>NW_020884880.1:3924423-4195056 GCF_003945725.1 Corapipo altera | reverse complement strand
CGGTGCCATCGCCGGCGGTGCCATCGCCGGACGCCCCATCCCGCGGCCGCCCCGCGCCGCGCTGCGGGCCCGCCCCCGGGGCGGGGGGAGGAGCGGCACCGCCCCGCCGCCCGCTCCTTGGCCGGAGAGCGCCCGGGGGGCGTGGCCGGCCCGGCACGGGCGCTTTTAACCCTTTTCCCGCCGCGGCGGCGGCTTTGCCGCGTGGCACCGCGCGGGCCGCCACCGGCTGTGTCCTTCCTTCCTTTGCTCCCTCCGCGGGCACGGGAATGCGCCCTTCCTTCTCGTCCGCCGGCAGTGCGGCCACGTCGTCGGGCCGGGCCGCGAGTAGGAGCGGCGCCTCCCGTGCGGGGAGGCCCCGGCGTGGCGGCGGCGATGGGCGAGGGCGGGTGACCCGAGTCGGGGCCGCAGCGTGAGAGCGGCGGGCAGCTCGGCTGCTACGCTCTGTGCCTCGGTCAGAGCTTCGAGCAGTGCGAGGGAAAAACGTGCCGGGGGAAGGGGAGGGTGCGGGAGGAACGGGGGAGCTCAGAGCGGCACCTTCCCCGGGGCGCCCAGGGGTCGGTGAGCAGCGCGGCGCTGCAGCAGTGCATGCCCGGCACGGTCAGTAGGGAAATGCCCCGGGCACTGTCCGCCCGCCCTTCCACCGCGTTACCTTGCTCTTGCCTGCCTGGGAGCGGCTGTGCTAGGCGCTCGGGCCGGGCTGCGGAGCTCCGCTGCGCTCCAGCCCTTCATTCCCTCACTTCAGCCGGTCTGGAGCTGCTGCTTTTCCGAAATACCATTAGGCAACTGCAAGGGGTGTTGCTAGGATACCGAGCCCTCTGCAATCGCTCCTTATCTCCCTGTGCTAACGCTGCCTACCTTTCCAACAGCTCTGACGTTTATCTCTCGGTGTCTTTCTGTAAGAAAAATCTCTTAAATAAGAGGGATTGCAGATTTAAAAGGTGTTTTTCATTACCATGTAACTGAAGGATAGAATTTTTGCTAACAGTGGGTAGTAGGTGGATCTCTGTAGTTAATAGGGAGAGTATTTGTTTTGTGGTTTGTTTGGGGGGGTACTGGGTGCAGGTACGTGCAAACAAGAATTGGTCCCTCCTGAAGGCCCCTAGTGTTTCTGCAAATGGAAATTACAGAGTCTGCGAAACAAACAAACAAAAAAGTCTGTCTTCTTGTTTCCCTTTTTTTCATCACCACCACATTTTGATACGAGTACTGTCCATCCCATTTCCAGAGCATGCATTAAATTTCTGAAATAGATCAAGTGAAGTTTTCAAACTGTCTTATACTACAGATAATGCAGCATGTCTGAGTTGAACGCATGACTTCCATTTTGCTTGGTGAACTCTAAAGCCTGGTCTTACATCACAGGAGCTCTACTCTCAAGGACTATATCCCATGTATATTACATACACATATATTTAGGCATGAAGTGCTACACTTTTTTCATACTGATGTGTTCATTGAGCTGTTTCAGTCTCTGTTAGGCTAGTTTGAAAGGAAATTTTCAAAGAGAGAAAGTGGAATATATTGTAATTTAACAAAAGTCTCTCACAGCTTGCCTATTAATATTGGTACATAAAGTTTGCTTTAAAAAAATGTGACTTTTTTGGCCACGTTGTAATGGCTGTTTATTATTTTAGGGAGATGTTTACATACCACACATACGAGCAGGTTTTGTTTGGTTGGTTTTGGGTTTTTTTTCACTGAGGGATAGGTGAGCAATCTCTTACAGTTCAGAGTAAGGAAATGTGCCCCTGCAAGGGACTGTCCTGCATATGCAGTGGTAGCAAACAATTCCACACCTTCTACTGTTCAGCACTGCTTTGCATAACAGACTGCCTGTGGGTGGATACGTAGAGGGAAAAGCCATTCTTGGTCTGGGGCAGAAAGGGGAAGCAGGCCTGGTGCTCTCTCTTGTTTGCAGGGTATTCAGATCTGCTTGACCACAGTTACTTTCTATATAAATACACTACTGCTACAGGAGGCTCCTCAGGTGCTGAGAATGCCCAGCAGAGGTGGGGGACAATCATATCATGATAATATGTCAAGGAGATTCATATCATTACCTTCTGGCATGTGTGGCTAAGAACAAATGAGAGGGAAATTAAATTTCTAGTATTTTAATTTAAAAGGAAATCAATCACTTTGGTCTTCACATCAGTAAAGAGAAAAGAAGGAGATCTGTCTTTGCCTAGGAAGGCCAGCCATATTCAACATAAAGACTGTTTTGTGCATGATTCCAAAAGGGGCAGGGCAAAAGCAGGGTAGCAGGCCCTTAATCCCTCTGCTCATCACTAGGTAGGTCTTCATGAGATAGTTGTCTGGGCATTTTCACATCTACATCCTCTGGAGAGCACTCTGTAGTATGGACCAACCATAAAAGCCCACTCACAGATCAGCTACTGCTCTCGACTCTCCTCATTTCCATGCACAGGAGTCTGGGAACACAGGTTTCTAAATAGGAAAGCTGACACAAAGTTAAGGTGGAAGGCAAAATGCAACAGCTGCTGTGGGGCTCTGCAATTTGGCAAGTCACTGACTACATACATAACATTTAAATATTTAACTGGATTTCTAGTATCTACGGTGAAACTGTGATTTCCTTCTGTAGCTAGCTTTCTACAAGCTAATGGGTGATAAGTAATCAGCTTTACCAGATCAAATTCTACACACCATTTTGTTTTCTTAACACTTTGTTTAATTATAAATGGTCTTATATTGAGTCTGTTTATGCCATTGCTTTTATGGATCATCAGCAAGACCATGAAAATATTATATGAGTAATTTCCATGTATTTTGACTGAAAGCTACTTTCGTCTTCTCTGTTCACTCCTATTTGATCAGACAACCAGATTAAATTGAATACCTTATTTGCTTAATATTATTTTTAAAAAAACCCCAAACCTCACTAACTTGACCATTCACATTTAGTAAGGCCATTCTTCTCTGAAGAACCTATTACTCATTCTGTGCCCACTCGTGAACCCACAAATTGAAGGCACACTGGACCTGGATCAAATTATAAAGATCATGTTACACGTACCTACCCTAATTCCTAGAACAGAACAAAAATATTTAGGAAAGTGCTGTGATTTCCTGGAGCAGTTAGAACCACATATGGAGCTGTAAAAATTATTTACCATGATCTGATTACTGTGTGAAATATGGTATAATATAACATAATAAACCCTGAGACTAGCTCGGTTGGTTACACCATGGTGCAAATAACACCATTGTGGGTTTGATCCCTGTACAGGCCATTCACTTAAGAGTTGGACTTGATGAGCCTTTTGGGTCCCTCCCAACTCAGATTGTTGGGATTCCACGAGTGTATAACCCCACCTTTCTTTTATGTGTAAGAACACCAGCTGGCTGACAGTCTGACATCTTGTTATGATACGGAACATTACTCACTGTATTTCTTGAACAAACAATAGTGGAACTGCCAATAGTGGAATAATGCACGTTACTGAAGTTAGAATTGTACAATCTCTATGCTGCTGTTTGTGCTAACCAGATCTGCTTGCAACAAATGTCTTAAAACAAGCCATTGTGAACTTCCAGATCAATATTCAGTGTGTGCCAAAAAATTCAGTTATATATTTTGAATGGCAGAATAAGAAATTAACTACTGAATCTTGCTAAAAAAATGTGAAATTTAAAATAACATTTTTTAAAAGTTTGAAATAAATGTCTTTTATTTTGATGGGAAGTATCAGACAAAATGTATTAGGCAGTCATTCTGGAAATTCTGCAAGAAAAACATTTGTCACAATGTTTCTATCCTGTTTATAGACCTATCCCAAAACCCACTTCGGAACTGTCTGGGCTACATCCGTATTTCTATGGATGAAACAATGCACGGGACCATTCAAAGTAAGTTGAGGGCTGTGTTGCAGCCCTCGAAATGAGATTTTCATATCATGAAACTGAGAAAATTACACTCACTTTCAGTGCTGTGAAAAGTGATGGGAAGGCATGCAGGAGCACTGACAGCTTACGAAGTCTGCTGGGATTCCCCCTGAGGGCTGCATGGTGTATGGACCAAAATGTCAACCCTGTCCATATTTCTCCTTAGAAGTAGCACTTCGCAAGTGTTACTCTATTACCTTGCCCAGGCATTTTCTCAAGGAATGCTACTTAGCAGGGACATAAATCCCACTAATCAGTGTGCTAATAGTCAGGCTCCCATACCTGAATTTACTTTCTCACCCTGATTTATTTGTAGAAATAGCCTCACAAAACCTTGTTTAAGCACTTTAGAAAAATGCATCTTTCTTTATTCTTATTACTGATATATTTCTGTATAGATAAGTATATTTCCGTTTATTTTACATATGCATGCAACTTAAAAGTTAGCTAGGGCAAGTGCAAATATTTTCTCTGCCAAATCCTACAATAGCAATAAAATAATATATTTCCTAATAATAAAAACTCTGATAAGAGAGAGATATTTCAAAACAGATCAAGGCGTAGCCAACCCTTGCAGTTAGATTATTTTATTTGCCTGTCTGGTACCTGTCAAAAGCAAAGAGGTTCAGAGGGTTGTAGTGAACAAGGACTTCAAGTAGTGCTGCTATAAGGTATCAGTCTTATATAACTGCATTTCTGTGAGAGTTGATAGATTTTTGTTGGCTTGTGTTTCTTTTCTTTGGTAAAAAAGAAAGCTTAATAAAAATATTGGAATTAGTACCGGAAACCACATTATTACCTGGCATCTGCGATAAGAGATGAGATATTGTTTTGTAAGAACTAACTCTCCTTCTTTGCAATCATCCACTGTTTAATTCTTTTAATCCTTTCTAATTGGTACTGCATTTTGAGTTCCTTTAGAATTGGTTTTCTTCTCTTTTTTGGTTTTCTATTTTTGAATCAGGAAGAATTCTCTTTCTTCTTTTTATATGTAAAGAAACAAAGCTATTGTTAGGAAATCTGTTGTTAGTTTCTAGTTACGGAAGAAATGGGAGGAGAGACACTTGATTTTACTGTTTATATGATAACAGGAACAACAACAGGCGTTTTACCTCTACAGAATTCAGAATTAATTCCTAGGAAAAAAGGAGAGTAAGTAGCTGTAATAATTATATAACATTTGAAGGGTTCAAAGCTGCTGGATTTAACAAAATTGCTAAGACATACTGTGAAGTGAGCTCTATTTTAGTGTGTACTTGTATGAGAAAATGGGGAGAAATTTCTTTCATTATTAGTTTTTTTCTTTACAGAAGTAATTGGCTTAGTACGTGTGGTAGTGTAGTTTTTTATTTTCCACACTGCAGTGTTACATTTGCCAATCTAGTTATTTCATTGCAGACCTTTGTTGCATTTGTTCTACACCTCTATTTCTGGTAACAACAGTACTAGCAGGGTGACAGTTTCTCATTTTGAGGTAATAGCTCGACCTAGTGATGAGAAAGAGCTGCTACAGTCATATGTATTAGAATAGTTCCTCAATCTTTTATAAACCAAAGACTGTCTAACTTTCTTTAAAAATAATTCTCATGCAGTGCTCAATAACTGTTATTATTCATTCTCTATTGTTCTTAATTTTATTTAAGAGAGCATATAGGTTCCTTTTTAGCACATTTTACCAAACACTTTTTATGTCCTCCAGACACAAATCACAAAATTAAATACAGTGCTTTAAAAGATTAAAGCAGACAACTGAGGGTGTCAAAATAACTTTATTAGAATTATGTCCATTTATTCCAGCTGAAAAAATACATTTTAGTATATTTTAAAACTCAGTTATATATATTCAAGCATGAATTTAGCTGTTACAGCTTTATACCAGCAAACTATGTCTCTTACAGCTGAATTTATCTGTATTCTAGGTGAAAATAAATCTTGTTTGTATTAAACAAAACATCTATTGAACAGGGCAAAATCTCACAATGGGCTAATTACAATGTAAAAGTGATCTGAAGATTTTAGTATTGACTACAAGAGTTACTTTAAATGCTAATTCAGCTGACACCCAATCTTTACCACTGTATATGAAAGAACCAGAATTTAAATTAGTTCTACTATTATGGTTCTAAAACTCTAGAGAATTATGCTGTTTTATGTTGCAGAGTCAATATCAGACAGCTAATTTTTCTTTCTTAATCTGTAAGTGGTTAAAAAAGCATACGTATAGTGCTTTGGTTTTGTGGTTTGTTTCCCTCTCCTCCTCCCCAGGAGGAGAATAAATTACACTGGATTCCTTCTCATTAGCCAAGACCACTATTGAGTTAAAGTCAGCAATGTTTCATTCCTCTGTGGTCCTGGGCCTTCCAACAATAGAGCCATTGGTATGCCATATGCCGTGCCTGCCATGTGCACTGTATGGCCAACAGCTCTTTCAACAACCCTTTCTTGTCTGTGCTAAGAAACATGAGGGATAATGGAAGGGCTGGGATGTTAAAAAAAGGATGCGGCTGTAGGGAAAAAATGCTTAGTCTTTTGTGCAGGCAATAACAAATCACCTCACTTTGTGTTCTCTCTTGCTGCTACACTAGACATGTCTTCCTAGTACTTTACTGAAGTCCTGAATGCCTGGGCTCTAGAAAAGATTTTCTTTTAACACTTCAATAGCACTGTGACCTTTAACTCCAGGGTCAGAGCAAGTCTTATTTGTTTTGAAGCTTAACATAATTAAGCAGAAAGGAAAGAAAAAGGATTAAATAAGAGAGACTATAGCAATAGGAACTCCCAGTGGGAGAGACAAGTACTTTTTGTACTATGAGAGAAAAGATTTTGTCTGGAGGAGAGACAAGTAGACTGCATGTCCTTTAAATGTCTTCAAAAGGAAGAGAAAAGAACAGAGAAGAAAAAAAAAAAGGAAAAATAAATATATTCAAACTATTGGAACAAATAGCTCTGTTAGGTTGATAAGTTATTTAAAAGCTGCAAGCTCTCTGGCATGTGGTGTATTCCACTGGGTAAAAGCCAGACTAAGTGATACAAATGGGAGCCTACCTTACTTCAAACTACAGATCTTCAAACAGCTTTTGAATTTGACAGTTTGTCTTTTCTTTTTTTTTTTTTTCTCCACTAAGATACAGAAATTAAAGTAGGGTTCTGCCTGAGATTTTGAGTGCAAGCTCTCAAACTTTAAGAGCACATAGTGTTACTAGTCTCCTGGGGACAGAAAACCAATATAGGCAAAGATCTTTGCTCTCTGCATACACATGTCCTTGACATGCAAACACGTTTCAGATGTCAGATGTGTTGCCAGAACACGTGGCACTACAGTTATTGCCTGGTGAATGTACAAGTATCCAATAAGCCTTTATATTTGAAAGACAGCCAGGGTATGAGTTATGCTATTTATATCAACCCATGAGACTGGGGAGGAGGAACTGATCTCCACCTTCCCCTAAGTCCTGCCCACCACTGATCTGTCCCAGTGTATAACAGGCTGCAAATGCTGCCATGGTATATGGATGTTTCTGTGTGGCTCCATTAAGAGAAACAACCTTCTGCTTTCAAGCTCAGTCCCTGTCAGAGAAAATAGACTAGGCTGCTTCCAGAAAGAGCATTTGCCACTTCATTTTCTGTTATTGCTACAATGCTGGATCATGTAGCAATACCTGTCTAAAATCACTCTTTCCTGGTGGAAATGAAACCATACACTAACTCCCTGCACCAAGAATGGCATTAGATTCTTATTACAGCACATTCAGGAACAGATATAAATACACAAAGTACAGAGACTTCAACACCAAAGAAAAATTGTAGATGCTGACAATCACGAGCAAACTAATAGTACCACATGCCATTCAGTTAGGCCTGTAACAATGTGTGGCAAAGTTTTGTGTAGCAAACATATCAAGGAAAAAATTCAGATGGGAAAATACAGGATTCTTGGTGATCTTTGCCCAGCTCACGTCATCAACATTCAGTCACTGAGAGCTGCGAAAAGTATAGTTTGAGGTATCCGGAAACTTGGAATTGCCTATTCCCACAACTCCATTATTACACAAGTTAGGATTGGAGAAGAAAAAGCCAAGTCTTGCTACTGCAATGTGTTCAAGGCCAGATGGAGAGTGCATCTGGTCCAAGTAGTTGGTTCAAGCTAAAACTAGATTCTGGATGCAAAGGGAGTCCTAAGATTGTAGACAAGATACATCCTTCTCCTTCCCAAAACCACAATCTTCAATTTCTATTTTTCAAAAATAGAAATTCTTTCAGCATTGTCTTTTTTATCTCTCAAATTGTTGGTGATGAAGCATCTTAAACAGTCCCTGACTACATAGATGGTTTGGTAGGGTGGAGAATGCCTGCGTTCCACTGCTGCTTACTAGTAATTTATGTGTAAAGGACTGGTACAAGGCTGAGCTGATGCATACCAATAGAATTTCTGATGTTTTACAGTCCTGCCCATCATAATGACCTGACCTATGAATCCACTTGTGATAACCTTGACCATCAACAAAAGGTCTTCAATTCCTACCTAAGAAACTGCAGAGAATATGTATTGGATGCTGTCAGAAAAGGGAAAGTCTTTCACTCATATTTGAGTCTGCCCACTGTTTTTAATTCAGATCTTGTTTTCTTGCACAGCTCCAGTGAGAGCAAAGGATGAGAACAGAGAGCTGGGAGAGCCACCAACACAAAAACAGCTGAAATGTGTTCTCTCAGGCAAAAAGCCAGAAATCATGAGGATTACCATCAGGAGGCTACTCTCTGTTAACCACAGTGAAAGCAGGAGACCTTCACCCTATGTCTCTCCTAATCACAGTGTCTGACTTCTCCACTTCCCCTTCAGCTCTGTCTCCTCTTCAAACAGATTTCACCAATCTCACAAAACTCACGTATTTCCAGTCTTCCAGGCATGTTGATGGCACCATATCCAACAGATGCAGCAAAGATGTGTATATTTACTGGGAAAAAATGAGGAGCACAGATTTCATTAATGAGCAATGTTCAACTGAGAACTGAGCTGACAGTGAAAAGCTCAGTGTAAGTCATGAGGCTGCACATTCGTTCTACATAATGGACCTTGCATTTACTCATTTACCTGTTGCCTGCAGAGAAACCTCTTAGTATTTCATTTCGGCTGATTAGAAACAAAACTAATGCAAGCATTTTTTAACTAATTAATCAGGAACTTTCTTACAGTGTTTTTCAGCCATTCTTAAACGGTTTTAGTCTGTAGCCAAGTGGTTACTCTCAGATACTAAACAAATGATATCATGAGTGCAAAGTCTCCTAGCTACTAATGGCACCCAACATTTACATTCAAACCTGTTCTCTCCACCCATCTGGTATCAATTTAAATTCCTCTCAACAAAAATAGAGGAAAAAAATCAGCTTTAAAGGAGAAGAGTGGAGAAGACAATGCTTCAGTAAAGCTATTACACATAGTAATGTCTGCAAGGAATGAAAAAACCCAGAGGGTTTCTCATGTGACTTGAGAAGAACAGAGGTGTGAGACTGGGGTGTAATTACATCTAGTGCTGTCTGCAGATATGCTGGAAAAAAAAGATTGGATATTGAAGAACAACACAATGTAAACAGACTATAATGGGCTACTTGACAATAGTAGAGAAAAGGCCAGAAAAGGCCAGGGAAATACCAGTTATTACTTGTACCATTGTAACTACAAAACAGTAATATTGCCAGAGTTTAAAAACAAATCATATGTAGCATTTCTACCATTAGTCCCATTAACGCCATTAAAATAGGGAATTTAACATGTAAGACATAGTGAAACGCAGCTATCCCCAGTTTTTAGAAGGAGGAGGATAAAGGGGAGGATAAAGATGTGACTGGTATCCAATGTGCCCTAATGATGCAGACATTAATGAGGACTTGGGAGGTTTTGCTCTTTCCCTGGCTGTATCTGCCCAGCCTTACTGGACCACTTTCTGCAAGTTGCTTCTCACTTCCCTGCTTCAGTTTCTCCATGAAAATATTCTTATTTTAGCAAATGTTTTGTGACTTACTATCATAAAGCACTATATGAGATCTAGTTATGAACTAGAACTTGTTCATTGAATGAAAATGCTCAGGCAACAACTTAAACCTAATCTGACCCATCCAAAAATCTTTCCTGTGCAGAGAAAAGAAGTAAAGATGTAAATAGCAATTTACAAAAGTCTCTGGCAAACAAGCAAACACCCTAAATACAACCTAGGATAATACAATGTTTGTTGAGTATTTCTTGTATCTTTTCAAAATGCAGAGTGACAATTAGTTACACGGGAAAAAAAAATCAGAACACTAAGATATAAAGTGTTCTCCAGCACAACCATTACTCTTCTATGCACAGTGACTCCATCTTCCAGGCAGTGCACAGCTCTGAGAATTGCACATACAGCCTCTGCCAAGGCCAGACCTGTGTTCAGGTGTGGCTGTACCAAACACAACTATCCTACATCTATTCCTGATCAGCACTGGAGTCTACTTCTCATGCACAGGACACCTCAACACATTTTTCTTTCTAAAGCCTAAAAATATCCTTTTAATGGCTTCTTAAAAGTCCTTTTAAAATTCTACACCCAGACCACACTTACTGCTGAGAGTCTGCATGACCTGAAGAACTTTATGCACAGCACTGCAGTTTTACAGTAAGTGCATTAAAACTAGCTATGAAAGCATATGCATGCAAATTACTAATGGCTCTTGAAGTATGCATGGAGAATTAGGGGTTATATTTAGCACTTCACATACTAGTCTTCAGAGTTGAATTGCATTTACTTTAGCACTCTCAAAGGCAAACAGGCAAAACTGTCCAATAATGGAGTTCAAGTAAGTACCAAAATCGTATTTTACCCATTGTGTCTATGATTCAGAACTGAGTTTTGCACAGCAAAATCATACATCCTCAGCAAACGCTTCCAAAGGTGCGAGCTTTGCACGCACTCCCTCTCCCAAACCAAATGAAGCAGTTTTAAGGCAATGCAGGTGTCTAGCTCTTTGCACTGGACACCACACAAGCCACACGAGACAGGATTTCTGATGGCTGCGAGTCGCCCTCATGAGCCCAGCGACGCCCAGCAGCGCTGCTGGTGCACGCTTTTCTTCACAGCGCTCCGGGGAAGGAGCCAGAGCCAGGACTGCTCGGCCTGCGAGCTCCTGCCCTGCTGCGGGGCAGCTCGAGCCGGGGCCGCCAGGAAGGGCCGCTGTGCGGGTGCGGATGCGGATAGGGATAGGGATACAGATGCGGATAGGGATACAGATGCGGGTGTCAGTGCAGATGTGCATGCGGGCCCGGCCGCCCGCTTCTCCGGCCCTGCGGGCAGGAAAAGGGCGGAAGGGCGGGGCAGGGAGGCACATGATGAAACTTCGCGGCGTGTTTCAACAGCAGCTGGCGGCGGGGGAGGAGCCGGCGGGAGCCGCCTCTTCCATCCCCCGGCGCGGTGCGGACGGCGGCTTTCCGTGCGCCGGCGGCCGGGAGCGGGTGAGGCAGCGGAGCGGGTGAGGCAGCGGAGCGGGTAAGGCACCGGGCCGCGGGGCTGTGCCGGGCAGGGCCGGCCGGGGGCCGCCGCCCCCAGGATCGCGGGCCGAGCAGAGCTGCGGCCGCGGGGCCCGGCTGGCGGGGCCGGCGGGCCCGGAGAGCGGCAGCCGCCGGAGGGAGGGGTGGCCGTGCCCAGGGAGCCCGTGACAGCAGCGTGCGCCGAGGGAACCTGCTCTCGGTACCCGCGGTCGCACGGAGACCGTGCGTTCCCGGGAGGACGCTCCAGCTGGTGGGAGAGCCTAACTCCATGTGCTGAGGGTGAGGTGCGGAGCGCCATCACTTGTCCAGATGGGAAAGATGTGGAGGGAGGGAACAGTGTGGCAATGCCGTGCTCGCATTGGCACGCCTTTTACAGCCCCGGAGTCCCGGGAGCTGTAGGCTTTGTGGCTCTCTGAACCCTAATCCTAATGGCCCTTTCGGGTTGAGGTCCCCAGCAACATCACTTGATCTGGAGGTCCCCAGCTGCAGCCCACCTGTACTATTAGAGACCTCTAATGTTACTCAGAGAGCTATGAGGCCTGTGTATATCTCCAGGGACACTGGGGCTGCAGAAGGCGTGCCAGGGCGAGCACGGCACTGCAACAACAATTGCTCCCTTCGCATCTTTCCCATCTGGGGCTACCACGCTGCTCGGGAACTCCAGTCTAAACCCATTCTCTTTTGGGTTGAAACCATTCCCCCTTGTCCTGTCACTGTGGGTCTTGCTAAAGAGCATCTGTCTTTGTTATAAACCCCCTTTGTATGTAAAGGCAAGAAATTGAAAGGACCATTAATGTTTCTGCTGAGATGATGTTACTTCAAGAGATCATACTATATTCCCAGTAATAACTCGTTCTGTTTGTGCTCTATGAAACAAATCACAGACAACCTTGCTGTATCTAAAAGTAAAAATTAAACCTAATTTCTTGCTGTCCAAAGTTTGTTTATCATACTCCGGGCAAGCCAGGTTTTACTTAGTAAAGTCTGCTATTCTCTTGATCAGTCTTCTTGGCAGTTAAGTGATTAATAACCTACATTTGTTATCTGTGTTTTGTAGGTATGTAGTGGGTTGACCTTGGCTGGATGCCAGGTGCTCACCAAGCCGCTCTATCACTCCCTTCTTCAGCAGAGTGGGGTGGGTGGGGGAAGAAAATATGATGAAAAAAACCCAACACAACCTCATGGGTTGAGATAAAGGCAGCTTACTAAAGCAAAAGTGAAGGTCATAAGCAAGCAGAAGAAAAAACCCAAAGATTTTATTCTCTCCTTCCAATCAGCAAGTGACATCTGGCCACTTCCTGAGAAGCAAGGCTTCAGCACACACAGTGATTGCTCTAGAGGGGAAACATCATAAATAACAAATGCCCCCCTTCCTTCTCCTTTCCCTTAGATTTTTTTTATCTGAGCAGACATCATATGAAAAGGAATATCCCTTTGGACCATTTGTGTCAGCTGTCCTGGGTGTGTTGCCTGGCTATGATCAGGCAACATCTTGCCTGCCTCCAGCCTGCTGGTGAGGGGGGAATTGGAGAGCACCTATGCTGTGGGAGCACTTCTCAGCAGTAGCCAAAACCGTGATGTGATATTATCACCTCGCTAGCTACCAGTACAAAACACAGCACTGTGAGGGGCTGCTGAGGGAAAAATGAGCTCCCTCTCAACCAGACTCAATATTGTCAGCTCTTGCTTGTAATGTTCGTATCTTTATTGAACAGGTTCTCCACTTGCGCGTACAACAACAGCCTCACAATGTGCGGGATCTGGGCCCTGTTTGGGAGCGATGAATGCCTTTCTGTCCAGTGTCTCAGTGCCATGAAGATAGCACACAGAGGTCCTGATGCATTTCGTTTTGAGAACGTCAATGGTTTCACCAACTGTTGTTTTGGTTTCCACCGCCTTGCAGTTGTTGATCAGTTATATGGTATGCAGCCTATCCGGGTGAAGAAATTCCCGTATCTGTGGCTGTGTTACAATGGAGAAATCTACAATTTCAAACAAGTAAGAGCTGTATGGATGATACAGCTTTTTTTTTATTTGTCTTTTTTTATTTTTTTTATTTAAAAATTAGTGGATATTCAGAAAATCTTTAAAATGTGGTAGACTAGAATGTCAGAAAAAAATTTAAAGTTGGTAAAGGAGTAATGATGAGCTGTGAATCTGGTGGCTTAGTAACATACTTAGTCTTTAATACTAAAAAATCACTTTTTAATTGACAAGAAGGGGAATAGGTATTGGTATGTTCAGGTTCAATCAATTTTAAATAAAGATACATTCTTCATTATCTCTTGGGTTGGGGAATTTCAAACTTCTTTCTCCCCTTTTCTCTTCATAATGCAAATGCTTTTAGTCTGTCTTGCTCTTCAGTTATTTTGGGTCATCAAACTCCAAGTTGTTTGGTATTGCATTTTTATTATTGCATATTAATCTAGGTGGGATATGTCACTTACAGTATATTAATGTATAGTATGCATGCTTATATATTTATGTAAAAGCAGTAAGCATTAAGGAGATGTTTCCATTATGCTACCAAAGTCCTTAGGTGTCTGCAGCAAAAGCCAGATTCTTTGTGGGGTTTTTGAGAGCCACCGAAGTCTCTTAGGCACAAAACTAGCAGCAACTTTACTTACTTCCTGAAGTGTCCAAATGTCCCTGATGGGCTAAACACTGTCAGTGGGCCTTTGTCCCTTTGCTGAGATGTCCATGCTGCCTGTGTTAGTTGGGAAGATGATTCAGATAATCCAAATTTGATGTATAAAGCAGCTTAAAATTGTGTCTGATTCGGAATCATGCTGAATGAATGTGTAAAGTGTATCATATACCAAGTGTGGTAGTATCAGAAATGTATGAATAATCTGAGATGTCATAGTATTTCTAATATCACAGTTTTGAAGTCGGACTCAGGATCCTGTTAGTCATGTCAGTGACATCAGTAGTGTCATTGGGAATTTGACTGAATAGGCAGGAGATTTTATCTTTTTTCCCAGTCTTCAAGTATCTGGCTGTTTGAAAGATGAGATAAACTTTGCCCTGCAACAGATGTGAAATGTACCAACAGTCTGTAATACTTGCAGTGTTTTGCATTGTGGCTTTTCTGCTGTTGAAAGCAATAAGAATTACTCTCCATCATGCTACACAGGGTCTCAAACAGACTTTAATTATGCAAAACTTGCATTGCCATCTGCAGGAATTTGTTCGGTCATTGTCACTACATTATGTATCCTCTTTCTTTATAATGAGACTTTTCTTTCAAGCTTGTGGCTGAAACCTATCTAGGAAAGGATCATTGGAGAAACAGGTGTCTTGTTTAGGGCAATGACTTAGTTATTTTAATGTTGGCTCATTTGACCTAAGACTGCCCCATAAATGACAATTAAAACCAAAGAACTTAAGTTAAAATGCTAGAGTATTGGTTTTGTGGGGTTTCTTGTCTTGTTAGTGTTATATTGAAACCCTCTACTTCTCTTTGTCTTGTACGTATTGAAAGGACTTTTAGAGAAGCACCACAAGAACATGAAGAATATTTGGACTGACCTAAGTCTGACAGCTGATTGCTTCCTCGCCCACTCCATCTGCACAGGCAGAGTGAAAAGGCTAGTTTGAGGAATGGAGGAAGATTAGGCAGAAGGACATTCTCTGTGCATAAAAAAACCACTGAGGAATTGCAGTGACTGCATAAGTAAACCAAAGTTTCTTTCCGAAATACTTTACCCTGCAGAGATGTTGCAAGTGTCTATGTGTTTAGAGTTGTTTTTTTAATTTTTGAGACAGTGGCTGGCTAGTGCTTCTGAAGACCGGGGTCATGTGTTTGCAGCTTCACATCCTCAGATAGAAGTGTATCCCTGAAAACTTGCCGTACTGTCAATTCCTTAAGACTACAGAGTCAGTCTCATTGCCTAAGAGATCATACTGGATAATACTTTTGTAGTGGTTTTACCCTCACTGGATGCCAGGCATCCACCAAAGCCGTTCTATCACTCCCCTACACAAGTGGATGAGGAAGAGAAAATATAGTGAAAGGTTCATGAGCTGAGATAAGGACCGGGAGACATCACTCACCAGTTACTGTCATGGGCAAAACAGACTCAGCTTGGGGATATTAATTGAATTTATTGCCAACAAAATCAGAGCAGGATAATGAGAAGTAAAATAAGTCTTAAAAAAGAAACCTTCCCCTCACCCCTCCCTCCTTGTCAAGCTCTGCCTCCTCCCCCCCAGCGGTGTAGGGAGATGGGCCATGGGGGTTATGGTCAGTTCATCACATGTTGTTCCTGCAGCTGCTCAAGGAGAAGATTCCTTCCCCTGCTCCAGCATGGGGTCCCTTGCACAGAAGACAGTCCTCCATGAACTTCTCCAATATGAGTCCATCTCACAGCAGCAGTTCTGCATGAACTGTTCCAGCGTGGTTCACTTTTCCACGAGGCTGCATTCCTTCAGGCGCAGGCTGCTTCAGCGTTGGTCCCCCACAGGGCCCCAAGTCCTACCAGGAAACCTGTTCCAGCATGGGCTCCCCTTTCTGCAGGTCAGCAGATCCCTGCCAGGATACTGCTCCATCATGGGCCTCCCGTGGAGTCACAGCCTCCTTCAGGCACCCACCTGCTCTGGCATGGGTCTCCTCCATGGGCTGCAGGTGGATCTCTGTGCCGCTGTGGACCTCCATGGGCTGCAGGGGCACAGCTGCTTCACCATGGGCTGCACCACGGGCTGCAGGGGAACCTGAGCTCTGGCACATGGAGCACCTCCTCCCCCTCCTTCACTGACCTTGGTGTCTGCAGAGTTGTTCCTCTCACATATTCTCACTCCGCTCTTTCCTGGCCACAATTTCATCTGCGCAAGAACTTTTTTATTTCTTCTTAAATACATTATCACAGAGGCATTACCATCATTCCTGACTGGCTCAGCCTTGGCCAGCGGTGGGTGTGTCCTGGAGCCGGCTGGCATTGGCTCTGCCGGACATGGGTAAAACTTCTGGCAGCTTCTCACAGAAGCTGCCATCCCCTGTAGCTCCCCTGCTACCAAAACATGGCCATGCAAACCCAATACAACTTGGAACACCAAAGTATAATTTCCTTCTTTGGTGGAAATATTTATGTAATTTTTAAAGTGTGATTTTACACAAAAAAAATTGGTTTTCTTATTAAACAATTACATGAATGGTGTTGCTTTTTCAGTTAGTAAGCAGGCAATGTTTGCAAATGCTTATTCATGTTTTTCTTTATCTTTTTTCTTAGCTGCAGAAGCAGTTTGGATTTGAATATCAAACATTAGTGGATGGTGAGGTTATCCTTCATCTTTACAACAGAGGAGGAATAGAACAAACAGCATCCATGCTAGATGGTGTATTTGCTTTTATCCTTCTGGACACTGCAAACAGAAAAGTGTTTCTGGCGAGAGATACCTATGGAGTCAGACCACTGTTTAAGGTGCTGACTGATGATGGATTTTTGGGTGTCTGTTCTGAGGCAAAAGGTAAAACTAGTTGTGTTTAGTGCCTAAATAATCTTACATATTGGTGTTGGAGACAAACTGCTTTGTCAGGCTTTTCTCCTAAGTGTGAAGAGAAAATGAACTGTAAGTTCAGTAATATATGAACTATATTTACTAGTATAAGAACTACACATCATTAAAACAAAAACCTCCAAGATGTTTAATTGTCCTTAATATCTCTAAAATAACTTTATTTATTTAATTTTAGAATTCTGTGTTCTGTAATTATGGCAGTATTGAAATCAAGACTTTTTTTATGTTACCCCAAAGTTAAATTCAGTCTATAGAGTTAGAGTAGATTTATGCTACAATAAATGTATTAGACTTTGTTCCTGGTGTTCTATAATGAATTGGGAAATAATGCCACAAGAACTGCTAATCTGTAAAAGCCATAATTTTGAAACCTTACTGAAATTGCCTGCAGCATTGGGTAATTTTCCAGTATCACTTATTTTATTTGATGACAATTTTTTTCCTTTGAGAGGACACATCCACTGCTCTGTTTTTTAAAGTAATCTTGCCACTTTCATAAACGAATCTGAACAGTGTCAAAAGGGAATTTATTGCCTAAAATGCACTTTGGCTAAAATATACTTTCACGATTGCATGTGTCTCTCCCATTTACTGTTTATCTATTTCATTATCAGACTGCAATATAGCTTGACTCCTCTAATAGTAGTACTGTGTACTAGTACTAAGAGCTGTACCATCTCTGCTTCTTGTGAAGGAAGAAGGGAAGTGAATGTTTTGGAGACTCTATCCTATAACCATTGCAGTGAATTACCAGTCCCTCTCTAACACCAATTCAGTATCTCTGAGGACTTCCTCAAGGGGCATCCAGGTCACCAACAGGTGCTCAACATCCTCTTTCACAAGAGGAATGTAGATAAAGTTTGATTCTTGGCATTCAATACCAGTGGAGTAGATCAGTCTGGAACCGATGAATTATGAAATCACTAAATCAATGTCAATTAAGTTATCACGTCAGTGATGTTGGGTTTTTTTTCAACCCCCTTATTAGCTTGACTACACTTAATTTTAAATACAAAATCAGTTCATAATTGTCATTTGAATTTTTATAAGCATATTACACCTTGACCTGGACATCATGTGGTCAGTTAGAAAAGTGATCTTCTTAATGTTCACAGGGATAAATTGCTACTTGCCAATTAGTAAAACTTTCTGGTTTGTTTTCTCTGTTGTCTGCCTCAGCTTGAGACAGCTCAGATCTATGTGTGCATCCTGCCAGAAGCAGAGTCACGCTATAGCCAGGACTGACTCTGACTTAAAAGGGTATTTTTTAATACCAGGTTTAGGATCTGGAGAAAATATTTGTATATAGTTTTAGTACAGAGGCTGTTGAGTGAGGTATGACTTAACCATCCTAGGTCAAAAACGTTGACATTTTTCTTTTTTCCCATTTCATGTGTAGGACTTATCAACTTAAAGCATTCAACATCCTTATGTTCTAAAGTGGAACCGTTTCTCCCGGGTCATTATGAAGTATTGGATTTAAAGCCCTCTGGCAAGGTTGCGTCAGTGGAATTAGTAAAATTTCATAGCTGTAAAGATGAACCGCTCCATGTTGCATGTGATACAGTGGAAGCTCTGCCTCCAGGTAGTACAGCAAAGATTTTGCTATGTATTCTGATTTAAAAGTGAAAAAATCATAGTCTTTGAATATAAAATTTGTACTGATTGGTTTAAAAAAGTACCATTTAAGAAAAAAAATACCAACTTGGAAGAACTTTTAAAATGTAGGGACTTTAGAGTTGTTCTTGTAGGCAGTTGTGTACAAAGATGGACTTGAATACCTTTGTTATCAGAGGAGATTCAGACAAATATCTTTGTTTCCTATTAGCATAATCCATTAAAGTCTAAGTAGCACTTTTTGGACTTTTTTCCCCTTCTGTTTTGAACAGGCTTTGACCTTGAAACAGTGAAAAGCAACATCCGTATTCTATTTGAAAATGCTGTTAGAAAACGTTTGATGGCTCACAGAAGAATCGGTTGTCTTCTGTCGGGTAAGTAACAAGAACCACAGTGATTTGGTATCTTCTCTCTCTTTTGCCCATCCTCTGCTAGTTAGAGGAAAGTATATTGGCTCTTCAGCTGTGATGTACCTGAAGTGATCTGAATCTTCATTTGCTTTTTATCTTCATTTGCTTTTTAGAACAGGCACCAGCGAACTTGTTAGTTTGGGATAAAGTTCTCCAGTTTACAAATATCTTGAAAATCTTATGCTTTTAAAGTTTACTCTGGACTGGGATCTTGGCTTGTTAAGACACTTTTTTTAAATAAGAGGAAATAAATATATTCTTATTGAAAAATCACTCAATATATTCTTAAATACATGAGATTTATGCTTACATTGGTGTCTAAAAGATAAATGTAATTATTATGCTCACTTTGCACAGATTGAGCCTAGAAAAAAAGCCTTGGCATGTTTCAGATAGCAGGAGGAATTGAAATTCTTACTTGTCACCTTTGCTATAGTCTTCATCCTAAACTCCCTTGATTTACCAAATTACAGGAGACCACCTGGACCAAAATTATTTGCTGCACTCTTTCGCAGATGAGGTAATAGCATGTGGTACAGGAAGTTGTTCACTGACTTAGCTGATCAGTGTTGTGATCTGGTGGTTCAGTGTCACAGAGGAACTTTACAAAGCTAAAGCTCTGTAGCCAAAGGACTGACACCTTATTTCCTGTGTTTGTGTAGCACTTTTTACTTACGGGTAGAGTTCATGCTGTTCATGCATTCATTGAACATCAGTAATTACACTTTTGTCATGAACCCTAATAAATGTGCATCCGAATGAGAGAGAACTGACCAGGAGATACTGTTGGACCATTTCCCTACTACGGCATCATAGAAAGTAGGTAAATTAAACAGGAAGATACGGAGAGCTGGGAGATCCAAATCTCAGTAAAAAAGCCTGTTTAAACCCCAGATTTCAGATATCAAATTAGAAGGCAGTCAGCAGCTCCTCAGATGCACATGGAGAAAGCTGTAGTAGCAAAACTAAGTGCCTGTGCTGGCATAATACCAGAGTATTTCAGTGCTTCACAGTTTTGAGTATGCTTGGCACATCATGGTTAGAGAATTGCTTCTGTTTCCAATCACAGAGGGAGTTCTGCAACTTCTCAGTGGAAGTTCAGTTTTCCTGATTTCTGCATCCTAAGCACTCAGTTTGTTTTCTGTGCTCTCCTTTTGTCAGATTCTGCATGTAATTTCAACAGGATTTTTTTTTTTACAAGATAGCATGCCCACAAAGTGGATCAGGGTGGGAATTGATGCTAGTACACTCAGCTGAAAAAACATGTGCAGATTGTAGGAAGCAAAGAGAAGAGGGTTTTGCCTCATACTTGTCAGAACTGCAGGCAGATGTGGGCAAACAGGTACTGTGTTTTGCTCAGTACTTCAAAGGGGAGTAGCAAGTAGAACTAGTCAAGGATTAGCAGAACTAGCTCATGAGAATAAGAAGGTGGACCCTTAGAGTACTGGTTTTATTATATTAGAGTATTGGCTGTATTGTATTAGAGTATTGGTTTTATTTTTTGCTTTTCCAAACTGTTCAAATCTTTTCACTGTCCTCTACAAAGGCGAGGAAAAAAAGAATGATTGGGAAATGCTTACACTAAGCATTTTGGTTTGTTACTTAATTCTTTTTTATTCAAACAGAAGAAAAAACTTCCGTAGTCCTGTCAGTAGACTATCAAATGTGTAGGTAAGAAGAGGATAGGGAGCAGTTTTGAAATGAAGAACAAATCCCATTTTGGCAGAGTTGAGAAGGAACATGTTCTGTAGCAGTACAATGTGTTCAGTATACTTTCTGTGTATTTTAAAGAGGGATCTCTACTGATGCTTCTGACACCAAGTAACAGCTGTTACTGAAGACATTCTACTAAAGTTGCTTGATCCTCTTGTTAAGCAGAGGTAAAGGTACACTTGTATGAGAAGTACCTTGTATTCACACAGCTTAAAAATGAAGCCCACTCATAAGATTGCAATATCTAGATTCAGTGTTCTTAAGGGGGAAATAAAACATCATTCAAAAGCCTTATCAAATAATTTGTTTTGTTGGCAGGGGGCTTAGATTCCAGCTTGGTTGCAGCTGTTCTTCTGAAACTGATGAAAGAAATCAACATCAGTTATCCATTACAAACCTTTGCAATTGGGATGGAAAACAGTCCTGATTTACTGGCTGCCAAAAAGGTATCCTAAGCGCTGCTTTCAGTTTGTTCTGAGCTGCTGAATGCTAAACTGTGTATTAATGGTTCTAACTTCATGCTATGGCATTTATAGTAACACTGAATACTCATTTATTGCTAGGATGTAAATCAGTTTGCAGTAAACCATTTAGTACAACATTTGCTGCTTAACCTTACAAAAGAGACAACTGAACCTTATCTGTTTTCTCTTGAAATCAGAAGACTTTCATGACACAGTCCCATTGTGTTGTTGCCAAAAGGACAGTACTTTGGACTTGTCTCAATTCTGCCTCTGGGTTTTAGGGTAGATCTCCATTCTATAGTTCCTATAGTATGGCATTTGTATATATGTTAAATATTGGAAGTTAATCATCACTTTTCTGAATTAAGTTCTTTGTACAAACTGTTTGGCATGTGGGTTACCCCTTAAGTATGCAGGCTGTCGTGACTTTTGAGCTGCTTTTTCTCTTAAGGGCAAATATCTGGAGTATTTAGAGCCTCTACAGATTTGGTTATGCTTTTGGCAAGCAGCCGGATGGTCTCTTGCAATCACGATTGAACACTGTAATCAGGGAGACTGTGTTCTCTCTGGTGAATGTACCACTGCAAGTCAGAGTGGCTGCTAAGTAACATCTTTTCTTGGCATAATGTCATAATTGTCACTGTAGCAGAAGGGAGCTGGTGCTTTTGCTCAATTTGTGTGTTTTAAACACAATGCATATTTATAAAATGTTCTAGTTGAAAAGGGATACATGATTGTAACCTTTTACAAACAGGTGGCAGCACATATAGGCAGTGAACATCATGAAGTAATACTTAATACTGAAGAGGGAATTCAGGCAATAGAAGAGGTTATCTTCTCGTTGGAAACCTATGATATAACAACAATAAGAGCTTCAATTGGTAAGATCTTTTTAATGGTAATCTTTGGTTTATATCACCCAAATAAAATTTCATGCGAAACCATGTGGTCATCTACTAGATCCCTTAGCTGACACAGAACTTGGGAACTGTGACTCTGAAGGTCTGCTTCCCAGTCTGATCTGTGATACCACACTGAGGCAAAAGCATTTACTAGTTTCCAAATCTCTGACTGCAAAAAACAACTGTCAAAAACTGTTCCTGAAGCTTTTGAGATGAAAAACAAAAGTTATATGAAGAAGAAACGTTAAATCAGTAGGTCTAGGTTTTCTTCTCTGATGAGTAAGAACCTTGGAGAAAGGGGGGAAATTTATAAGTTATCTGAGATACTGAATGTTATGATAGCAGAACAATTATGATTACCCTTTTCTTGCATAATTTTTAAACTAATGGGAAGTATTTCTTGTCACTCTTTAGTAACACAGATTCTTATAATGTATGTTTGATTCTGAGAAGTGAAGGAAGTCACCAGCAGCTTTTTACAAAGCATTGCCAGCCTAATTGGAGTGAAAAACACTAATCCAATGCAATTCTGCATAATGCAAGCTACAACACTTTACCCAGTTAATCTTGTGTCATCCTAAAGTGTTGTAAAGTGTTATGAAACCAAATAGTCAACACAGTTTTCAAGGCTGAGCTCCCTGTGTGAAATCTGCTCCAAGAAGATAGGATTTGTGGAATACTGAATTTGTGAAATGTGAAATACTGAATGCAATTCTTTAAAAATTAAAGCCAACTTTTCATCTGTAATTTTTTCTTTGTGATTTGCTGCTTAGTATAAAAAATAATGAACTTGATCCTTTTCATTAGGTTTGTAATACTTATGTTATAAAAGCATATGGTTCAGAAAGATGCATCGAGGGGAAGAAATAATTCTGTTTAATAAATAATCCTTTACAAAAAATTTTTAAAAAGGGCTTTATCCAGTTCAACCCACACTGGCAGAGACTTAAACAGCAACTTTTAGTGGTAGCTTTGTTCCCTAAAGCTAAAGGGTTTATTCAGCACTATACTGGAATTAATCATGTGCTTAATTTCAAATTGAGTCAAATCATCTCCTCTCTGTGTTTCCGTGGGAATCCTTCAGCATTCTCAGGATCACAAATAGACACATCTTTCTCATATTTTGAGGGCTAAGTGTTTAGATATGCAGTTTAGATGTATTTGCAGCACTTAGCATGGCTGATGATGGCTTTGAGTAGCAAGATGTTATTTTACATTAGTTGTTTGCTACAGAAGGAAGTGGTGTAGGAGACAAACTTCTATAATGCTAAACTTAAAACTACTAGCTGTATATAGCATCATACATGTAGCTATACTTTAATATACTTTTTTTTTTTTAAGGTATGTGTCTTGTCTCCAAATATATTCGGAAGAAAACAGATAGTGTGGTAATTTTTTCGGGAGAAGGATCAGATGAGCTGACACAAGGCTATATATATTTCCATAAGGTAAGTATATTCACTATACAGAAAGCCCTTGAGCTGCTTGTTCTCCCGTTCAGCTGAACATCTCCGAGATTTCAAGGTGTGATGTTTGAGAATTGTCACAACTGTATATTTGCTGGTTTTTTCCTGAGGTGGCATAAAATCCAAGGGATTTGATCACCTAAAAAGTAACTTTTAAAATCTTCAGCAATTCCTGAGACTGTTACTTCTTGTATGTAGTTTTTGCTATTTCTGAGATCACTCTGTGATCACTACAAACGCAGGACAGCAAGCAGTGGCTCCCTCAGTGCAGCTGTGTTCCAGCCATGTGCTCTGTTTGGTTTCAGGCACCATCTCCCGAGGAAGCTGCAGAGGAGAGCGAGAGGCTTCTGAAGGAGCTCTACCTGTTTGATGTACTTCGTGCAGATAGAACTACTGCAGCACACGGGTAAAATGTACTCTCTTGAATGGTGAGGACTCATGGGATTTAACAGCACAAGAAGATCTTAAAAGTTCTGCTGCTGTTGAGGAAATTACAACAGTTAACTGTTGGCTGAATAACTAAGTGATTCAGAATATTCTGCTGCAGGATAATTTTACTCCTGCTGTCTAGGTCTAAGCTAATCTAAGATAGTCATCAGTCTTCTGAATACTAGTAACAAATGGGGTGCACCCCATGTTCTGCTTGGTCTCCGTATCTTAATATAACTGAAGACATGACCCACTTTGGCAGAACAGGCATTGCTAATGTTCCAGGTATGCCCAGGCACTCAGGGTCCCTGAGCTCTGAGTGTGTGGGAAGCACAGTATATGAGGGCAGGCAAATCTGGTCATCAGAGGAATCAACAATCGCATTTCTGTTCTAAACACTGTGAGACAAACTTGCTATTGCAATTGCTACAGACAGTGTTTTATGAAAGAAAGTTTTGTTGGATGAGCAAATAGAGGAGAAATAAAACTGAATCTAATTGCAACTGCTTACAGTACCTCTCGATTAATTGCATCTACTTAGAGTAGCTCTTGATTCTTAGAGTAGCAGGAAAAGACTGCTGAGGATTTGTATGCCAAGATGAAATTGAAGATGTAACCTGAAGGAATTTCAGCAACAGCAAAGCACACTGTAAAATTTAATCTAGTCTGTGACCATAGGGCCCACTCTTGCCGACCAATGCAGGAAATATCTTTTGTCTGGGACTGTACTGTTCTTTACAGAAGCAGTGAATTAGAAATACCAATATTCAGAGTTGAAGAGGGGAAGTGAGGTTGTGTTTGACTTTGGGCTTTTTTGAGATTTAGACGAAGAGGAATCTTGAATCTAATTATCAGCATGCATATAAAGAACTAAACCAACATACTGAAAAGTGAAAAGTATGTGTATAGTCAGGTAGCTGACTATAATAAAGAGGTAGTAGGATACAATATGTGTGACTGACACCTGAGTGACTAGTTTGTTCTCTGGGAGCAAGAGGATTTTTTTAATGTGTTTTTGCATAGATATTGCAATGGTTGTTGCAAATCCTACAGTACTGTAGTCTTTAAATTCAGGGTACTAGAAGCTGCTCAGCATATGACATCATAAATCATCATGGTCTTTAATCTGCGTGGGCCATACACCTAAGTTTTCAAATTGGTGAATTAAATGCACATAGTCATAAATACGCAAGAGAAATTTCTTCTAATTAAAAGCAGAAAACCTAGTGTTTGTGTGAAAGACAGGAAAACTATTGTGGAATTTGTAAGTAGAGGACTTATGGGATTAATTCAATATCTTTTCTGTTTATTCCTCCTGTTTAGCCTTGAACTGAGAGTCCCATTTTTGGATCATCGATTTACTTCTTATTATTTATCTCTACCAGCAGAATTGCGAATTCCAAAGGTATGTAAAACTAGGGTTGGACCCAAGTGTAAGTGTACAAATTCATTAATACGTGTTTTAAGCATGAGCAAATTGTTGAATTTAGTGGTTAAGTCCTCTACTCAAAGTCAAACACGCTCTTAAATATTTTGCTGGATCGTTGGACTACTTGGAACCCTTTTCTGACTAGACCTTCTGAAAGGAAATGTTTCATAAGTTTTTAAATCCAGATTTTTGCACTTCCTCAGACTCATGACATTTTTTTTTTGTTCTGCAAACAGAATGGAATTGAAAAATACCTTTTAAGATTGTCCTTTGAAGATTCCAATTTACTTCCCAAAGAAATACTCTGGAGACCCAAAGAAGCTTTCAGTGATGGTATAGCATCAGTGAAGAAATCCTGGTTTTCTATTCTTCAGGACTATATTGATCAACAGGTACAATATCACTTTTTTGGGTCTTTCTCATTTAAGTGTATTAGATACAGTTGCCAAGGGGAGGCAGCTCACATGCTTAGTGGACAGAATAAATCTGGGTATATCATTTAATGTGAAGGAGCAAGGTAAACCTTAGCCAATGCTCTTCTAGGTATCTGAGTTGGTTGAAGATGTTTGTAATGCTAGGTACAAAGAAATGCGAGAGCCTGACAGAAATGATTGTGTAAGGAAATGAACATCATTTAAGTGTCTGCATTGCAAATTATATTATGTGTTGACAAACACAATTTCTGGGTTACAGGCAAAGCAGCTGCTTCAGCTGATAGCACTTGCATGAACTTACTCTGCTGCTGAGTAACAACATAATGACTTTATAATGTACTTTTTCGTTTACGTCATTCGTTTTTCAAAGCTGTTCCTAGCTAAGCCATTTTGCTTTCTAAAGCCTCTGTTTGCATTGCTAAGCTGCATTTTGGCTCTGGACAAAGTATAATCCCCTCTGGAGTACAGAGGTAGTTTAATCCCCAAGAGAAGGGAATAACACCTATTTACACAAGAGCTCTGTTACACAGAAATATGTGTAATCAAACCTGTGGATGGGTGCTCATCTGTCCTATCACCATATCATTTTCTTTCTCTATATCCACAAGCAAGAAAGTAGTTGGGTCAGGCAAGTGTTGTGCTGCCTGTTCTGAGCCTGTACTGTTGTAGGAGGAGCAAATTTATTTCATGGCCGTGAAAAGTCAGACAGCCTCTTGGGAATGGAAGTTGCTTTAGAAATTGCCTCAACTGGTGCAACTATTCATCCTCCCTTTCAGAGCCAACTTAGCAACTGCAGGTGTCTTTACCTCTGCATCCCAGGTCTTTTGTTTCTAAGAGCTTGGTTATACAAACAGAGTCAACAGTTCTCCAAGTTGAAAAAAAAACCTAGGAAGCCACTTATGTGGCAAAGTGACTGCTTTAAGATTTTCCACTTGTTTCACAGCAAAGGAAAGGATAGGAAAGAAGTTTTTGTGAGTTTACTAACAAAGGTGGTTGTAACCCAGACAAATGGGCTTCATGTGTCATGCAGGAGAAATATCAACAGCACTGGAAATACAGTTACATATTCATAAAGATCAAGGGAGTGTATGACAAAGGTTTGACCTGTCAAACCTCTGCCTCTGGAATAGACTTTTTTTTTTTGTAAACCTGTGGGCATTTAGTGGTTTGTGAATTCTTGCGTATCTTTAAAAGTTAAATGTATTTGCAGCTTAACTTGAATTTTGCTTGTGTCTGTAGGTTGATGACCTTTTGCTGGAAAAGGCAGCAGAGAAATATCCTTTCAATCCTCCTAAAACAAAAGAAAGTTACTACTACCGCCAGATCTTTGAAAAGCACTACCCAGGGCGAAGCAGCTGGCTGCCCCACTACTGGATGCCAAGATGGGTTAAAGCTACTGATCCTTCTGCACGCACATTGAAACATTACAAGTCGGCCACCCAAGAATAGGCTGTTGAAATAATCCCCCAAATGAAAGTGCTGCAAGCGTTTTGTGTGCACTGTTTTAAGAAAACCAAACAAATTATGCAAACCTAGATCTTAAATCGTCTTTAAGATGTATTTTGACAACGCTATTGGAAATGAGAGCTTTCTGTAGTTAGCGTACTATTAAAGATTTACCCTGCTGTATCAAAACTTTGTAATTCATGGGAAAATACTTCATGGACAGAAAACTACATTATTTGACAACTCTGTTCCTTATGTGACCTCCATTGTATTCAGTTGCCTGGCAGTTATTTAATATATTTTAGTGGGAGCTCTGTTACAAGGACTTGAATCGGGCTGAGGGATGCAAACTGCTGAAGGTCGTCTGAGCAAAGGGGAATTGGCTGTAGCTGTTTAGTGACTTGTGTTCCTGGCTGTGGGACTTGGATAGTCTCTATATTATTCTGTTCTGAATGTCTTTCTACACACTCCTGAGAACCTCGGTGTAGTTTTCAAAAAGTATTTAGATATTCATAGCTATGCAGAGATGCTTACTAGAGATTATAATAGGTGTGGTGCTGGGTGTTAATTAATTAAATGAATGGGAATCTTATTTGTTCCTGTGAAGCCACCGGTTGGCTGTTTTGAGTCTTATAAATATACCATGAGTCTAAAGATATTGTGGCTGTTACTGAAGAGCAGAACAGATGAGGGAAGCCAAGTTATGTCTTTGTTTCTAACTCAAGGAGTTCAATTTTTAAATTTATTTATTATTCTTGAAAAAAAGAAAGGGTGTTAACTGGATGATATGTGTCAGTCTGGTGGAAATTGCATGAGTATTTTAAGAAATTTTTCACTTACTTTGAGAGTTTTTCCACCTGTGTGATGAAAAGGTAGACTGTGTTGCTGCTGAACTTTGCGGTGAACCAACCTTGTTAACTATAGATTTTAGTCAGACAAAGCATCACTAATGACAGCAGGATCAGGTGCCTTGCTTGGAAGAACGGGAAAAAAGCGTCTTCACAAACTACAAGAACTTGTCATACTCTGTTGAAAAGCACCTGCGTTTTTCTCCAGGACAACTTTTTATTAACTACTTAGTCATGGAGGCTGCTTTTTTAAAGGTAACTTAAAGGTGGTCAAGAGATAGATATGTGTGCTACAGATTGACTTGATTAGCTTCGTGCTCTTTGTGAAGACAAGTCTGCTTTATTGTCCCTCTTGACTAGGAAACCAAAGCCATTTTTTATTTAAAAAATAAAATATATGCTGTTCTGATTTAAAATCTTCATGAAATGACTGATGTCTATTTGTTACTGCACCCTAATCCTACATGTGTATTCCGGAAACTTTACTGAAACCTTTCGGTGGCACCAGAGCACTCGTGAACTGCCCAGTTATGGCCAATAGTGGCAATGTTTTGACATAAACTTGCACGTATTAAGTTAATACATTTCCTGCAGTCCTCCTAAGGGCCATGCACTTATCTTTTTGGATTTCTTTGAAGCAGTAAAGTATATTTTGAGGGAAGAGAGGAGTATAGATTATGTTGACTAGGTGCTGATGTGATAAGATTGACTACTTACTGTAAACTTCCCAAGGCTGAGATAAAAAAGTAGCATTTGCCTGAAGTGAAAATAGGCTAAACACATTTTTGGGTCATTACTCAAATGCACTTTCTGCTGCAACATTGTCAGGCGTTCAAGGAAATCCACCTAATTTTTAATTCCTAATTCATTGGGCATATACATATCAAGGCTATATTCTAGACAGGTGATCCAGTTTTTTTAGCTTTTTACTGATGTGCAGAGGAAGAATACAGTGGTTGCTGCTTTATTCTTGTAAAAGGTAAAAATGCTAGGGATATCAGAAGTGTAAAATCTGTTCATTCCTTCTCCATGTATAGACTTGAATTCTACAGCCTTATTGGGTTTCCATGACACTCTGAACTTCCTCTTTTCTTTTTTCCTTTAAAACAAACAAACAAACAAACGAATAAACAAAACAAAACCAAAACAAAACGAAAAAAAACCACGAAAATTTAAGACAAAAAAATCCAGCTGTGCTGGATCATCTGCAAACTACATACGTGTTTGTAGTTTGTCACAGGAGGGAATGGGATGCAGGTCCAGTGTGTAATGCTGTCTTGTCTGCTCTTCATCTTTGTTCCTGCTGTGGTTGCCTCTTTTTCCACTCCCATTTCTTTTGGGTAAAATTAAGCTGGACTATTCTGACAGTAAGTAAGAGCCAGGGATCACTTGACAGGACTTTGGAGACCCTTAGTCCATTGGTCAGAGGTTTTTTATGTGGGATGGTCTGAAGCTATATAAATTCTTTGAAATTGTGTTTAAAAATCACAGTCAAATGTGAAAGCATCCTATTTTAATAGAATATGGGGAGTGTCTTTTTGAAGGACCTTTGGTGTGGGAAATATCGTCTACAATGTGTGTAACTGTCTTCACCAAGAATAATAATAATATTAAAAAAACTTTACAAAACTAGGCTGCAGGAACCAATGTTGAACCTTTTCACAGTAGTGCTGTGGAAGCTAATTCCTCAATAAGTGTTATACTTTTATTCAGATTCAGAATTAATATCAGTCAAGGTGGTTGTTTTTCTCCACTCAGAACTGAAGTAAAATTGTAGTTAAACCAAAAAATTACAGTGAGGCTTTGGAGAGGTGGACTTACTCTTTTTTTTCTGATACAGACCTAATGTCTGATTCCCCTTAATAAATGACAGTCTGTCCAAAGGAGAGTGGGGCTGAAATGTGGGAGGGGTCACTTATTTCTGTAGTAAGGTATGCTGTCTGTTCCTCAGCCATTTTCCTAGGGATAGCCAAAGCACATCACCTGCACCATGCCTGTCTTGGTTCCTCATTTTGGAATTCTTTTGGGGCTTATTGTTTTTTATTTACATATCTGCATAGACATTATGGTTGACAAAAAGGCTACGGTTAGGAAAGTCTTAGTTTTGTATGAGCCTCTGTTTGGATGCAGGTAATGCACAGAATTTTAATTATTAAAATTTATAATTTCAATTTAAAATAGTAATTTAAATTTTTTATTTACAAAACTTGAAGAAGCAGAGAAGGAGCAAAGGAGGATGGAGCAGAGAGGTGTGGTCTGTGCTACTGTGATACCCTGTAAGTTCTTAGGGGTAATAACTAGGGGTGGTGGTACATTAACAGGGTTTGTGCATGCTGCTTTCAAAGATCTTTTTGTGGTATTTCACCCACTCCTCTCTGTAGTGCCACTTTCCATCTTTTTGTTACCTGGAAGCTCTTCCAGTAAGAGAAAACTACCTGGGCAACTAGGTTTTTTTCAGCACTGTATGCTCAGATTTGGGTCTTCCAAGCATCCCCGGAGCTACAAAAAAAGATGTTGACAGTACCCTGGAGTTTTTACCTGACCTTCGTGTTTCTCACATGCAAGTGGGCCAGAGCTGGCTCTGCTCCTTGCACTGTGTTTCCAGGAAGCCAACAAAGTGACACATTTCCTCCCACGTGACAAAAAGTGTCTGTCAAAGTTCGAATTCAGATTGAGAGATTGCTTCAAGAATGATTTCTTAATTTTTTACTTTTTTCTTTTTTTTTTTTTTGTAGCCAGCAGATGGCAGCCGCTGTCAGTACATCTGTGCAAATGAGCTCTTCATCCCTAGGGAAGGCTGCTATCCTTTCTGCTCTGCTTCTGCTTTTAGTCTCTTCCTTCACACACACTTGTCACTGGGATTCGTGCATGAGCCTCGTGGAATTTAATAAGTACTTGATTAGAATAGGGATAAAGCCAAGCATAAAGGAAAAATGTTTTTTAATTGATCTTGCTCAAGATGTTGTGCAGAGCTTCTCATGCTGGTGCTGCAGGTAAGAAGGCAGCTGAAAGTTGAATTGCATTAGTATTGAGGACATTGAGTATTCAATTTTAGAGGTAATTCAAAACCAGTTAGTTATATTAAAAATTAGAAATGTGAGTTGGAACACGTATAGAATGTCAGTTCTAGGGAATATGGAAAATAATTCCCAGGCTAGGGGTTAAGCAATGTTAATTTTACCTCTGAACTTGTTAGGCTTTTTTTTTTTTATTTTCTTCATTTTTAACATGTGGATCACAGAATTTCAGAGAGTCTTACAGAGAGAACGCTATGATAGAATCAGAAAGATTCGGGTTGGAAGGGACCTTAAAGATCATCTAGTTCCAATGCCCCTGCCATGGGCAGGGACACCTTCCACTAGACCAGGATCCTTGAAGTCCCATCTAACGTGGCTTTCAATGTTTCCGGGGACAGGGCACCCGCAGCTTCCCTGGGCAACATGTTCCAGTGCCTTATCACCCTCACTGTAAAGAATTTCTTCCTTTAATCTAAATCTATCCTCTCTCAGTTTAAAACCATTACACTGTGTCTATCAGTAAATGTTCTAGTAAATATCCCTCTCCAGCTCTCGTTGGCCCCCTGTGTATACTGGAAGGTGCTATAAGGTCTCCCTTCTCTTTTACAGGCGTAACAACCACAACTCTCTTAGGCTGTTTTCATAGGAGAGGTGCTCCCAGCCCTCTGATCATCTTTGTGGCCTCCTCAAGACTCTCTCCAACTGGTCCACATCTTTCTTATTTTGGGGACCCCAGAGCTGGATGCAGCACTCTAGATGGGGCCTCACCAAAGTAGAGTAGAGGGGGAATCACCTCCCTTGACCTGATGGTCACGCTGCTTTTGGTGCAGCCCAGGATATAGATGGTTTTCTGGGCTGTGAGTGCACATTGCCAGGTCACGTTGAGCTTCTCATTCACCAACATCCCCAAGTCTTTCATCCCAGGGGTATTCTCAATCCATTCTCTGCCCAGTCTGTATTTGTGCTGACCCATGTGCCTTTTTGAACTTCATGAAGTTCACATGGACTCACATCTGAAGCCTACTAGACAGTTTTACAGATGCACATCAGAAAGGTTTAAGGCCTTTCTTCTCTCAGCAGCAGACTCCATATACCTGAGCATCTAGACTTGAACCCTGTCAGAAAAAAGCATCACTCAGTCATCATCAGTGGTGTAATGACAGTGGAGAGCTGGCTGTCCAATCTGACACACAACCCTTTGCCTACTCCAGGCTTGCTCTGTGGCAGGTCTTCTGCCTTTTGTTGGTTTTGGTACAGGGTGCTTATGAATTTTCACCAAGAAGATAGAGTAATTGGGTCCAAAATAGTCCTTTAGAAAATTATAATCCTAGGTACATAAAATTATTGGAACTGACCTCAATTCTTACACCATAATCAACTTGCAGAGGCCAAGAGAAGACTACAATGATCTGGTTGCAAAAGCAGCCTTCCTGCTATGATTGAGGATAGAAGTAGTTGTCTATATTAATAAACTGCCTGAAACAACATCTCAGCCTTGGCCATATTGATCAACATAACTGGTCTACTCTGACCTCCAATCGGGAGGCCTGGAGACACACCATCTATAACGCTGCTGATGCTTTTGAGGATCACTCTTGAGGAGAAAAGACAACGCAGAAAGAATCATGTCTTGCCGAATATACCACCTAAGGAGTCTTTCTGCTGTGCCTTTTGCAGTCGGACGTGTCTATCCCGTATTGGCCTTTTTAGCCACCAGCATGCTTGTAACAAATGTGGGTAGAGCCCTTCCCAAATCTTTGTTCGCGAAGCCCAGCCATGATTACTTAACATCTCTCACCACTGCTCTTGAAGACTGCCTTTAACACCTGGGGCAAAATGTATATTAATACAAATTACTTTTGATTAAAACCATTATTATTTTAGCACAAAAAGGAAGGGGGTGGTAGAAAGGAATGTTCTCTTTTTAAATATTTAAATACTCATTATACCAAAAGGATACAAATTACTGGCTGACTGACAACTTACTAATAATAGCTTAAAAATGCAAATAGAACTATTATCTCAATTGACACTAATTGGAACTCCTTTGGCAGCCTGGGAGGGCAGGGCAGGAAGGTTTGATTGTTTCCTAGAGCTGGAATTGGGTTGGCAAGGAAGTGTGGGGAAGATGTGCTGTGGATAAACAGGTTGCTATCTGCAGACATCAGAATTCATTATGTTGTATTTCAAGAAACTGTTCTGAAGTGCTGTCTTGTGCCTATGTACAATTTTGGTGATGACTGCTGGTGCCCTGGGCTGGTCTCACTCATGCTTACATGATGTAGGCCTTGCCTGGGCTTAATTGACACAATGGGAATCCAAGCTGCAAATGCTCAGGTCTCACAAAACAACTCTTACATCTTTTGGGAATCATAAAAATTCACTGCTTTAAAATTCACTGAATAATAAACACTTTTTAAATGCAGTCTTAGAGTACCTACACCATATGTATATATTCCTTCAGTAATTAATTTGTATATTCTCCAAGCAAAATTTGCTTCCAGAGGGTATTGCTTGAATTTTAATGCTTTGGTGCACAGAAATACAATATGCCTATTGTTGTCTGAGTGTTATAACAGTGAAAATAAAATGCACTTCTATGTGCCAAAATTGAATGTCTGTGATTAAAGGTTTCTTCTGTTACCCAGCTAGATGTTTTCAATGCAAACTAGTTCATGTAGAAAACAATGTTAAAATTATATCAGCATATATTGGCACTGAGGCACTCAAGCTCTGGTTGAGAATATATAGCATGAATTTATGCAGCTCTTTACCTGCTCCACACAATTCTGCCCACTCTTTCCTTCAGATGGTGTCTCCAATGTTAACATAATGGTTAACATATGATCGGAACTTGATGATCTTATGGGTCTTTTATGATGTTTTGGTGCACATCTTATACCTCTTAAATCTCTTACAGCTATACTTCTGAAATAAGTGTGAGAAATGGTTTAGATAGGAAAAGAAAGGCTTTTTTTTTTTTTTAATTTGCAGGAGGTTTTGTAAACATTCAGTGTTCTGTTTTGTAATTTCCTAAATTTCTTTGCACTTAGGTAGCACCTTGCAGAAGTGACTGGTTAGGTACAGGGTGTGCATTGCATTTCTAGCTCAACCACTGTAGTTACCTCTTGCCAAGCCATCTCACCTTGACCTCCCTCCAGGCTTCTGGGAGAGCATGAAGCACCATGACAGATGAAGTGTTTTGTTGTTTTAACAGTCTGTTCACATTTCATTTCTTCTATATGCAGTAAGTGGTGACCTTGTTTAATTTGGAGATGGATGAGAAAACAAGAGGTGATGTTTGTTGCACACACTCTGTGTACCTCTCTTTAAAAAGGAGTTTCTGAGCTGATGAGTTGCTCTTTTATTCTGATGGAAACCATATATCTATCAGGGGTGGAGCAGTGATAATTTTTAATTAATATAATAATGAATTTCATACAACTTCTCCCATTGACAAATGTTTTAGTCTATGCTCTATCAGAACCATTAAAAGAATAATGCAAAGAGTGTGTTGGTCTTTCCTGAAAGATGTTGTTTGAGGATATTTATACACTTGCTAGCAGTGAAAACAAATTTAAAAAATCCCTACTCTTTCAGTAATGACTATTTTCTGCAAAGGTGAGTGAGTTATTTTGGAGATATATGAGGACATTGGAGTGTATCTGGAACAGCAGGTGGCTGCATCCTGACACAGTACAACTCCAGGGAAGCAGCTGCTGTGTGCTTTTGTCCTGTCACTCTGGGAGATGTTTGCTAATGCAGTCTGTGATATGCTGGCTAAGGGAACTGTTTGGGCTCATCAGAAGAAAATTTCGTCATTACCAAAGTTTGCACTGGGACTTGCTCGCTATCTCTTAATGCTAAAGCCATTATCTAAGCCATAGTTTAAGAGACATAGTTTAAGGGACAAAGTCTGTATTTAAATAATGGCTCTTGGTAGCTCTGAAGGAGCTGCTACTGGCATACTCTGAATAAACAGCATTTTAAAGAATCACTTTAATAATTTACAAAAACCTCTTGATGTTGTTCTGCTCTAGCTAATGATGACTGGGGGCTGGATTCCTGCAAGATCTCTGTGCCTAAACATTTCCAGATTCTTCCTTTTCTTTTGGTTAGGATCATGATGAAAAACTCCAGCTTCCTGATGTGAGTACAGTGAAGGATTTGCAAGTGCTGCAGAACTTGAGCTTCCCTGGTGAGGTGCATATGGTGGAGCCAAACCCCCCTCCCAGCTCCCCAGTTCATGGACAGGATATGTGTGCCGTGGCTCTGGCTTCCCAGGGTAAGTTTGGCTGCAGCCTGCACCAGGGATGGCCAGTCTCCATGCAGCAGCAGAGAGATGGAGATGCTGGATGGAGATTATGTCCTCTGGGTCATGCTTGGGCAAGGCAGGCTGCTGAGATCTTGACTTTGGCATCCCCATCCAAGGGAAGTGAAGTTTCTGTGTGTGAGAGAGACAGTACCTACCCGAAGAGCAGCCACCTGTCAAGATGCAGATGAATTATGTGTTTCTGAGGGAAAAAAAGAAACAAAAAGGGGGCTGAGCATGTTGGAGGTGGGCTGTTACGTCAAATTGCCTGTAGCACCTCCCCAGTGGTGACCATTACCAACATCACCCTGAGTTCACTCTTCATGTTGATTTCCTAGGAAGATTTTTATTGCTTTATTTAAAGCTCACTTGCATTTTGCTGACAGATGCCCTTGTTGCAGTGTTATTGATTAGCTTTTGCAGCCTGAAGGATGTCAGACTGTTGCCATCAGAAAGAGCTAAGTCTGTGTCACAGTCGTGGCTGGGTGTTGTGGAGACAGCGGGGGATTTAGTGAAAGCCTCTCCAAAACCTGCAATGGCTCTGGAAAGCTGGCCCTGCCCAGCAATCAAAAGCGTAAGTGGCCCAGTGGCCCAGGGCTGCAAAAAATGCTGTCCAATACATAAAAGCATTTAAAAGCTGAAGAAGGCTTAAAAGGGAGATTAAAGACCATGGAAATTATTTAGAATTCCCTTTGAATTACTAGGTAATGTATAGACTATATTGCTTAAGACTAAAGGCAGATAAAAGATGTAAGAATACGAATTCCTGTGTGAGTCTCCAGGATCCCAGGATGCCTGTGAGGACAAATGTTTGGAGTGAGCCCATGGTAGGGATGGGCAGATGCTGAGCTGGATGTTTGCAGATGTGTTGTTAGTGCATCTCCACATCTGCCCTAGGCCTGCTGGGCAGGCACAACCCCACAGCCCCAACATGGCACACCTTGACCAAGCGGTCCCTGCCAGCACTGAAATACGAGGGGCTTTTTTTGTATTGTTGGTAGAGTCAGTTGGAACATTTCAGACAGTGTCTTTTGGTGTATTTGCTTTATTTCTAAGTTGGAATAGATATCTATACAAACATATAAATCAATGCCAGTTTTAACCTTACTGTTCAAAACCCAAATTAGCACAAATCTGACATTATTTTACCACCAGAAATTAAAATGAGTTGTTTCCAAATGCCAGATTAAAACCACTGATCAGAATGACAAGTAAAAGGAGACTGCTTTGGTGCCAGAGGCTCAGCCTTGGCAGTGGAACAATGGTAGTAGTGCCATGACGCACTTGAGGGAAGGGATGCCACCAATAACAATTTTTACAGGCACAAGGAGTGAGCCTATGTGAACCTCATGAAATTCAGCAAGGCCAAGTGCAAGGTCAGGGCAATTCCAAGCACAAATACAGGCTGGGCAGAGAATGGATTGAGAGCATTCCTGAGGAAAAGGATTTGGGGTTGTTTGTGGATGTGAAACAACATGATGCAGCTTATAGCCCAGAAAGACAACCACATCTTGAGCTGCACCAAAAGCAGTGTGGGCAGCAGGTTGAGTGAGGTGATTCTGTCTCTCTACTCTACTCTGGTGAGACCCCACCTGGAGTACTGTGTCCAGCTCTGGGGTCCCCAGCACAGGAAGGGCATGGATCTGTTGGAAGGAGTCCAGAAGAGGGCCATGAAGATGATCAGATATTTAAACCGAAAGAGGGTAGATTTAGATTGGTTGTAAGGAAGGAAATCTTTTCAATGAGGGTGGTGAGACTCTGCAACAGGTTGCCCAGAGAAGTTGTGTCTGTCTCATCCCTGGAAATGTTCAGTGTCAGTTTGGTTGGAGTTCTGAGCAAACTCATCTAGTGAAAGATGTCCCTGCCAATGGCAGAGGGTTGGACTAGGTGATCTTTAAAGGTACCTTCCAACCCAACATCTATGTTTTTTCCAGAAAAGTCAGTCCTATCTATTTACTGGATGCTGTTAAATAGTACTTGTGCTGTCCTGCAAATGTTTAAAGCCCACTCTCTGTGGCTTTCTCTGGATGCAAATATGTTTGCAGTGGTTGCCTCTGCGGGGAAGTTTGTGAGATATGCAGGCTGCAGGGAGTGAACAGTGGAGCTTTCACTTTACTGTCTGCATCTCACAATTCAGCACACACGAGCTGTGAGCTCTGGGAGCACTGTAGGCTCCCAGGGTAGAGGAACAGCATTTTAAAATTTTTTCTCTTTTTACCCTTCACTGAGCATTATTCAACATCCATTTCCACGGTCCTTTTGCCATGCTGTTAGTCAGTCAGCTTCCCTCCCTCACAGTGGGAGCTCATACAGAAGTTTATTAGTTTGAAAATTAGCGCTGGCAAGATGAAGAACTGGCAGAGTGCCAGTACAACCACTGTGTCTCACACGAGTGTGGTCCCTGTTGTAAGTCGGCTTCAGTTTTCCTACCATACACCCCCCCACCCGGCTAGATCGCCTCCTACTTAGCTGAAAGTGGGATCTGTTTTAAGCATGGGCAGGCTTAGGTGCTGCTTCTAACCTAGCAGGAGAGAAGTCCTGCACCCACCCACTCATAATCGGAGCAGTTCTGCTGATGCCTTAGGTAACCTTGAAAATGGAGGTTGTTGAGTTCACTTCCAAAATGGAAAAAAACAACCAGTGAATCCCTTTGTATTACTTATTACTTGGTTTGTATATACTGCCTGTTTTCATTGCTGATTCACCTGCGATGAAAGCTCACATCATAGCATCAAATGGAGAAGTATAGCTTTTAGCAGGGGGAAAGAAGATAGATCTCCAGATGCCCTGGCATCTGGTGAGATGTATGTAGCATTTCAGGACTGTCTTGCTTATATAGTAACCAGAGAGTTTAATTAAAAAGATAATTACACTCACTTTTTTTTCCTCTTATATTGCATGGATTCAAGTCAACAGGTGCTTTTATTGTGAATCTGAGGGCTAGAATTTATTAAAAGCTTAGCTTTCAAATAATAAACCTACAATACTGGATGAATTCCACAGCAAATTATTCCACTTGGAGCTGGGGGGTACACCACGCCCTTTTCATTCAGACAACATGCTTCTTGATTTCCATCAGGTTAAGGATGGATGGCACCTTGTGTGACCTGGAGCAATCTCAGGAATTCCTGTCTCCAGTAGCATATCCTCCAAACATTCACCAAACACACATGAGGAAGCTCACAGCCTCCCTGCAAAAAGAAACCATTAATTTGATATTTCTTTCCAGTCTCAGACCACTCTTGCTTGGATCTAAATCTCATTCCAGACCAACGTGGGAAATAACTCCATTACTATCACCAAAAGAATTATGTTGCAAAAGCCCCAGAGTAGTTTTTATTTAAAATGTTACTGTCATAAAATTCCAGACTATGAAATGAAGACCTTGGATTCCCATTCAAACATTACCCACCCCCTTTTTTAAAATATATAGATACATAGTCACAGAACATAAAACATGCTGTAATGATACAAATATATTTTTTGATACAGAAATTACAGTATATTATAAACATGAAAACAAATTGAGGCACTAGACTGAACATCAGCTCTGTTCTGCACTGGCTGTGAAGCTGATAGACTCGCTTTCAATGAACAAAAGAATATTTGCTTGGTTTAGTAAACAGAACTTTATGGGTCATATCAAATGATGTGCTTTGTTGTGAGACATCACCAGGGTTGCTGTTCCTTTCAGAACCACAGCACACCTACACAACATGTATCACTGCCACAATATGAAAAATAATAATTTTATTGAATGTACAACTCAAAAAAACCAAACCCCATCAGTTGTTAAATAAATAATTATTCCATACAGTGGTTAGTTTATATTACACTGCATTGGCCATCAGAACAAATGAAGTTTAGTAAATAATATGCAGGAATGTCTCATTTACGCCTCCGTTCATAATTCTGTGCTATGCTCCCTTCAGAGGACCCTGCAAAAAATGAAGCAGAATGAAGCACACAGTGCAGCCTTGCATAAACCCCTGCAAGCACAAGAAATGTCAGAAACCTGCAGCCAGCTGGGTCACTGCTGGACCACAGTGGCATATTTGGAACAGAGGCAAGGCCTCCCTGCCCAACCCCGAGCTGCTTTGATTTGGTTTTACCTCTCAGACTACACTGTCCTCCCGGAGGCCGAAGGTCTGAGCAGTGTTTTCTACCTCTTGTCTGTTGAGCTGCTTGAAGTACCATTAATTCAGAGCCCATTTACCTCCCAGTAATCCACCTAATTTATTGGATCTGAGCATTCAGGTCAATTTGTGGGTAGAGGCTTTCTGCATGGACAAGTCCACCTTCGTTCCTGCACAGTCAGCTCTTTGTCAGGTTTAAACCCTCCCTGTCCCCAAGCCCTGCACACAGGGTTAACTTTTACTAAACACTATGGCAGAAGCCAAGCTCCTCAGATTGACTCAGACTTCTTGCGGACTAGCTGCAGCCTAAAATAGTCTTCAGTAACGTATTTTGTGTTTAGTAGTGGTAGATCTCTCCTTCTTGCTCTTTTAAGATGAGAGTGAACCCCAGAGAGCCCTTCTTGGTCAGGTCTGTCCCCAAAACACGGACTGAGACATCAGCATCCAGGTACCCTGCTTTGTCACACAAGACTTTAAATCAGCACCCCACTCACACCCAGCAGGATGGTGTAAACTCCTGCACGTTGCCAGAGTTCTCAGGGGCTTTCTGCAGAAGAAAACCATAGCACCGGGTAAAGATCCTGTCCAGTTAAACATTTTCCAGTAGGGAGAAGTAAGGATAGTCCTAACGCTTACTACTCCTGATCTTGCTCTGATTACACAGTCCTTAGGGGAAGCAACTTCTTACCATTTCCCTCCCAAGGAATCAAGCAGAAAAGCAGTGAATTCTAGTTTTACCTGTCAGGCAGGTATTACATAGCCCAACAAGGCAAAACTTCATTATTTGCCTTTGTTAGAAATACCACATAATAGTAGCCTGACTACTAGCAATTTGAAATTAGGGCAACAAAATCTTTACATTTTTTAAAACATTTGCTGTACTTTATATTCTCATATTAATGTAAATGTAATCCCAATGGAAACCAAACCCACTTTATTACTTCCAGGCTATTTACTTTTGTGATAGTAGATATATTTACAGGTATCGTGCATTTAACAGCTAGTGCCACCACAGATAAAATTGTATAAAATTATTCATGATACATAGCAATTTCTAAAATGATGCAGAGAGCAATATTGCTAGTTTTAAATGGGGTTTAATTGAAAATAAAAGTTACTGACAACCATAATTGCAGAATGTAGATCACAGCATGTATCCACATAATATAAAGGTGTCAGCTAGTAATTTAACTTTTATCATCCATTTAACAAAACAGTGGGAACTATTTGAGAGATGTGAAACACATATTAGGGTTTTTATTTTTTTAATTCCCATTCTGGAGAATCAACTAATACTTTAGTTCACACTGAGGGATTTCCTTAGTACAACCCTATAGCACAGGGAAGGTAGAGCTACAGGCAATTTGCAGATACCCACAGGGGTTCTGCACATTAGAGGAGAGGAGAATCCTGCTCCATATGGACGCTATGGAAAATAATACAAATTTTCAGTATCCGTTCAAAGCTTAAAATGCTTTGGGTGAAGTGAAAAGCTGGAAGAGGTTGGGAATGTTTAACAGCTTGATCTGCAGAATAAGATGCTGTTCTTCCACCTTCTGCTCCAGGTTTTAGGACTAATGATATCCAGAGACAATGAGGATATTCCTTTACCCGATGAGATCTGGATTTGGACCACAAGTGTAAGTGAACTTTGCATTTTCAGAATCTGAATTTTTCTTGGCATGTCAGTAAAATTTAGATTTTTTTTTCTTGTATTAGTACTTTTGCGACCTGCAGAACATGTAAGGACAGGGCAGTAATGAAAGTGTCCTGGGGACTTTTACCTGAGCTCTCCTGCAGCTCAGACCAGTCTGATTATCTCAAGAATTGGAGTAAAGCAAACCCTGAAATATCTTGGGTAACAAAGAAAATCCTGGGTCTTTTTCAGAGAACTCTGAGTCTACACTACATAAACACTGCTTCTTCCATCCGCTGGGAGAGAACAAAGAGGCAACGGAATGAAGAGGCTGTATATCACCAAGTATCAGATTTAGTCATATACATACCAGAATTTAAAGATCTTTTGCCCATAAGTCCAACAAAGGAGTCTGTTTTATGCCCTGAAAAAATATATTTAGGGGTGTTTTAATACATTTTAACTAGGCAGGCTTCTAAGATAACGTGTTTTAGCGATGAAGGAAGATAGGCTCCAAAACTGTTTATCTCAGAGACCAGTTGTTCACATCCCTCTCAGACAACAAAAAATAAACATCAGCCTAACTAATCAGACTTAACAGGTTAGACCAAGGCACAGGCCAGTTAGTGGACATCTTCTCATCAGTTTAGATAGACTTTTTGTTTTGTGGATTTGTTTCTTTAAGTATAATGGAAAAACAATGACCACTAAAGGATTCTTATTTCTCTCCCAGTACAATTCCTACCAATTTGAGAAAATGTGCAAGAAGGCAGTGTCTTGGTATAGCCTGCATCTGTGTGAGGCATCTCTTCTATCTGTTGTTGTTTTATTTCTGTAATGTGGAAGAAAAATCTCCCCTCAGAGGTCAGGCAGAGCCCTTACTGGAGAGGAAGCCAATGGGACTCTGTGTCTGGACACGTCTGAGCTAGACAGTCTGGCTTTGTATTTGGAATATTTATGAGTTCAGGTATTACCTTCCTGTCCCATTAGTACTTCTCAAGGCACTGGATGTGCAGAGGATAAATTACTCCAAGTTTTGGCCTACAGCATATATCAAGATATAGTAGCTACAGTTTCAGATAAAGAAGAACGGCTCATTTTCATTCCTTATCTAAACTGACTTTTAAGGTAAACTTAGAAATTTCTCTTTGGAAAGAATTTTGCTTGGTTAATTCATCTACAAAACAAGATGCTCAGACCTCACATGTATTAATTCAATCTGAAGCAGTTTCAGAAATCTATAATTTTTTTACTTTTGTCAGCAGGTTATTTGGCATGAGCTTTGTATTTATTGGTCTTCAGAGACATAAGCCTAGTGAAAGCATCTTATGGATAACAGAACACTGGGACAGTTGTTGACCTCTGTGGACAGAGGAGGTGTCACAGAATACAAGATCATTTTTACTTACTAAAAGTCTTCCAGCTTCTGTTTAAACATCTTCAGATAAATTCAGAGAATAAAACTGTCACTGCACAGAACAAAGTAACACCACAGTGCTGATACCATCTCCTGCTTGGTGTTACACAGAAGCAGAGCAAAGCACACTATTAATGGCGCAAGATAGGCTTGTTCATATGGCAGCACATCATCAATCAGCCCCTACTGTGAGCACGGATCTGATTCCCAGCCAGACAATGCTGAGAGCACAGATACAGCATCTCGCATGTGAGGACATGGGCTCTCCTGTGAAAGCATTCTTGGGGATTTGGAAATTCAATACTCTAATTTTCCAGATTTTGTCATCTTAATTGCTCCTCTCTGAGTCTGGCAGTAAGCCTGCCTTGACTATAAGAAAGGCTTACAGAATCCCCCCCTAGGGAAATAAGTGAGAGCTGCAACATCCGCACATTAATATGGATTGAAATTTCAAAGCTTGCGGCAGCTCAGATGAGATACAGGCTTGCAGCGGCACTGGGGCGGAGGTTTCAATCCTTTAACAGAACATTTCTTCACCAGCAGTGCTGCCATTCCTCAGCTGAAACCAGTCATCTTCTAACTAATCCCGTCAAACACACTATTCCCTATTTAATATCTTCTAATAATTACTTATTTGCATTTTTTTAAACTTACTTTTGTGAGAGATCTGGCCATATCCTGATTGGAAGAGAAAAGGAAGAGAAAAAGTGGAAAAAAAGAGTTGTAAAAGGATTGGCATACATATATGATATTACTGCAATGTTTTGAAAAAATCAAATACAAAAACTACCCTACACATATTCCACTTAAGGGAAATTAAAGTGATGGTTTACAACTGCATTTCTCTTCAAAGAGACTGCAAAAACCTGTTTTAGCTAAGCCCACATAATTTAGATCAGTTTAGCTCCAGTTTCTTAGATCAATTCTTGGATCAGTAAACATGGCAATAATTGTACACAGAACAGATTTCCCCACATGGGCAATTCAGTAGCATGTATGAATTATTCCATGAATTGTCATAATATTCCTCACCGGGATTTGCTTGCTGTAATTGGTGTGCATTTGGCACTTTAATGTGAAGCCCTCTCTTTTCCAACTGGTGAGTTTATCTGATCTAAAACTTGAAATAAACTATCAAAACAAAAAACCCTAAACCCAAACACCCCACATGGCAGCTTTTGAAAAAGACGTAATACGCTAAACCCGAGGGACAACCGCTGTGGAGTTTGGGGAGGCACTAGGAGAAGGGGCGAGTGGAGAGGCGTGAGCAGCAGCCAGCCCCCCACCCCGCTCACCAGCATCCCGCTTGCCCATGAGGCCGAAGAACTGCTGGGGCCGGGGTCTCCGGGCCATCCTCTGCAGGAAGTGCTCCAGGGGCAGCGGCAGCTCCTCCTGCGGGGCGACAGCGGGCGGCGCTCAGCGCGGACCCCCCACCCCGTTTTGCCCAGGCAGTGCCCGGCACCGAGCCCCTCGCTTCGGCACCCCGCGGGGCCGCCAGGGCTCACCTTCGCCTGATCATTGTCGGACCAGTCGGACCAGTAGTTGAGGTCGTCGGTAGCTCCCATCTCCTCGGCCAGCGCCTGCGCCGAGGCCAGGAGGAGCACGGCGAAAGCCAGCGGGAGCCTCATCGCCGCCTCGACGTCCTGCGGGGGCAGAGGTTGGAGCACCGGCACCCCGAGCCCCGTCGGGGCGAGCACGCACAGCCCTGCACAGACACTCACAGCTGCCTCCGGGGCACACCTGGGGGCACGCTACCTCGCACGTATAGACTCCACAGGCGCCGAGTCACACCACCCTCCCTTCCCCCCGACTGCTACAGTCACCTCTGGACAAACGCACACCCCATACATAATAGACTGCCACACCAGCGCACAGTCACACACACAGAGGCAGGTGAGGCAGAGGTACCCCTCCACACACGGACACAGAGGGTTATACATAAACACACCCTCACACGTCGAAGTACATCCAGGTATTCACACCTTCCCACATAAATACACCCAGCCAGGTACATCCCCCTCATACACACACCCAGGTACATATGCATCCACGTACAAACTCACACAAATAGCTACACACCTTAGATGCTCACACCTACGTAGGGATGCAGCTCTCTCCACACACACACAGGTGCCCAGAGGTACACCCTCATTCCTTCACACATCGGGACAGGCACAAAAACATGCTGGCACATTCAGAGGCACACAAGCAGGTATAGGCACCCACCCCATAGAAGTACACACATACAGACCCCCCGCACCCACGCACACTCCTCACAACCATACGGACAAGCGCACCCTGACAGGCACGGACGGACTCCCGGAGGCGCACGCACCGTCAGCAGCTCGGAGGGCGGGAGCTGCTCTCCGAGCGCATTGGCCGGCCGGAGGAGCGCTCCCCACTTTATATACCTGGAGACGGGGAGGGCCAAGGCAACCTCATTTGCCTAAATGCAATTACCCCCGGTTTTGTGGTCCCAGCCCCGTGACAGCCTCCCTCCCCCCCCGGGCGAACAGCTCCCGCCCCCTCTCCCGCTCCTGAGGGGTGCGCGGCGGCCGGGTGGCTTCTCCCCGACATTCCCCCACCACACTCCCTCCCGCTGCAGCTCCGCGCCCCCGGGGCCGCCCCGCACCGCCGGGGCGAGGGCGCGTCCCGGCGGCGGCTGCAGATGCGTGTACGGACGCGGGATGAGGCTCGGGATGTGGATGCGAGATGCGGGCGCGGACCTAAGGCTGCGAATGCCGCTTTTCACTTCTGCCCCCCGCCGCGGTCCCCTAGGGCAGGGAGAACTGCTCTCCGCTGCGAGCGGCACCGCCGGGAGGGAGAGAGGGGCAGGAGCCGGGGGGAGAGCGGAATGCGGGGAGCGGGCTGCCTCCCGTGCCCAGGCAAGTTCCTTCTCCCTGGGTCTGGCCTCCCTGTGCCACTGCTCGGGCGGCTCCGGCTCGCTGGGACCAGAAGTGAGGAATGCACGAAGCTGAGAAGCGCCTGGCTGAGTGATTGCACCCCAGGTCTGGCGTGTGTGCTTGCAGACGGGCTGCCGGCACAAGGCAGCAGGCTGGTACCGCTGGGCTGGGTGCTGTGACAGGTGAATGCCTTTACTGGAAATGAGCTAGTCTCTCTAGCAGCACATCCCTGCCTGCATCCTTCCCCTACAACAGCTTTGCACTGCTTCTGGCATTCGGCTCATATAATTACTTAGGTTATCTTCCATGATCGTTCCATCTTATTTCTCCAAGGTCAGCTGTGCCTGAGGCTTCTCAGCTAACCTTGGTGGTCTCTCAGCCCCCATGTTATCATGGTGCATGGTACCACAGCCTAAATCATGCAGTCTGGACAGAGTTAACAGTGTTTCTTTTGATAAAGATGGGAGTACTCAGGAGCTGGTTGAGCACACCTCTCCTTGCTCCAGGATGCTACCATTGAGGTGATAGTGGTAAATCTCCTCTCTTGTGGATCCAAGGAGGACTTGGGCCTTCGTTCTCTAAATAAAGGCATGATTAATACCAGGCCTCTCTGTTAACCAGAAATGCTGCTCAGAACACAAAGTATTCCCAAGAGCACGGCCAGGAATGAGACTCTTCCAGATTCTGGAGGTGTCTACTCTTTGTCTGTAGGACTGCACATAAATAAGAAAGATTGTGACCCAGTAAGCTGAGGGTTGCTCTAGTCACCACGGGCTGCTTTGACAGGGTGGTTGAGAAAAACAGTGGTTTGGAAAAGCCCAGTAAGGGACTTTGTGCAGTACCTGGTGTGGGCACCTCTGCTGAGACCACAAGAGTGAGTGGTGAGAATGCTTCTCATTCTGCCTGTCGAAAGCCGGCAGGAATGGCAATGTTTAGCAACTCTGGGAACCCAAACCATCAGATTTTCATGCTGCAACTTTGATAATTCCCTTTGATGTGTGAACTTTGAAAACTCTTGAAGAAAAGTTGTTTTCTTGTGGGTTTTTTCACTATGTTGTTTCTGTTAACTATAGTGACAATGGAGCAAAGGTCGTATATATCAAACTAGGCTTGCCAATTCTACAGATGTTGATGAAGCTCATGTCTCACAGAAATCCTGAGAACTCCCAACTTCCTGTGAAATCAATTTCTATCATCCAGGAGTCCACAGAAAGTTTTAACTAAAAGTCTCTGTTCTCTAATTCAACATTTTACCAAAATGGATATAATCATAACTTGACCTATGAAATTACAGGGATTTTCTTTTTTGAGAGAGCAAGAGAAGAAAAATTAAAAAGGGGTTCATTCTATTCTTCAGAAACTTTAATGAATTCAAGTAGTTTATCTAGACTTATTAGACTTATCTAATAGTTTTGTGGAAGAGAAAAACTGACTAATAGGTCAATCTCACTTTTCTCTTTCTCAACTTCTAAAATAAATTGGCTGTTTAATCATTCTTAGACCTGCAATACCCAGATATTGCACTATGAACTTTTCAGGAAATGAGCAGATTTTATGGCTAATGAGCAAAGCTGATTCCTAGGAAGATTTTTTGAGTTCATTTTTTTCATATGGAAAGGAGATAAAAGACTCAAATGAGGAAGAAAGAGCTACACCTCGACCTGGAAGCAGCTGAAGCTACTGCTTTTGTGCTCCCCAGTCACTGCTCTAGGGATGCACTAGAGCATGGTAAAATGTCCTTTGTACACGAACAACAAACCATGGGTTTACCAAAGCCGCCTCTTTCTCAGACATATTATATTAGCATATATCTATCTATGAGTTACCTTGTGAATAAATATGTAAGCTTGCACATAGATACAAGGTGTCTGTGGTGAATATACCTGCTCTATGCATGCTCAGGGCACAGATCCCACCCTCCTGTTACAGTTAGACCATGTGATTTCTAACAACAGGGTGAAGAGTTTTGTTTATGAATCGAGAGATCATTAGACTCAAAGTAAACCAAATAGGGATTGACATTTCCTGTGAGGGTAACAATGAAAGACACTTTTTGAGTTCTTATACAGATATTTCCCTAATCAAGGTTAGGAGCTGAACTAAAGGCACTTTTTGTAGCTTGAATCTCAACACTAATGGAAAACTATTTGGGAAGCAATTGCCTGTGAAACACACCTCAGAGAATTGTTTTTACAGTAGGCTTAATGTGATACCTCCTGTGTGATGATTCTTGTGAAATGTTTATTTGAATTTTATGATGTTTTGGTTTCCAGTAAAATGTCCGGTAGTTTAGTGGTAAGTCACATTGGCTGCTACACTGTTATCAACAGCAAATGTACAATGGGAAAATAGCAAATTACATGTGACTAAGGTTTTTTGCAGAATGCAGGTCTGAATATTCTGAGTATGCACAATTTCAGAGCACTTGACATGAAAAGAATGCATCTAGTATTGTTCTTCAGCGGCGTTATGCTATACAATTACATGCTATGTATTTAAACCTAGACCCTAATTCTCATGTATTTTGAGATCTCTTCGTCACTTTACCAAGGAGCTACAAATAACAGACAGCCCGAGAACAGTTATTTTATATAACTTCAAAAAATTAGGGATGAGATGCAGTCTACCTAAGTACAGTGATCCTGCCTGTAAATATACCAGACCTCAGCTCTGTTTTCAATCATGGCAAGAAGACTGGAAATGTTCTTGTCCAAAGATACAACTAGAGACCACGATTGATGACCTCCTAAATTTTTCATAGATATGTGTCTCCAGGGTAAATAGAATGATTTTGATCACAGATGAGGGCTCTTTGTAACACAGTGATTTATTTTGGCACTGTAAGATCATTTATTGGCAAAGCATATGAGTGGCATTGGAAAAATTACCAGAACTCACAGTAGCACCTTGATTTTCTAAGTTCAGACAGGTTATTGAATTAGTCTTTCACCTGTATTTTAATTTTTGCATGACAAGTTTGTAATCTTCAATTTTTCCTTTAATGAAGGTTTACATTTTCAGAGCATATGCTTGTACATATAAATGCATATGAAGCATATGTGATGATTATACATCTCCCTCTCTCTTCCCCCCTCTCCATCTATAAAGAATGAGTGATTATTCTTCTGCCTGTGCAATAAGATATTATAGGTTCAATTATGTTGTGCTCACAGACAGGCAAGGAGGGGTGCAGTGAGAACAGCATGCCATAGAAATGCCCTTTCCTGAACAGGTACAGGCAGAAGCAAGGCTCGCACTTACTGATTCATCTGGTAAGGGCTGGAAATGCAATGATGGTCTTTGATTTTCACTTTGAAAAGTTAGTGAGTTTCCCCACTCTTCTGACCTCTGTCATCTTTTGCACTCCCATCGCTGCTCTCCATCCACTAAGCCGTTATTTTCACTTGCAACTTACCTAGAATAAACTTCTTTAACTTCAATCTGAGGCCCACTTTTGTCCACACTGAGTTAGGCATAAGGGTGGAATGTGAGACCAACTGAAATAAAAATAAATATCAGGGTGTGAAGATGCTGAATGTAAACATACAATATAAATATTGCAGAGGAGGCAATCCCCCCAACCTAGTATCTCTAGAGGCAGTCATGTGCAAGGGAAATAATTGCAGTCCTGTCAAGCTTCTTGAGCTACTCAAGAGAGCATGTCCTTAGAGGAGAAAAAGTATTGATTCTCAGCTGTTTGGAGATCTCTGAGAGAGAGAAACAAAGCTGTGCGAAGACATCTGTGCATCTGCAGAAAGTGTGGAGGAGCAGGTGAGGAGAAGGGCCTCTGTGGCATTTCTATATCTGTGTTATTTGAAAACAGATGTGAGAAGAACTGGACTTGCAGCTACTTGGAAATGCCTTACCATATATCTCCGAACAGTTTTCACAAGAAACATGGAATATGCAATGTTTGCTAATTTTGGTAAAAAAACCTTACAAAGAATGACATACTAACAGCACACTTCAATAGCAGATACAGGTTAGTATTCCTCTCACAGAGACAGTGTGTGTTGCTTTTAACCATGAAACCAGGTGGGGGGTTTTTTTCACATTTGCCAACACTAACAAAATGGCCAGGGACAACCACAAAACGTGGCACAAAATATTTCCAAAAGCTGAGGTTGATTGTGGGCATCACTGGTCTGAGCTAGACGAGAAAAAACCTGCAATATGAACTCTCCTCACAGTGTGAAGGACTCAGAGAGGTAAAGGAGCAGATGCTTGAGATTAAGTTTGTCAGTCTTGGAAGAAAATTGCTGACATCGCATTGTTCTGATGCAAATAAAGATCCTGTTTTGTCTCCTTAATACTTATTAGATTACAAATATATTTATAAAACTGTTGATTTGATTCAAACCAAACCTTCTGAGTCTGGAGCTCACTCTCTAAGGCTTTTTGCTTCAGTTGTCCAAGCTTATTTGCAAACTACCTCGCAGTGATCTGTGAGGGTAAAGGGTAAACTTACTTCATCAAGAGGTGAAAGCAAAATTCTGGCTTTTAATCTACCCTTAGAGCACCTTCTGTAAAGCTTTTATGTAGGAAGGACAATCTTTTCTCAGAGATTACTCAAAGACTGACCTTGGTGTTATTAAATTTTGCAGATGGATCATCAAAGCCAGGTCCTTGGCCTGTTTTCAACACCCAAGTATCTTCTATCTGATCATGTCACCACAACCTGTCCTCATTGCACTGACCTCTGGCTGGCTCCTATTGCAGACAGTGGTGGTAGAGGAGAATGGTCAGGCTGTAGTGATAGCCCAGGAGGAGGAACAGTCATGGTCTCATACCATGGGAATACACAACAGCACTACTTGGTTACCTGGAAAAGCGATGGACGCATGACTGTTCCACTCTATTTGCACCCATGGAACAGCAGCTCTCGGTGTCTGGGCATGAACCTGGGTAACCTTCCCTCCCACCCCTACTTCCAGGTATTCTTCTGCAGGGAGGATGAAGCTTATTTTGCGTTGGCTCCTTCTGCCAGTTCCCCACAGCTTCCCAGTGTTCATGGCAATAGCAGAAAAGGGTTAGCTGTTCATGGCTGCTACGATTTGTGCTTAATTGAAACACTTTCTTGAGATCAAACACTGATGAATCATCCTCTTTTCTATGCTGTTTTAGAAACTAGATAATTTATATGACTATACCTTCATTGAATATTAATATTTTTCTCACTAACACGGTACATTTGAAAAATAGATTCAGAAATCAGCAGGATAAAAGGGCAGAGTTTTGGAAAAATTTAAATGGATTCTAATAGTACTACAACTACCAGTATTTTATTTGTTATGTTAAACAGCTTTTACAAACCCATAATAACACTGTCTTCTTCATTATTTGCACTTGTTGCATCTCAGTGTATCTCTCTCCTTCCTCACTTATCTTCAATGCAAATTATAACATCTCCAGAAGTTTGAAGTTCTCAAAAAATTTTCTTATGAATTTTCTACTTTATGTTTGCTTCACAATTTTTAGGGGACTTCATTCTAAATCCTTGATCTGTATTTGAAACCCTGTGCAACAACTTCTAAAAGCATATTGGCATTTTTGGAACAAACATCCACAAATTTAGTCTTGGATGCATGGCGAGGTGAAAGTGAAGTAAAGAAAAAGCAATAGCTTGAGGACAAAAATCATAGAATCATAGAATCAACTATGTTGGAAAAGACCTCTGAGATCATCAAGTCCAACCCTTACATCTCAGTGGGAGATGTAAGGAGTTTAGATACTCAAATAAAGCAGAAAAAAAAGGCAGTGAAAGGGAGAAAATACCAAGGACAGTTGTGCTGTTTTGATAATCACTTGAAGTAAAATATTTTGGGGGGGCTTGGCTGTCTTCTCTTCCAATCTTGAATCTCATAATATAGCCATTTTAAAAAAAAAATCTCAAGTTCTAAATTCAGGTCTGTGACAAGTTAATTTTTAACTATGTCACTTCCTGCCAAATCCTCCATCTGGAAAGATAACAAAAAGTGTCAAATTAATTTATAGGGATTGTTCATTACACAGAAGTTTTACAAAAGCAGCTGCCTAACCAAAAAAGGGCTATTCGTGCTGGAATTCAAACGTGTGTCCTGAGGAGGAAGGTGCTGGTGGATGCTATGGAAACCTGAGTCTTTTTCATCAGATTGCATTTTACCTGTTTGTCACCGTCACTCTTTCCCACTCACTCCATGCTGACTTCTGAGTGATTTTAAAACCTTGCCACGTCTGATGCAAAGGCTTTAACAAGGCGTGAGGACCCACCAGTGTTGGCAGATAGAGGGAGGGGCAACTTCTCACAGCATGTCTTGGGGGGCCACCTCCATGCCCAAGGAAATCAAAGAAGCTTTCTCTCACCCTGCAGCTCCCACCACTTGATGCAAAGTCTCTGATAGGGTAGGATTCATGTTTAGATGATTTGCATCTCTTCTACTATTTCTTTTGATGTGCATGATGAAAGACTCAAGAGCGCTTTGCCAAGGGCCAGAGGACAGAACATGAGCATCACAAAGCCTTGGGTTGAGCTAAGGAAAGGGGACTCCCTGTTGAGTGTTTGGGCCCTGCCTGCTGTGCCCTGTGGTGCCCTGAAAGTCAGAGTTCTGTAAGAGCCCTTGTCCTCACCGTCTCTTTCACTGATTTGCATCTCACCCGCTTCTATGACTTTGCCCCGAGAGTCTCGCTCTGGTTAATGGAGACCAATGAACAATGGTAAACGAGATGTTAATCTGAAATGAGATTACTGGACTGACCTGAGGCACTTGCCGATTGCTGCCCAATTAATAACTCAGACAGTCTTAAGAAATTATTTCTTTGTAAGTTTGAGGTATAAAATAAGAAGTAGTCAAATTAAGAAGGTGACAAAATTTAGTCTTTTAGGTATACCTGTGAGAAAACATCACTTGGTCATCATTTGACTAGAAATGAAAGCTTTCATCTCTTCAAGGAGTCATGCAGCAGAGGGCTGTGTCATTCCCAAATTTAAGGCCTGATTCTGCACATCACCCAAACCTACTCAAAAAAGGGCTGAATTCCTGAATTCTGCTGAATTCCTCCCCTTTCTGTGCACTTGCAACAATAACAGGTGAGTCTCACCTAGGTTCATACCATTTTTCATTAAGGTGAAGTTGTCATTTTAACGATTCAAGAGATGCCTGAGGACTTATCTCAGACTGTGCATTAAGGCCTGCGCTCTTATTGCCCTCAGTGTCAGTGCCCTCGGTGTCAGTGCCTTCACAGATGCACTGTACTACGTGTATGCAAATAGTTTTGGCAGTTTGTATTCATTATGAAAGTGTACCTTGAACAGTTTCCCAGAGAGTTGATTTTCCCAGGACAACCAGAATAATGAATTCAGGCAGAAATTATGAACAAATTTGCAGCTGTGCTGACTCCCACATAACCTACCAACCTGCAAGTCCGCTTGGCTCTCTTCACCCATAGCTGAGCATGGAGCTGGGTGCGTTGGCTGTTCTGTACAAGCAATGTTGCTTGTCTGTGGCCAGGAATGTGACAGAGGAATGGTTATTTAGTAAAATGTACTTCAGTTGGCACAGTGTTTACCTCTAAACGATGGAACCATATCACATGCCTTGCATGCATTCCAAATTACAGAAGAGAACTCTTCCCGCATTTTCATATACAATTACTATTTTTGTTATTATTATTATTAAGGATTTAGGTATATAAAAATCTAAGGACTGCAATGTTTAAGTTTTAGCTGCTTATTAGAGCACTTAAAGGAATGAAATTCAGTTTCTTAGTTCTCCTGACCAACACCAGAAAGAATAAGATGCTTGAAAACAGAGTTCAAACATCCAGTGCACAGTGAGACCACCTGGCATTAGTCAGTAGAAAGTGTGGAGGTTTCCTATCCTGCCCATCTTTGAGTTAGTCATCTCATCAGCTGTTTGCTCTTACCTGAAAGCAAAGAACTACAACTACTCTGCCAAAGGGCCAAGGGGAATTGCTGTGGTCTTTTAAAATGGCAAGAAGGATGCTGCTCATTTTAACTAATCGGAGATGTAGATTACACATGGATCTACTATAACTGGTGCACATTCACTGTGCAATGCATAAAAGGCAATGCATATTGCTGAGTAATTTATTCTTAGCTTTAGAAAAGAGAGATTAAGACATCGACCTTCAGGTAAAGCTCTGGTTAGGGAAAATAGACTGAAAGGTGATATTGTTTTTAGCGGTGGTGGTACCTCCGTTGCAGCATTTCTAAACCACATTTAGGTAAAATTCTTTGTTAATAATGTTAGAAGGATATAAAATTTATTCCAGAATAAAGATGTCTGCTGTAAAGAAACATGTGGAAAAAATTCTCCACGTGAAAGATAGAGTGGTGGACAGTTTCCTGTCCATGTTAAAATAAAGGTAACTTGCGCTTATAAAATGTTCACATCTTTCCACATGAATATGCTGATATATAATTCATAAAAATACTAGTTATGATATTTCTAAGTTTGAATAACTTACTCCAAGTTTTGTGTAGCAAATAATGAGAAATGTTAAATATATTTGGACACATCAAAGATAAAAATATTACTCATAGATCTGAGGTCTATTACCTCAGGACACATTATGTATTCTGGTTTTCATATGTTTCTCAAGTATTTCATTAAACATTAGTAGTTTTCTACACTTTTTATACTTTTCCCTTGATATTTTTCCTAAGAAAAATGGAAGATGACTGCATTTGGTTTCTGAATCAAACTATATTTTATACTAACTTTTGAAAGCAAAGGTTTGTCTCTGGCAGACTGTGATTTGATTACATGTCTTTTATTAATGTGCAGCCAAACTCTATACACATGGTCAAATGAACAACATGGAAAACAAACACCAGGTGAAAAAAATCCTTTTCTCTTAAAAACATCAATAAACACATTTGCTAAGGGCTAGAATACTTTTGCCATCACTGTAACTATTACCTCTACTTTAAAGGCATTTTATCTCTTTTGTACCTTTTTGAGAGCATAAATTATTTTGTTGTGACTTTTCAGAGAAGTAAAGCAGTGATTAGGAGAGCATCCCCAGTCCAGAACATGTATAAGCACCATTTTAATCCCCTTGATGTCAAAACATGCATAGATTTATCTGGTGCTTCCTCTTAAACAGAGATGAGTCTGTAATTTTTTTGCTATAGCTGTGCATTGTGAACAGAGGCTCTGATACTGCAAGCAGTTCTGGGTCTTCTGTGCTTCGAGTGTCTTCATAAAGCCATGCTCGCCACATGCTCCCAAGATCTGTGGAAAAAGATGTGAGTTCTGTACCTGAGGAACAGAAGGTGGCAAACAGAACTAAAGCATGAAGATGGTCATGAAGCAGTCACATGCAGCCCTGTATACAGATAATATCTTACAGAATATTTTTTTGGTTTCTAGAGGGAAGAAGATGCTGGTAGGGAGTCACCAAAATGTCAAAAATCACCTATAAATGAAACCACTTCTTCAAGTTACTCTCAGTCACATGGCCAGTCCTGAAGAGCAGTACTTGCACTAGATGGTCTCATTATGGGAGAGGGGATCCCACCCTTTGAGAATCTGAAAAGTGTTGAAGAAGAGGAAGAAACAAGCGGAGCAAGACAGGATAAGAGCTAAAAACAGAAGTGCAGCTCAGGCTTGCATGCAGGAGGTGATACTTGCTTGGAGGAAACAGAATAGTTTTGGACTTGGAGAAAGGTTTTTAGAGTTGCTTTAACTTACACTGATTTCATGATCAGAAAATACACTGTCCCAGTTGGCTAGCTGGGTGGAATCTTTGCTTGGAAGATGATCCCCTTTCATGTAGTGATATACAAATAACTGCTTGAGAAGCACAAGAGTGTGTATTCTCGGTCTGTCCATGACTAAGAAGCTCAGAGCAGCCTTTTTGTCCCTGGTCTAACTCTGAAGTTACCCTAGCATTGAGAAGGGATGAATTGGATGATGTTCAGAGGTACTTTTCAACCTCTTCTCTGGTGGAAAGGGATGCACTTGACGATGAGCAGCAAGATCAGTGACACAGGTGGAGCTGGTTTGGGAAACACATCTTGAACTCTCTCTTTTCTTGCTATTCACCTGCAACCATTGCCCCACATGTCCCAGTCAGCCTGGTGACTGCTGAATGAAGAATATGCTGTTTTCAACCTAGATGCCTCCTGTTACAAGTACCCTGGTCTAACAGAAGGACCTGTTTGTTGCATGTCTACATCAGAACTGGTGCTGCAGTTGTTGAGGTGGTAAGGATCTGCTGCTTGGCTTAACACTTTAGCACATCAGCAGAGAATCAGTAAAAAAAAAAAAAAAAAGAAACTCCTTTTAAATTAAGGTATTTTTTGTTTGGGATAAACAGAAAGATGATGCATGAACAGTGGACCTGAAAAGAGCTCAAAAAAGATAGTGCTGTCTTTCCTGTGCAAAGGGAGATGTGGGGGGCAGGGAGTGCTTTTGCACTTTGAGTTTGTGACTTAGGGACACATCTGTGTTCCACTAGTGATCAGGGCTGCTGTGCTATATTAAGTCAGGCAAAAAGAACCATTGCTTTTCCAGGGCTGCTAGTACAATCGAGAGAGAAATGGTTATGTTGAGTATTTCTACTCACAAGGGGAAACGGATTATTTGAGTCGTTTATCACTGTCTTGTACATAGTAATTTCCTTGAAGTTGTAGATGGTCTGAATATAGCATAATACAGCAATAAGGTAATATTAAAATAAGATTTTTTTTTCTTTCTTTCCAAAAAGGAACTATTATATTTATAATTGTATAGAGCAATAGTACTTTTCTGGTTTCTTCAAGATTCATGATACAAATTTCCTGCTTTGTTCTCATCCTTTTCTGACTGGCTGTATTTCACAAATGAGCATTTAAAACTGCTTTTGCCTAAGGGACACTCCAGGGTGCGATTTGTCCTGTGACAGTAGGGATGAGCTACCTTTCCACAGGAGCCCTGAGTTAGTATCTTGAGTCACCTTCTGATGCACACTGTGATATGCCACGGGACTGCCATCAGTTACATGCAACCTATTTGCATCTTCTGTGATTCCTCTTGCACATCCTGGTGGTGAGCACTTGAGTTTTGCTGTGAGACAGAGTTGGTATATGGCTAAGTTTTGTACCTGAACTCAGGAATCTGTCTGCGTTCCAAACCCCGTAATATAGACATTGCCTATGTGATAGCATTTTACCATAATTAAGTATTATATGGATACAATTACATAGCTTTATTCCTATCCCTAGGGTGCCTCAAGCATCCTACAGAGAATTTAATCAATATCATGTTAGCTATGGCATTCAAACACTAGAGAATGACTACATCTTCTGTTTTCAAAATAAGAGAATTACAAATTCCCATTTTCACTGAATGCTTCAATGCCTGGCCGATTTGCCCTCAGGGATGTACATGAGAATTTTCAGGTTTCTAGAAGGAAAAGCAAGCTCAGAATTATATTTAAATCAGAGTAAACAGGAATAGTGAGGATTTGATCCCATTAGTTCTGAAATGTTTATCCTTCATATATTCCACCTTGTTTGGGTAGAAAATAATGTTTTCCAGTGCATTCATATATTACATTACTCTGTCAGAAACCCTGATTTTGGTCTAAGAAGGTTGTGTCATGTAAAATCACCTTACCTTACTTAGTAGAGAGGGCTTTATACATTACTCTGTAAAACACTGACAAAATCATCTTCCTGATAGTTCATACAAGCAAGATGTGGTGGATATTCTCACTGGAAAGGTCTTATTTTAATAGAGTAGGTAAAAAATGGAGGGGAAAAAAAAGAAAATCCATTAAATCATGAGCAGACCGCCATGTTAGGTAAACTGCACAGTTTAATGTGCTGTGATAGGACATTATAAAATGATACAATAGAAGCACAAAATATGTAAAAGAGTTTTTTCCACTCAAACAATCTGTCTTGGTGAAGAAAGTTAACTGATCTTCAAAGCTGCATTTGCTATTCCTAAAACATGTTGCAGTTTCTTCCTCTCAGTGATGGGCTCTGCAGTGTCTAAGCTGCCGATGCCATCAATGTGTCTCAACTGACTGCAATCACTGTTCAACATTTTAGAGCAAATAAATTTTTCAAGGCCATATATCACTGCCAAGATCGGGAGCTGCTCAACAGAAATTATGCCGTGAGAAGAGAAATGGACAAGAAATATGACAACAAAAGCGGACAGCTTCCATACTGCTTCAAAAGCACCTGAGCTGCTTAAAAATAGGAAAGATATGGGAACTCATTGCAAATGTGTTGAGAGTGTCTGCATAATAAAGATGATACACAAAGACAGTAAGCAAGTAATTTTGGATTCTAGCCACCAAATCATGTTTGGAAATGAGAATGCAGAGTGATGCTATACTGTTGTGATTAAATACAATGTGCCAAACGTGCCAGTACATAGCATAAGTTTGCTTTATCAAAGGTGGACCCAGTTTCATTTAAAGAGGATTTAAATTTGGGGCCTGGAAGGCCTTTTCTCCCCCCTTCCTTCACCTCTACTACTACCAATCATTCTTCTGCTTTGATTAAACTATTCCCTCCATATTAACATTTTATATGTAGAATTTCATTCTCATCCGTTTTGCACCAGCATTTATATTTCAAAGTAAAGTAATATGCAGGATAATTAATTTAGTAACTAATTCATTCTCTAATTAATTCAAGATTTTTCTGCCTTTGAATCACTAAAACAATAGAAAAAAAGAGAAGATAAATGCTTTCTTATTAAACTGGTTAAAAGACCTTTCATATGTAAAATAAAAACGTTTTTATGTTAACAGATCTGTTATCTTGTCAATGAATAAAGGATTTATGGGCCTAATATCCCTTTCTGCTCATAAAAGAATAGATCATATGAGAAATGTGATTTGGAATGAGTAATAATTTATTAGTTCATTGTAAGCTTTAGCTCAGCTTCCTAGGAAATAAGGCTTAGATCATCATGATGTCTGTATGTTTCTGCATCAGTCCTTCAGCCCACTATGAACATTTTTCAACATGATAGTCACAATTCCAACCAAATTTGGTAAAAGTAATGACCCCTGAAAGATTTTCCTTAAATTTTAGGAAAACAGAGTGCCTGTTTTGACAACAAGGCTGAAATTACTGCTCCCCGTTGGAGAGAAGGCCACAGGATGTGGCTGTAGAAAACTAAAATAAAATAGAACCTAAAGAAATCAAATGCACGTATTTGCCTGCTCACTGAACAATTTGCCTACTTGAACATATCCCTATTCTTCAGACCTCAGACTCACCCTTATTTATATATATAATAAAAATATATACAGAGTCTTAGCCATCTGGTTTGAAGAAGTCATTAAGTTCATAATGATGTGAGGTGCTCTGGGGACTCCAGGTGAGTGGCAGGCAAAGGATCTGATAATTGGCCTAGTCAGGTAGAGAAAATTCTCAATTTCCTTTGGCAAACAGACATTTAAAATTAAAACTACTTTTGTTCTTTATTTCTTTTATACAGAAAACTGGGCCTTCACAGAAATGAGCTGTGTGCAAATAATAATTACTGGTCATAATATATAGAGAGCTGTGTCATAATCATATTAGGCAGTCAAATAAAGGTTAAATAAAATCTAGAGGCATTTCTTTCAGCACTTTAAAATGAAACAGTATGAATAATGCTAATACCTGTTGGCCACGGTTTTATCCAGCGCAATGTAGCTCTAAATATGAGGAAGGAGAACTCACTTTGTGTGAGATTTTTCCCTGAAAGCTATTGCTGGGCAGTAGGGTGTGAAGCAAGCAGATGTGTTTGTGAGGCCTCACTGTGGGAATGAACTTACTGGTGTGAAGATGATTACAAATGAGTAAAAGGACAAGATGAACAAGGCTACTAATATCTAGAGAGGAAAAACCAAAAGGGAATTACATGGTGTTTAAGAATGTGATCCTGTATAGTAGCATTATATAAAGATAGACAACTATATCTTTTCTGTTTGTTTGTTTTTAGGTATTAGACTAATCATGACACCATATCATCAGTTTTTCCCTCCCATATACATAGACACAAACACACACAGACTCACGAGTGATGGTGATATTGCTGATGAATGTGACAAACTAATATGCACTAATACGAATTGTTAATACATAATAGACAATTACATCTGCATTAAAAATATTTGAAAAGTATCAGTATAATGCAATTGTTTAATCCATATCCTATATACTGAAGCTGTTCTAGACAGTAATGTCTGGAGTAGGCATAAGTATCCTTAACACTAATAAACTTTTGAATGTTAGTTAGGATACATTCCATGCTTTAAGATAGAAACTCATTTACAAATCAACAGACTTTATCTGGATTAGAAATGTTTACAATATCCCCAATTTATACAATATCAGGCAACCTAAGAAACTTTCCTGCTAGGATTCAAAGTCTTTATCAGAAAGTTTAGTTTGGTTAAATTGGCACTTCTCAAGCAACATCATGATATTATTACAGCGTGGTTTCCATAGTCTTGATACAAGAAACTCACAATTTCATACTTGTACTTTAAAGATAAATCTTCAAAACCACTCATTTTGTTAACAGGTTCCAGAAAACTCGTGGATCTATTACCATTGTACCCCTGGAAGAAAGTTCAGTAAAGACTTCTTCTTGCCTTTTTTTTTCATGCTCCTTTTCTTCTGTCAAAGTGTTATATTATTGGTACTATAGTTAAAACTCCATTTGGATTACAGTAATTTTCCAGAGCCATTTCTTTTTTAATAGAAACACTCTGAAAAAATAATTGCCGTAAACTAAAAAGAGAAAGACATGGAAAAGACATGTTCAGTGTAGTTTTGTGATTGTTACAGAAAATGTAGGCTTTACAGGAACTGAAATAAAGATGGAAGCTATGTCAAGAAGTCTTGGACAATTATTAGAAAATGTAGTTTCATCTAATATTCATTACTGGAGATCTAGAAATAGCTGTGTTTGCCTAACCTCTCAAATGAAAGTCTAAAAAGGAAAAGGAAATCTCGAAGAATTGCTTTCTCATTTCTGATGAAGGTGAGAGTTTGCAATTCCTGTACTCCTTTTAATGCCCTACAATACCTCTTCTCCTAATTCAGATCTCTTCTCCAAAATTGTTTCTCTTGGTAGACTTTCATTCTTGCTCCTTCTTAAAAAAAGCCACCAAATGTAACAAGTGTGAAAGTAAGCATTTGCTACCCTCTTCCAGAAGCTCACACGCCTGCCTGGTTGTAGAAACTCAATGGCAAATGTACAAAATAACGGAAATTCAGTTCCGTTGAAGTATTAGCCTGTCCTGATTAGCTGCTCATAATAGTAGTCCCCTTTTGAATAGTTTTCATATCTCCAGTTTCCCCATCCCAGTGGGGTTTTTTTTCTGGAAATCATCACATTTGTGTCTAACAGCACAACATTGGAAAGTTCATAAATACAGCAACAGTATGAGTCAGCCTGAGAATCCTTTTGTAGTAAATGTTTACACACACTACATAATCAAAGAGGATACTGGAGGATTAGGTGGATTTTCAGGCTGCACCTTGCTCTACCACTGCACTCACCCTTCCATAAGCTGCACAGTAGGAGCTCTACCCGATTTACACCAGTAATTGCACAGAATTGCCAGATCAGATCTGATGGAGCACCATCTGAGGCTTCAGTGGGGAATCAGGGCAAAGAGAATGCTGCCCTCCCTTCAACGTGCAGGCATGGCCCATGTCCTCCCTGCAGCACTGATAGAAACAGATGAAGAACTGGGGGCAGCCACACCAGAAAACTCTGGGAAATGTTAGAACAACCGAAACCAAAGTTTTACAATGGGAAGCAGCGGGAAAAGTTAAACATAAGTGGTGCCATCTGCATTGCTTATAGCGCAAAGTACAAGATGTATGTCTGGAGCTGCCAAAAGTTCAGCAGATACATCCTCCTCTAAAAGTCCTGAAATGCAGCACCAATGGTGGGACTGAGACAGCCTTTGACAAACAGAGCTGTGTTCGAAACTCTTAAATGGAACCACCTCAAGGATTTTGGATGGACATGTTTGTCAAAATACTGTTTTATTGTAGCAGCAGCAGAGGCTGAGCCCGTTGCTTTAACCCCCATCAAAACACTGAAGGGTGAAATATATATAGTTGCTTAGAAAAGAGCACAAGTCTCAACTAAATAGGCTGTCTTTTCCACACCATTGGTATTTACAGTTTTACACCTAGTAACACCATTCACAGACAAAGCATCTGCTCACCAGACTTCATTAATATTCATAGTGGCAAGCAAAGTAACATAACTTACAACTGCTGTCTATTCCCCACACTTCATTAATAGTTAGAGCTCTATAGGTGATTTAGCTAGCTTATATATGTTCACAGTGGTAAATCATAATACTAAGGTTAACTTGCACAGTGACCTTTCAGGCTAAGAAGAATCTTAAAATAAAAGCTGGGTTATGAATTAATGATACTATCTTCAATAACTTCCATTCTCATAGTATTTAGCCTTGTAATTCAGCTTGTATTGAACAAAGATTTTTCATTTGCAGCATAAAGACTCTGAAAAGTAAAACTGAAGCAAAGTCATGTCTGTGGCCTACTGTGGTAGCAAGACTTTTACCATAAATCATCAGCATTTTCATTATGAGTCCAGGCATACTTAGGAGATGCTACAGCCTGTATTGTGAAGGTATAATAAAATAACAAATCATTTGTATGGTTAATTAATATTGGATACAAACTTTACCGACCTACTTCCATGTATCATTATTTGACATTAGATATTTAGTATAAACTAGTTCCTAGAGTCCCTCTGTACTCAGTGGAGATAACCCGGCGCATCTGTAGGATGATTCATTCCCTCTGTCTAAACACTGTTTAATTCCCTTGTCAAAAACTAAAAGGCTCATTTCCCAACTGTTTGAGGGAGCTGGAAGAATGATTGTGTGGGATGTGGGATGCAGACTTGGGGACAACCATAATTCATGTGAGGGCAAAGTGAGTTTCCATATATATTTGCATATATATATTTTGGCCTTCTGAAAGTGGTTCACAATTGTCTTACATTAGATGTAATTAGATTACATTAGATCTAATGTTACCACATTAGATCAATGTGGTAACAAGCAGATGTCTTATTGTTTCTGACAAAGTGAGTAATGGAGCTCTATTTCATATTTACAGCCTTTATATTGCATCCAAGGAATTTGGTCTGCAAACAGGCAGACTTTGATCATGATCTCTAACAATTTCGAAGAATCACAGAATAAATAAGGCTGGAAAAGACCTCTGAGATCACTGAGTCCAACCTATGACTAAACAGTACCATGTCAACTAGAACATGTCACTAAGTGCCACGTCCAGTCTTTCTTTAAACACCTCTAGGGACAGTGACTCTACCACCTCCCTGGGAAGCCCATTACAGTGTTGAATCACCCTTTCTGAGAAGAAATTCTTCCTAATGCCCCAACCTAAACCTCCCCTGGCACAGCTTAATACTGTCTTCTTGTCCTGTCACTGGTTGCCTGGGAGAAGAGGCCAATCCCCACCTGACTACAACCTCCTTTTGGGTAGTTGTAGAGAGTGATCAGATCTCCCCTGAGCCTCCTTTTCTCCAGGCTAAACAACCCCAACTCTCTGAGCTGCTCCTCATAAGACCTGTGTTTCAGACTCTTCATCAGCTATGTTGCCCCTCTTTGGACTTGCTCCAACACTTCAATGGACTGTACACAGTACTCGAGATGTGGCCTCACAGCGTTTGAGTACAGGGGAAGAATCACTTCCCAGTCTTGCTGGCCACACTATTTCTGATACAGAAAATTAATATTTCAAATAATTTTAAAATACTTTTCGCACCCTGAAAAGCATGTAACTTTGTGTAAAAGATTCCTATTCCCCATCTTTTGAAAGGCATAGATGGAAACCACAAAAAACTTTATCTAGTTTCAAGATACTTTAGAACAAGCCATGGAGCATGAAAGAAACCTTGCAGAAAAAAATATGCTGATGCAATCTTCATTGTTGGCAGGAACTCAGCAGAGTTTGGAGATGCTGTTAAAAGAGCAAAATACAGCTGATAGACCAATGATGTCTCTTTCCTTGCAGGGAGACAAAGATTTGCAGCACAGCTGGTCCCTTCTGCTTACTTCAATGCTCATTTCTTAGCCATACCCACTCCCAAAATCTGCCCAAGTGCCCTCTTTGGTGTGTGACATAAGTTGTCAAATCCTGCAGTAGCACAATGATGTTTAAGCTACTAGACACTTTTTGGTGCATAAAAATAGCTAATGGAGCAGAAGCTACTAGTGTTCATCCTTTTATACCAATTGCTGTCAAACTGATAATGTAGCAGAATCCATTCTCCCACCCACCCTTACTCCTGGGTGTAGAAAAAAATTTCCTTTTCTAGGAAAGGGAGTTTTGGGTCACTAGCTAATATTAAAGTAAGACAAGTATTGCTCCAAGTGCCTAGTACTTAACTGGGGAAATAGAAGGAGTGAGATAGAGACAGTAGAAAAATAACAGTAAAGGTTTAAGTGCAAGGAACGAATGGAGTTTCTCAGCTCAGAGCTGCTCTCTCCTCACTTGTCTAGAAGGGCTCAGTAGGGTCTGATCTACAGCTCAGTGTGGTGGGAGTGTCTCAGCATCTACCTGTGTGGATAGTGCATCCCTACCCCAGCCTTAGTTACAGAGACATATGAAAAATACACTTGTAAACCTCAAGTGAATATTCAGAATTATTTAGCTTTGTTCCATAAACTAACATTTACATTAAATAAGGAACTCTAGCCAACTGCTGAGGCAACTTTTATCTCTCTCTGAGGTGCTGCTTGGCCTGAGAATCTGTCCCAAGCTCTGGGTTTGTTTTTTTTTTAGCCTTTCTCTTTCATATGTGGGACAATCTTGAAGGGTGATGGATATTCTGAGGGTGGAGTAGAAGTGTGGAGAAAGGAGCTTTTCTCTTCAAAGGATTGTTTGAAGACTCTCCCAAGCCAAGTCCTATCAGCTACAAGTGTCAATGAAATTATGAAATGTATGGAGGAAGCAGTGAAGAAGAACAAACATTTCTGGCCACACCTGCTAAATGGCTCTGCCCATAGGCAGCAGGCAGAACTAGAGAAAAGCGGGAAGAATTATTGAAGAATTATTCTAATCTACGAGCACACAAGTTGTGCAATGAGGAGTGCATCCCTTGATATCATGAGAGGAAGGCTTTTGGTTTTAAAGATTAAGTCTAACTTTTCTGAGTGCTGGGGAATTGCATCTGTTAAATAGGGTATCAGGCACACCCATGCAGTCTTGTGTGCTTAGGTCCCATCTCACGTCACCACTCTGTGTACACTGTGGTCTCTTTCTTGCATTGTCCCAGCTGGGTACAAGGTGAAGAGTCAGGACTGGGAGAAAAGCCTTGGTGTCGTGTTGCAGTGTGGAGTGAGTCTTGGAGTGGGATGCCTCTTTTGAATGGCTTGATCCTCAGCCTTTGCTTTGTGTTGCATTGCCTCTGTCCATTATGCAATGTTACATGCTTGGAGGAGGTTGTGCCACAAGAGCAGGGGTTTGAGAGGTGTGTCACTGGCATATTTTTTGGCTCTGAAATCTGAACACCACACTCCCAGTGACACCAATAACTGTTAATTTCCTTCACAGTTACTCCATTTTGCCTTTCATCATAGATCATAAATAAATTGCAGATGTAAGATTTTGCAAACCACCTATCAGAAAGCAAAAGAGTCTGTGTGGATTTGGGGATGGAGATAAGAGTGACTACAAGTGTACAGCAAACCAGAAAATGCAGTAGTGCATTAGTTTATCAGCCTCTCACCCTTCCCTGTGGCCAGGGCAGAACTGGTCAATCTGTCAGGGCTCCTCCACTCCAAGTGCCGTGAGCACATAGCAGAAAGCTTGGGAAAGCAAGAAGGGAAGTGCTCATAATAAATAATTTTGAAGTATTTAATGAGTTAGAGAGAGGTTTTCTTGAAGGATGATTTATCCTCTGTCACCTCTCCTGTTTACTTCCAAATGGTGTCTCGATTGCTTTTCTCATACTCATCCCTCAATTAAAGCCTCTCTTCACTTTTGCCTTAATTTTCAGTACATCACTTAATTTTCCTTTTATTTTTAATTAATGATCTGGCACTTTTTGCCTTGTGCAAGTTCATTGCCCTGAAAACTCTGTCCTTCATTGCTGTTTCTTGGGAGCAGGGAAATTAAATTTGTTTGCTCCAGACAAAATAAATTTGACTCCTTATTTTGTTTCCTCCCTTCTAATGAAGCCAATGTGATTTAAATCACTGGCAGCATAAAATTATTTTCTGGGATCAGATAGCCCCTCTTCTGTCAGTTTTGGCAATGCAGGTATATTAAAATTAGTTCTCTTTTGCTAACAGTATTTTTTTTTACAGGGTAAATCAATATCTGCAATAATAATTTGTGGGATTTAAACATATTAGTATTCTCTACTATTTCTCATAGATCTATAGTTTTTCCAATCTCTTTTCTGAAGATGCCCCCTTGGCTGTCTGCAGCAGATGTACATGTAACTCTTGAATTGCAAAGTGATATAAACATGTAATATATGTATGCTCACTGAAGAACCAGCCATGTAGAAAAAAAAGGTAATGCACTCATTAGCATGGCTGTTAAGCAGATGGAGTTTATTCACTTCCTCATAGGTCTGAATCATTTATTTGCTGGGATTTTTTCAAGTAGCACTCTGTTTCTATCTGTTAGCCGTATCATCAGTATGTCACTAGGTGAAGGTGAATGTGAATATTGTCACAGAGAGAATACTAGATTTTGGATTTCCAGAGGCAGAGTCTGGCCCACCACTGTGAACATATTGCCCCTCTCTATTACAAACTCACCCTGTCCTAAGCCTCTCTGCATCAGTAAGTGGGGCTGCTCATTTCCTCAACAGGGAGGAATGTGTTTCAGTGGCCTGGAGCATGATCTTGTACACTGCCTAACAGTGTGGGGAAGCACACAGCTAATCAGTCAGTCTCCTGGGGCATTGTGTTCTTCTGCAGACAATTGATCACAACACAGAAGTGGACAATAACCTCCTGGGAGACCAGGTAATACTGAATAAATAAGACTGTGTTTAAATGTCTGTGTTGACAGCCGACTCCTTACTAACCAGCTGCTGATACTATTGAAGTCCAAGACCATACACAGCTCAAAGAAGAGTGAACAGGAAGACTTGAATTCTATGGAAGTGAAGATAAATATTCTTACTTTGTCATTCAAAGTTGTCAGTAGCATCTCATAAGACAAGACATACAAAGGACATCCCATATAAATGATTTATCCTTAGTGCAAACCAACAGTCTCATGCTGCTGAAGGTAGAGGCAGTTGTGTTCAGCCACATGATGAAAATCATTATCCTTTATGTTTTAATTTTTGGTGTATTTGCCAACTGATCACCCAAGCAAGTTCAGTCCTAGAAGTACATTTTACTCTGGTAAAATGTACTGGTTGACATCTATGATGTCAACCAGTTGCTTAATACCTCTCAACATCTCAAGGATATCTTTGTGTGATTACTAAGGTGCATGTTTGCGATATAGTTTCATTTGGCATTAATGGAATGGTATAAAAAATAAAGCACTAATAACTTTATGAATATTTATTATAAAGTCATGCAACTACTATTGGTAACATATTATTCTCTTTTGTGAGTGCTTTAATGACTTGTTGTTTTATTCATGCAAACAGTTGAAACTCCTGGGTGTTTCACAAATACTAGAATTTGTACCTCCCTGTCCTCCAGAACTGTAATTAGAGTCAGGTCCCACTCTAGGTTTGCCTTTAAAAAAACATCCATTTGCAGAGCAAAAACACACAACTGGAATATATCACTGAGATGCTTTACTTAAAATACATTAAATGCTAATCAGTGACTACTAATCAGCCCACAAGCTAGAACTTGGCGAACCACCTGAAATCAGTCCCAGGTCACAAAAAAATTCACAAGGAGGAATACAACAATTCTTCAGATGAGCATGCAAGTCATTCACACACCGCCTGGGAACTGGTTTAGCTACAAAGAATGTGCCAGACCCACCCTGCTGAATCCCATTGCATCCTCAAATCTGGTCACAGTCATTTCAGTCAGACCAGCACCACTTTGTTTACACTTTCCACACACACATTGTAGTGTGATCCTGGGGATAATAGAAATAGTTTTGAAAGGTGGAATATAGGTGTTCACTAAGCTGATCTCCATATTTAAGGATTGTGCTAGGATGTCTGCTAGTATGGTGATTTTTTTTTTGTTTTTCTGTAATAAAAATAATCTCTACTAGGATATGCTGAATCCAGGAATGATCAATTACAGAAGGAATAATTTAGAAAATTCAGTCCGTTTAAAAAAACTTCTATTGATTGCCAATGATGCACATTAACAAAAAGAACAATGAAAAAGGTGAGTTTCTTAGCAAGATTTTCAGCTAAAGTGCTGATTTCTCATCCAAATCTATGATGTCAACAAGTACAATAAAACTCTTTCAGTAGATGGATGGTCTACACACCCCTTCTTAGAGAATAAGAATGTCTCAAATGCAGTGATAGTTACCATACTAAATGAAAAGTAATATAATTCCCCAATCTGCAGAATCCTGTGAGTTATCCTGCGCTGCAACTTTATGCAGTTCTTTAGGTCTGTCCTCTATATTAAATAGTGAACTATGATTTTAGTCAACTTCCTGTTGTGATACATTAGAAGGAACTGTTGCAACATTGTATTGCTCCAGAGCAAATAAAATTACTATGGTTTATGGAAAACTGCATATGATTCATCTGAGTAAACAGCTGATCAACTGGGAAAATAAATAAAATAGAACAAAGTATATCATTACACTGAACCTTCATGTATTGTTATTACTGTTCTTTACTCTTATTAAAACATAACACAAAGGCAAAATAAAAGCTCAAGGATCTTGAAGAAAAAGTACAGATATCAAGTAAAAAAAAGTCGTTGCCCAAAAGATCGAAAAATCTTGGTCTCATTCTCCAATGTCATGTCCCAAAGTGGGGCACAAACCCCATCCCTGTCAGTATTCCACCTCAGTAAAGTAAAAATTACAGTCCTGTAAACTCGTGCCGATGTATGTCGTTCAGCTGTACCCCTTTGGCTCACACTCAGAGACTCAGAATTGTCCTTACAGGCACCTAAAGTAAGTCCACATATCTGTACCCTGTCCCTGTGGGTCTGACCCCATGTCCTGAGCTGGGAACATAAGCCCCAGCATTGGCAGGGTCCTAACAGGGGGTGTTGTACTGGGATAACTACCCCTCCTCGATTTAGTGAGCATTGGTAACTGCCTGTGTCAGTAGCTGCCTGTGTGTATCTGTCAGGGAAGTCCCTCTACTACAGCCATCACTTACCCTTTTTTAAGACGCTTTCTGTTCTACCAGCATTAGACCTACCCTATCCTGGGATCTCCTGCTGCTGACAGAGACAGGCCCATAGGCTTACACAGAGAATTTCCTTCTTTCTGTAGCTTTATGGAATGAAAAGGAGGTCTTTTCCCGCTGTAAAAACAGAATGAGATGGCGAGGAGGTGAAGTACTCTTTGAATAGAAGAACACATTAGCTTCATGATTAAATTTTTGTAGCTCTGAGAGTAGAGCTCTGTCTTTGCAGCACAGACTTGCAGTTTTCCTTGTTTTCATTGTACCACCCCAGTCCCTGACACTAACACTGGTACAGATCTTCTAGGGACTAACCTCAGACAATCCTGTGATATGTTATTCAAAGCAAAATATGGCAAATATTTCCAAACTCATACTTGTCTGTACTGCAAGCATAAGAAGAACTAATTCTGAATGAACCTCTCTCTCAAGATGAGAGGCATGGATTGAGAGAAGATCCTCATCAGCAAAAATCCCTAGATGATCCCTAAAATGACTCACCAATATATGAACTAGTGTCCCTGTGGGAAGAAATTGTCTTCAGATCTAATTTGGCTTACTCCTTCCAGTAGAGAGAGATTGCAGACCTGCAGTGATTGGAACAATGGTTGCACTTCAGAAAACAACTGGTGGGAAGGGAAGCTGGCCCTAAGAAGGTTTTAGGAACCAAAACAAGAAAATAGACTGTGTGTGGACTCAGCATGTGCAGCAAATACAGCAACCATTACAAGTAAAACCTCTTCCCTGAAGTGGTCTTTCTTCTGGCCTCCCTGACTCCTTTGCTAGCTGGGCAACTTAGAGTTACTTTTAAGAGATTTCATTATTAGGTGAGAAAATTTCATCTGCATTGTAACTTGTTTCTTGCTGAAGGGGAAAAGATTGCCATGACAGAAACGGAAGGAGGAGGGTCAAAGCACTAGCTGGGACAGAAATCCTGCCAGAACCAGTCTCTGTAGAGAGAAGAGGTTGGGGATGTGGTTGGAGATAAAACTTAATTGCTCGGGTTAAATCCATGTCAGGAAAGGGAGTAGATGTCAACTAAGGTAATACTAATAAACTTTGTTTTATTAAAGTACCAGAGTCAAGGCATCTGACAGAAGCTTGCTTCATTTCTAGTATGAATCTATCCTGATCAGAACAGGGTAGCAGGAGTATCCATACAGCACTGCAACTGCTCCCAGATGCTTCAGGGCAGACACCCTTACTCATAATGTTTTTCCTGTTTCTTATTTCACTGCTTGCAAGAAGAGCTCCCAATAATTTTGTGAGATCTTGATGGGTTGCTATGGAGCTCTTCCCCAGGGCAGAGTGGTTCTCAGTGTCTTGTTCCCCAGAGTTACTGACCACACATCTCTTAGGGCTCTGTTGGTCATCAGATGGATTGTGACCAGTTTTCTGAGCCAACAGGAGAAGCTTGTCTTTCTGACGATATAAACAGCTGGTATTCAATGAAGTCTTCTGTCTGAGACTTGACCTGAAAAGTCTTGCCTGTTTCCTCACAACTCTCTGAGATCACAGAAAGCTCTGGCAGATCTTGTTCATGGTACTGCTCAGGCAAGCTCTGAGAGAAGTACCCAGGAGTCCAGTGCAATTCCACCTTGGAAAGCACTGACGGTGAGCATGACGAGTTCTACACCCATGCCATGGAGGCTACCATTATCATTCTACAATAGTGCCATCTTAGTTAATGGTCTAATTAATGGTAGGTGAGCATGAAGCATCCTAAAAGACTCTAGTAGTCCCTTTCTGTCGGTGTTCTGCATAGGGATTTGGATTAATCCTGTTACAGATAACTTTGATGCTTGGGACACTGAAGATATGGGAAGATGACTTACATGGTTGACTTGCATACTATTGTTTACAAGAAGCAACATATCTTCACTATGTGCTTTCCATTCCACTTGCATGTCTTCACATTCCCTTTTAAGGATGCACAGAGCCCTCAGTATTTCTGTAATTGCTATACCTTGTGCCATAAAAACTATTTTGGAAGAAGATATATCCAGTAAACATAGGCATAATGAAGCTTTTGTTGTTCTCTTGTCTGCTGGGGAAGAAGAAGTGGTGCTTGGAGAGTTGCAGCAAGTTTATGTCAGAGAGCTTTTTAAAAGTGTATTTTCTTATACTATGAAAACTAGTTTCACAATTTTGGAGGTCAGAGTAGACTCTTGACTTGCTGCAGTAGCTGAGAACTTTGCTTACTGTGGAAGTGATTTTACTAAATTGAAGCAAATTTCTTTTGGTTTTCATCTTTTGAAAGGCAATTTTTGCACTTTTGCCATCAAAACATTATGGTGCTAAGTGAGATAGCACCTTGAAAGAAAAGCTGCTACTGATCTGCTTGACAAAGAAAGCAGAAAATCCAAGATTGCTAGGAAAGAATTTTCATTTTAATTTATGTGAACTCATACTGAAACACAGATTAAATGAGTTTTTGGAAAATGAGTGCAGGTTTGTCAGAAATTTTCAGAGGCTTTGGTTTTATAATTTAAATGGCCCAGATCTTAGATTAGTGAAACATCTTTCAATGCTTCAGTGCTAGAATATACCCATGTGATAAAATCAGTTAAACTAATTTTTAGAAACAAAATAAAACAGGTAAAGGCTCTAATTTATGTCAATTCACCTTTGCAGAATTGTCAACTTGAGTGGAACATTTACTTCAGCTGTCTGAAGAGAGAATAAGATATTAGAATTTACTCTAAATGTATAAATTTGGTCAACTAGTTCCATTAAACAACAAATTGAATTGAGAATATGTGGATTACAGCTGTGCTTGAGATAGAGAATTAAAAAGTAATTCCTCAAGACAAATGGGCTTGAGTAAGTGCTTCCTTCAAAGAATCATTTTAAGGGTTTCTGGAGAGATTTTGTTTGGCATTATGTCTCTTTTCTGAGAGGAATGATGATGCCCTAAATAGCATGTCTTCAGGATTGTGCAATGAAGTGCTGTCGTTTGCCAAATGGTAGAGAAATGTCAAAGTTTCCTTTATTTACTTTAATGTAAAAAGCTTATAGCAAATGTTTAAGTAGTTCAAAAGACATAAGTCTGCCATGTTGCAAAATGTAGAACGTGTTCCTCAAGAGTTAAATAGTTGTAAAACCTTTAATAATATGGGCATTTTCAGTGACAAGCACTGATGTGGTAATATGTATGTAGCTCACCCATCTTTAGTGGTGTACTTCCAGGCTTTGTGCAGTGAAGAAGCAGATGGAAAGAGTTTTAAAAGCTGGAGCAGTAAGAAGTTACAAGTTAGTCGTGATCTCTGCAATTACAATGCCTTCCCTCAGCTGTCTAATGGGTCACTGTGCATGGTTTTCTCTAGACTAATGAAGTGCCCTGTGTTCATTTTTCGCTAGTTGATACATGGGTCCAGATCCTCAAAGAAACTTCCCTGATAACCTTATGGCGCTGATATGGTTTGAAGTTGGCTCCCTGCCAAGTCTCCAAACCTCACCACAAGAAGTCTCCCCCCCCCTAAAACCGCAGGGAGAAGAGGGAGAAAAAAACAACTAAGAAAACCCAAAACAAGAGAGCTAAAGCAATATATATATATACATATATTTACACTTATGTTACAATTGAAATATATAAAATTTCACAAGGGAAAGGGAAGGGGGAAGGGAAAAGGAACAAAACCAAAATAAAACATTGTCATGGTTTGAGATAGCCCCAAAATCCAATTCCCTAGCTCCATCCCCCCTCCCATATCTCAACCTAATGTGAGATGGGTTTTTCCAGACAAAACACAACCAGACTCAGAATGGGGGAAAGGGAATATATTACAATGACTGTACAAATAAATACTATAACACATTATACACACGATCACAACTATCTCTACCATGACATATAGTATTTACAATGGATCAGATCTCCTCTCCCCTCCAAATAAAAGTCCAGGAGGGAAAGAAGGACAGATCCCTTCCAGTCTCTCAGGGCAGCAGCTTCTTCTAAGGCAGCAGGTCTTCTCATCTCATGCATGCAGCAGTAACTGGATTGTTGTAGCTGGATCTCTGTTCAATACACACAAGGGGGTCTCCAAGCCCCTTGGCTCTCCTTCGGTCCAAGCGAAGGCCTCACCTGTGGGCTGCCAGCAGGGACCAGACTCGCGTCACCACAGGTATATCACGAAATGGAGGGGCATCTTCGTGAAAGTCCCTTCCTCAGGGGATTCAAATTCCCCTTTGCAGAGCTCCGTGCTCTGTCTCAAGGCTGCTAGCTTAGCAGTAGCAGCGAGGGGGGCCAAGGTCAACCCCCCCGCATTCCTTCTCCGTCCCAGTCCAGCTTCAGGACGCCTTTGAGCTTCTCAACTCCTCTCTGCAGTGCATGTTGCACTTCAAGGCTCTTTCAAGTAAGACTCCATCATCTTCCTCCTTTCCAGGAGGTTTCAAAGGAGTTTTAGGGGTTTGGTACAGTTCCTACCCCCAGAACTCCGAAGTTCTGCTGCGGGCTCTCTTCTCCTCAGCTCTCCTTCCAGGAGTCTTCTCTGCGGTGCTGCATGTCTCTGTTGCTCCGTCTTATCTCTTCTGGCTCTCTGCCACCACTTCTCCGGTCAGTGCCAGCTCGACTGCTTTTCTCCGGCTGCTGCCCAGTTTGGAGAAAACATCTCCCAGCTCAACTACAGACACATAGTCCAGCTTAACACTGTTCCAAGTCTCTGTAGCCCCCAACTGGGGCTGGGGGGGCCCCAGAGGCCCCGAGGGGCTCCGGGCCCCTTTCTTCGAAGCTCCTACAACATGGCTACTCTTCTACCAACAACAAACTACAACCCTTCTCTTCCGGTGCTCGTGATATGTTTTCATTTCTGCAGGAGCGCTCATTGGGCAGAACTTCAAAACTTCCAGGGGTTTCCACCCCTGGGGGTTACCACTTTTCAGCCTCTGGGGGAAAACAAGGTTCAAACCACTACAAACATATATATATATGTCCCAGTCAGTAGCCCGAGATCTAGTAACTAAAGAGTTAGCAAAGAAATATCCCAGCACTCTCCTTGGGACAACCGAGGGTCACTCCGGGACGATCGCCGACAACCTCCGCCTCCCAAGGTCGACAAGGCCTCACCAGGCCTCACTCCCCAACATGGCAGACTCAACAGCAGGGAACCTGCACCTCCAAGCTGCCGGAAGGAAAGAGAGCGAAGGCCTCTCCTCCTTTCTTCTTATAGTCTGGCTTACGTAAAAATCGTAGGGAATACTGGGTAAATCTGGACCCTTCCTTGGCTACAAACTGGTCACCAAGGAAAGCCTAGCCCAAACTACCACAGGCACATACCATCAATGTGAATCTCACTGAGCCCAGCTCAGTGTATCTTCTTATCTCCGTTAGAGACGTATGGATCCAGATGTCCCCAAAGAAATGAATCTGATTCTCAATGGCTAAGCAATCACTGAAGTGAAGGAGCACCAGAAGAGTGTCAGTATGGAGCGGGACACAACACCTGGTACTTCTTTTGTGAGAACAGGTGAATGTGGAGTCCCAGCAGCTCAGAGATAGGAGATGCCTCTGTACTGCTCTACCTGAGATGCCTTTCTTTTGGAAAGAGATAAGTCTTACAGACATCCTCACAGACATTTCTCATGAGGTAGCTGAGAGGACTCGCAGCTACAGGTCCTAGTTTCTCATTGGCACAAACCTGTGCCTGCTCTACAGAGCAAGGAGAGTACAAGGTAATGCAGCCATGGCTGAGACTTCTCTAGGAAGATGGAGGTCAGGTCCTATACAACTGAATCTAGGAGAGTTTATGTTCCATATTGGATCCAGTCCTATGTCTAGAATAATTTTCTAGTATCATTTTAATTGTCACAACTTTTTACTTGGGAGATATTCCCAGAGGCAATGACTTTCATAGAGGCGTTTTTTAATCTACAGACGACCTTCATTGCACAGGTCTTATTTAGAGAAGTCAGTCTCTGTAAAGAGGTATTTATTTTTAGTTTATATTAAGTATGCTATTTAAATATATTATAATGTACTTTTTATTTCCCCCTCAAATACACTTACAGACATAATGGCCACTGACATACCTAATACATGTCATGAAAGTCTTCTAAAATGTAGAAGTGTATTAGATTCTGTGAAGCAGTAGGAATCTCTTTGCTTTATTCATAATACCAGATATTACTGTGTTGAGCAATGACTATATTAAATTATTACTGTACTTTATTACTTGTAAGGAATAGTTTAATGTAATTCAATATATGATTTTAAAACCAGTGGATATGATGTTGAAAACCTTTTAGATGGAAAAGTGTACCTTGTACTAAGAGACAAAATGCTGAAAATGATGCCAGGATTTTACAATAGCGTGTCTGTCTATTGCAGAGAAAGTGTGTAGATGTGGAATACAAGGCTGCACAGTTATGGACTGTAAGCAAGATAAAACCTGTTTCAGTATGAAAAGCCATTCACAAATCTAATTTCTAGACTTACTCTGAAGAACTTCTTGAAAACCCTCCTCCAAAAGATGATTTGCCTTTAACAAGCCTGAAGGCATAGACTCTTACTGGGATGCCACCAGGAATTGACCATTCCCAGGGAAGCCAGTGATATTTGGGCAAGAGGCTCCACAAGGCGGGACAATGGGGTGACTACCCTGTGGATCAAGGGAAATATTCCTTTAGGGTATAGAGGGTCGGAATGGAAAGAGCAGGAGGAAAATGTCCCAGGATAGCATCTTCTCTCTGCAGATCAGACTGTCAGTAGCCCTGGCTGCAGAAAGGAAGGCAGTAGTAAGTCCCTATGGGAATGTAGAGTGGTTTATGCTTTCATCTCTGAAGATTTTCTTCCTGTAAAATTCATCTAAATGCAATAACACTTGTCTTCTCCCTAATGACCAGTCTTAGACCTCATCTTCAAAACAGGACATCTTTTCTCCAAAATTTTAAGATAAGAATAACTGAGATAGATGAGACTCTCAATAAACTGGGACATGATATTTTGCAGGGATTGGTGGTGCAGAAGTTTTTCTGGATATTACTAAGCAAAGCACAGTTACAGATGCTGTAATAAAACAGTTGTTTTAATTAGGTAGAATAAAAAGAGGAATATAGATAGTGAGCAAACTTTACGACCCTTCGTATACCAGGGATCTCACTTTCGTGAAGCCTCGGACAGACCATGCCTGCATTTTCCCATGGCACACTCTGTAGATCACATCCATGGAGACATTTGTCCTCCCTCCCATAGAATGGTACCTTTTATTGTTTGTAACAAACAAAATCAGATACCTTCTCCTGACAGGTGTCTTTCATTACACCCACCAGAGTAGAACACAGGACAGCACTGGATGTTCCAGCATATTCCCTTACAGCATCTATGTAAGCTAACTAACATTTGGGCTTCTCAAACCCTAAGCACAAGGTTCAGTAGAGTAGATACAGCTTGCCCAAGATCACTCACTCCTTCAATACAGTGTCTTCCACAATGCTCCTAATGTACTGTCACAGAATCTCCCAGAACAGTACTTAAACAGAAAGGAAATAATAACTAACTTTCAATATAATGAAATGTTATTTTCACTCAGGAAAAAAAACCTGTGTCATACAAGTTCCCCTAAGAGATAGTTGAGAAACATCTAAATGTCAGGCTTTAAGCCTACAGCACAACAAAAGATCAGTTAGAACTCATGGAATGATGTGGCGGTTTTGCACCACTCAGATTTTTTGGTAGATTGAATAACTTCATAAAAACTAAATCATAATCTAATTAAACTTCTTATAATCTCTCTGATCATTCATCAATCTGTGCTCAACATCAACAACAAGACAATTGTGGAATTTGCCAAAAGAAATATTCCACTGAATTCCAGGTTAGTAACCTGAGCAAGTTCTGGTCCTGAAACAGTCTATGAGGGCTTTCCATGTGCTGCAAGAGTTGAGTTCATCAAGTTGCACATGCACTTGAAAAATTCAAGCAAACAGTACTGAGAGATGAGTTTGTGTCTTTCCCTGTGGAGATCCAGAGTTACTATCAGAAGATATTTTCATGAAGTAAAGAGTTGGAGCCCTAAATGAGATCCCAGCATGTGTGCTGAGGTAGAACCAGGTTAGGCTCCGTGTCTGACATGAGCAATACAACCCATGTAGTTGTATGGGAATACATTATCCTTTAGCTTGAGTGTGTCACCAATTACTAACTTGCAGATGGTGTTTTGCGAACACATCTTGGAGCACAAGCCTATTCCATTTTCAAAACCAGTAGAACAGTCCTATCTTCAGCAATTTCCTCCAGTGTTATGTGAATCAGAGCATGACACTGAGTGGCCTCTGGTTAGGTATTAAAAGAAGAAAAAAAATTTTCTCCTGTAACAAATGGTAAGAGACAATCCAGCAATTAAAGCTTTTGTTCTCAAAAAGCCGGTTGTTATTTGAAGAATTTTGGATGATAAAATGCCTTTGAACTTACATCTCTTCAGGTTTACAGACTTCTTCTGTGATGTAAATGGCACTCTTGAACCCAGCATGGTGCCAGCACTTTTCACAGCTTCAGATTGAAGAAGAATAAAGAAGAATATCCCCAAGGCCAGCAGCATCTGTCAACGGCCTTATACAAAAATCAATCTCAGAGCCCAAATCAAATAGTAGAAACACATATAATGTTCTGACATGCCAAAAGATGCCCATGAGACATAGGTCTGCAAGGGAAAAGGGAGAAAGGAAGCAGGAAAGACCTTTTGAAAGTCATCGGTGTTTTAGTTTTGTAAAAAGAGATTCCTAATTTTTGCATGCTTTGTGCTATTTTAGAATATTTGTGGTAAAGGGGGAGTCGGTCGAATTAGGCAGGAATTGATGGGTTTGAAGAAACTCCTTTTCAAAAAAAGATTGGAACAAAAATATTTAAGACATGAAAAAATCAGTTTTTATTTTCCTGTCTGCTTCCCTTTTTAATCCATAACAAATACAGCAATTAAGACCTTTCAGAAGTGCCTAGTCAGACTAGATTTCCTGTGTCAGCTCCACTAGGGCTCTGCCCTGACGGTAGTTTCTCTTTAAGAGAAGACTAACATCCACAAGGTGTTTGTCACAGGGAAAAGCTTTAGTCCAGGACCACATTTAACTTTTTGAAGCCCTAAACTCTCTTATTGAGATAGTATAACACATCTCTGGGAACAACACGGGTTTTGGAAACTCAGCTTACATGCAGGATGGAACAAAAATAAATACCCTACAGTTAATATCACGGCAACACCAGTTGGTCGAGGGAGGGGATTGTCCCAATCTGCTCTGCACTGGTGAGGCCTTACCTTGAATATTGTGTGCAGTTTTGGGCACTGCAATATTAGAAAGATATTAAGCTGTTAGAGAGTGTCCAAAGGAGGGCAATGAAGGGTCTTGGGGAGAAGCTGTATGAGGAGCAGCTGAGGTCATTTTGTGTATTCATCTCGGAGAAGAGGAAACTGAGGGGAGACCTCATTGCAGTTATAACTTCCTTGTGAGGGGAAGAGGAGGGGTAGGCACTGATCTCTTCTCTGTGGTTATCAGTGACAGGACCTGAGGGAGTTGCCTGAAGTTGTGTCAGGGGAGGTTTAGGTTGGATATTAAGAAACACTTCTTAACCCAGAGGGTGGTTGAGCACTGGAACAGGCTCCCCAGGGACGTAGTCACAGCATCAAGCCTGACAGAGTTCAAGAAGCTTTGGACAACACTCTTGGGGACATGATGTAATTCTTGGGGAGGTCCTGTGCAGGTCCAGGAGTTGGACTCAATGATCATTGTGGATCCTTTCCAACTCAGGATAACCCATGGTTCTATAATTCTGTATTCTATATGGTTTTGTTCTTCTATATTCTATAGCTTTTGTTCTTCTATTCCTGGAGTTCCTGCTGAAGTAATTAGCAGCATTAGCCACTTGCTGGGGATGAGTGATTGTCTGTTGTCTGCAGGTGCATCACAAGTCCTTTCCTGTGATGCTTTTTATTCTCAAGCGCCTGTTGGGAATTCCTGAATGCCCAGGGGGCTGGACTGAATTGAAGATGGAATTAGGTGAAAAGCATGATATCTCTGTCCTCCTTAACCTGAAGTGAGGTCAGTGCAACAATAGTTTACTGCTATTTCAAACCTGCCAGATCAACTTCTCTATTGTTTTACTGGTATAATTCAAATGTCCTGACAAACTGGTATTAGGGTGATAATTTTGATTTTTGCTAGAAGCTTTCTGCAGTGTTAGGCAATGTCCCACCTGCTCACAACCAGCATGCGCTCCAGGGTGGAGCACAGTCTGTAGTTTGACTGTTATTGTATTTGTTAAATATCTGCTAGGAGGCTTGAAAGCAGAAATGTTCTCTTCTCTGAGGCCTGTAAAGGGGAACAAACTTGCAAGGCAACCATTCCCCTATGTGGGAAAGAACAATAGGGTTCTAAAAAAAGGCCTTGTTTTCTTCTTAGTAAATACTGCATGAAGGGATGTTTTCCTTAATGTAACCTTTAGCTTCAATGTGCTGTGATGCTTTTACTCAGCTGGCAGCTTTTAAAATTTTTGGCTATGCTTTATAAATGGCAGGGATGCACTTGCCAGAGTGGTGGGAGACTGGCATTAACTTCTGTCTGGAGAAAAGAAAATGGTTTGTCTATGAGAGGTGCTCCAGTACTACCCAGTGCTACTGTTTAAGTAGGATGATTATCACATCCTTTTTGGGGAAGTCATGAGGGGGTATTAAAAAGCAAACAAAAATTGTGGCCGTTGCTTCCTGATGTGAAATGCCAGCATCTTTCTATTTAAGGCTTTGAATGGGTCTGTTACTGAGCAGCTAGAAACACAAGTGTTCACTGAAGCCCAATGCCTTAGCAAAACCTTAGACTTTCAGCAGGCCAAACTGACAAACTCATACTAAAAATTGGCTGGACTTTATGTATCCCCTCAGGTCTGTAATGAGAAAGAAAGCTCTAGGGGTAGACTGAAAATAAATGGAGAACCATTCAAACAGTCTTCCCACTTTGGACAAATCATGGTTTTTTATTGATTTGATGCCTCTGATTTCATTAAATTTTTTTTATAGATATTCAGTAATATTTTAGTACTTTCTTAGATGACCCTATTCATCTTGACATAATGTTTAACACTGTTTTTCTTAATTAATTTCATCTAGTTTTCCAGAGAGCAATAGCATAGAATCCTGGGCTGAGAAAGAAATCTATAATTTAATAATCTGCTGATGTCATGGACTGTCATGAAAAGTGGAAAACTACAATTAAATTATAACCATTGTCTCTCAATGCAATCTGGAATTGATGTCTGTTTCCATATGTAATTAATATGTCTATTCTTATTTAGCTGCCTTGGGCCAGACCCATGGCAGCTGTAAACTGGAATTTCCTTGCAGACTTCAAAGGCCTACAGGAGCTTAAATTGGCTGAAAAACTGGCCAGTCAGACTCTGGTGACCTATTCTGGGAACAGTGATGAAGTATAAATCCCTTCAAGAGGACAGCCAAAAATATTGGTTACAGAAAGACATACGGCCTTGCAAAATCACCTTTGTCTAACTTAATATTGAGTTCCCCATACCTCACGCATATTTGTGTCTCCTTGTGTCTCTGCTTCTGGTACTAAGACCTCCCTTTCAGTGGTAACATTGAACTTGTGTCTAAAGATTTTGAAAATGTGAACACAAATGATGATGGGTCTCTTCATCCTCATCCATACCTACAATCCCTAGACAATCTCCATTTATTTCCTTGGAGGTCCTTCTGTTTCACTTCAGTGTGTGATGCTTATAAGAAAGCCATAATGAACTGATATTACTTTAATTTCATATTCATCTCCAAAAAAATTGAGGAAAATCACAACTTTCAAGCATGGCTAGAGAGGAAGTGAACATTATCCACTCCTACCAGAAGTCAGTGGGAACAGCAAATTCTAAGGACCTTTAGAAATCTGACCTTTTTCTCCTTGATAATCTGTTTGTGTAAGGGCATTATGCAACTGATCAGATCATGTTTCCAATTGGAGACAAAAGTAAAATTTTTCACAATGGAACAACCAGGCACTGGAATAATCTCCACAAGGAAGTGGTGGATCCCCAAAATTAGACATTTTTAAGATCCAGTTGGACAGGGTGCTGGGCCATCTTCTGTAGACTATGTTTTTGCCAAGAAAGGTTGGGCAAGATGATGCTTTAGGTCCCTTCCAACCTTGTGTTTCATGAATCTAGGAAATTCTTGAATCTTTCCCCTATCTATCCCTTCTGCCTGACCACAGTGTGTAATTTCTCCCCACGGGCTATTGGCCATGCTGTACCAGGCTACCAGTACACTGCACCTGATTGTTTTTCAATCAGATACACAAGATCTGTGAAAAAAAAGTCATCCGCCAAAGACAGTAAAAAGGTTGAGAAGACTCCTAGCCTCTTCCATTCTCCTTTAGCACACAACATTCCTGCAGCAGAGCATCCTATTGTTCTGCATCATAGAAAAGTGAATCATTTTCCCTTGTGTAATATTCTCTCATTTGAAAATATGCTTTAGCAAAGCTGAATATTCATGTAATGAAGAATTTAATTTTATTAGTGGGGTAGCTTAACTCAATTTATTTTTGCTTGGGAACGTTTAGTCTTTTCCTTTCTTTTGAAATGACTGTCATTTCTAAATAAGTTGAATCATATTGGGAGGAATGGAAAAAGAAGGCAAACTGAAGGGAAACATTTTACCTTACCTCCAATCCAGCCTTTTCCTCAAATATTTATTTCATAGAAGTTTTCATGTGGTGTTCTGTTCTGCTTCAGAATGAAAATAAACTTCAAACTAGTGAAATTTACTATAAAATTAAAATTCTGATTGCTACCATACATTACTATTTACCTGTCTCAAAATGCTAAATAAAACCTTTGAAATTCCCGGGGACACGAAAGTGAAGCAAGCAGGTCGTGCTTAAAGCAGGCTCCTATCCCTTACTAGCTCTCTTGCATAGTTAATACAACTTTCCAAATAAAAGAAAAGGAAGTTATCAGCATCCTATAGTGTTATTGGCACTTAATTGATGAGGTGAAGGAATGGTGTATCTGTCTCCATGAAGATTTGTGTAGTGCTGGCAGACAGAAGAAACATTTTGCAGTCAATGTGTGCTAGACAGAACACATTCAATGTCTTTTCTCCTGAAGACAAAAACTATAAATGTTATGAAATGTCCTCCCAGGTAATTTTGGTGAAAGAAGTTTGTTCATACAAAGAGCACATATATCAGAAAAGTAATAAACAAAGGTCACAGTGTCATTAAGCCAGGTTTTCGTATTGGCATTTTGAGGAGTTTGTAACAGGATCTAAAATGAGATATTGGTCATTGATGGAACCATTAGTAGAAATAATATCACTTGAAGTCCTTTCAGTATTTTTTGTAACACATATAATAAGAGACCTCAAAATGAACTTTAAATGCTCATTTCCAGTCAAATAATTTCTCTCACAACTGGCTATATACCTTTAATGGCAGACTTTTTAATTTTCCAACTTAGAACAGTAGCTAACCCTTGCTGAAGCAAAGCTGAGCTAGCAAAGAGAGAGCTTGGAAACGCAAATGTACTGCACACATAGAAACTACCCACTGACTTTCAGCTTCACCAGCTTTCCTTTGGCTTCAGCATGCTTGATTAAGACAACTTCAAATCACAGAATAAAATTAACTTAATTGATATATTGTTTCGTATCATGCTCAGAATTTTTTAGAATTACGTACTATAGGGTGAAGACATGATCTGGGTGAGAGAGGACTCTCTTCAGTCTCGAGGAGCTTGGTTTACCTTATATCCTTTCACATTTTTAAATCATCTGTAATTTGATATAGTGATTTTACTTGGGGGAAAGTGGTTTTTGAATCTTACTAACAATCAGATCAAAGCTAAAATCTGCCATTGATTACCAAAGGATAAAACAAGCAGATAAAAGCAACTAAGTAACTGCTCATCAAATTGATTTTTGCTATTTTTGCCAAGGACTTGTATGTCCCTCATAGCTCAAGAGGGTTGGTCAAAGAAAAGGCAATATAACACCACCTTAACTGCAAATCCTCACTTACTGTTTGTTCTGTTTATTCTATGACTCACAGAGATAGATAGGATAATTACCAGAGACCATAATGCTGTCAGCAAACTGGAACATGCTTCATTACACTGCAACATAATCACAACTTTGCACTGAAGTAGCTGTGGCAGTGCCTGTAATGAGAAGAGTTATGCTGTCATTTATTATGTTAGACAGTCAGATTGGTCATAGTTTGCAACGTGGCAGTTTAGAGCATGTGTATAATAATCTCAGGTCATTTATTATATGCACATAAGTAAGAGTGATAGGTTTTGCACCAGGGACAGCTGAAATCTGTGCAGTCATTTAGCACTTAGGCTAGAGCAGGGCTGAGCCTTCAGCTCATGATTTCAGGCAGTGCTGCAGGTCCAAAGAGGCCTGCAGTGAGTGTGGGTAGACAGTGTGCTATCAGGGACTATTGCCTCTGGGGTCCTGTTGGGTCTAGGTCCTTATAAAGCCCATTGCTGAACTAAGCTGGCAGTTTGTTGCAGTGTCAACAGTTTCAACGGTGAACAGTCTTTCTTCTCTTTAACTTGTTTGTGAGGTTTAGGGGGGTGATAAAACCGGGATGTACTAAGGGCAGGAAGGCTAAGTAATGCAGTTTGCATTGCTGGCTCAGAAGGCATGACATGACTGGGTTTGGTGAGACAATCACTTGTTTTGCTAAAGTAAGACGCTCAGCATCCAGGAAAGTGATCCTTCATCTCTCTTCCCCTCAGTGAGACCGTGCCTGGAGCACTGGGTCCAGTTTAGGGCTCCCCAGCATGAGAAAGACATTGCCACACTGGAGCAAGTCCAGTGGAGGGCACCTGGATGGATGGGGGCTGTGCCACATGAAAGGTAAGGAGAGGTAGTGAAATTCCCAGTCATTGTAAGGAACTGTGGATGACAGGAGCTCACTGCTCTCTTCAGCTGTCTACTTGGAGGAGACACAGAGGAGGGAGCCAGATTCTTCCCTGAGGTGCACGTGACAGGACAAGGTGTGACTTACACAAACTACTATGTCTGAAATTTGTAAAATAGTAGCAAATGCATCTCTAAGCATGGGGCTCAAGTCTAGGTATAAAAAGGAAATAAGGAATAAGCACATAGTCCATTTAATGCCTACTTGGAAAACAGACCACGATGATGAGAATATGGCATATAGTGGTTAGCTCTGGTATGAATATCAACTATCTGGCTTTTCTTCCTCTCATGACAATGCTTTGGAAACCATGCCAGTGTATTAGCAACTGAAATAGCATTAGCATTGCAAAACTAGGCTTTATTGAAAACCACTCACAGGCCTCCCAGCTGTAGTATGTCAGCAACTTGTGTACTTTACCAGCTGGTTGGTAAAGTAAAACACGCTCTGGACGATGGGAACCAACTTGCCAAGCAAGATAGTCTCTCTGCCTATGGAGACATGGGTCCAAGGGTTGGCATCTCCCCTTTACTTCTGCAGCAACACACGGGAATAGAGGAAACACAGGGGTGAGAAGGCCCAAGAAATTGCAGGAGGACACAGAAGAGCTATCAAAACCAGCAAAATTGCAGAAGGCTCTTTAGGAACTGGTGTTTGTATAAAACCTATGCTGCAGGCTGCACCTTCAGCCCAGTAAATCAGGACTGCAAGCATACTAGCCCAGTTCAGAGTGTGTGTCTGGTAGAGATATGCTGTTCTACACTCCTGCAAGTGTGCTGACCTTCCACTCATCTTGAGGGATTGGGTAGATCTGCCATCGGGAAACAACCAGAAACAGGGAGACCTTGATTTCATTCCCTAAATGCTGTGTGGGGTGTAGCAGCATCAATTGCTTGGTAGAAGTGGGATGGTTACCAGCCTCATACACGGCTTCTCTGACAGTTTCTGCTGTTCCCCCCATGGAACTCTTCTGTTTGGCAAGCCTGATTGTTGGGAAAGGTACCAATGGTATTAGGGTTTTCTTTCTAGGCTTTCATGATTAATTATTAAAATGTCTTGAGCCACACTGAATAATTCATTCAGACCTTGTTATGTCATGAGGGAAGGCAATTGTTGCCTTGGAATGACTGTGTATAACTTCCAAAAGTCAGGGACTGGGTGAGGAGGACATGTCTGAGCTTGGTCAGTGACATGAAGCAGCCAGAAATGGCTGGTGTTTCTGCCTGCACTTTTGTTGGCACCTTTTTGAAGTGGGACTACCATGTTGAAGAAAAAGGTCCTGTAATAGCAAAGCCTTTCACCCTAATAAAAAACAGCCTTCACAGTCAAGGTAGAGAAGAGTTTCATAAAGCCTAGAATTTCTGCTTTGTTATCACTACTTTCAAAACGATTTCAATTTCTGAAGGAAGTTTGGTTTTGAAAGCCATATATATTTGACTCTGTGGAGAGAGGAGTGGTTTAGATGTGCCATCCCCCTGTGCTGATGAACACTCAGCACTGCTGTCTCAGCACAGCAAAGCAGGCCTTGCAGGAGGGGGAAAAATCAAGTGTGTTTTACCAAGCTGGAGGCCAGGCAATGTGGGCTTCCTCAGAAATCAGCCAATGGTGCTGGAAAAGTTTTCCTGACAAGTCATTACTCTCCCTCACCTCCCAGAAATTACCTGCTTCAACCTGCACTTTGTCTGTGCCTTCCTCTTGCCTCTCTCAGTCTTTCAGCCACCACTTGCTGCTGCAATGCCCCTTGTACCATCTACAGTGTTTGCTGTCATATGTGAGCTCCTTTGAATGGCTCTCAATGTCTCTGCAGCCCTTTGGTGACAGCAGCAGTGACAGACAAGTGTGCTGTGATCCTTGCCTGCAGCAGAATAATCTCTTGCAAAATGGATCCTCTCTAGGAGACAACTGGGAAAAAAATTCCTCTCGTATTTTTGGAAAGTAAGCAGGTTCCTCTTGGCAGTGGGAAATAATGTACCTGTAAGGATGGGAAAATCCATCATCTTGAGAAGGGGCAGGAGGAGATCACGGTCTCTCCCAGCAGCTCTGCAGTGCATGGGCTGATCTGGACAGACAGGTCCAGAGCATTCCTGACATCTCGTTTTCTGCTGTGGAGCAACAAATGGGAGCAGAAAACACCGCTGACAGACACCTCTAGAAACACTGGTGGGAAGTAAACCAGGATGTCCTCTGAAGTTCTGGCAGTAAGAGACCCTTTAAAGAGAGATGAAAATGTGTGCAAATCACGGTGATTTGGGCCAGCTGTGAAACAGCCTCTGTGTGGTCCTCTGCCCCTCTGAATGTTTTGTTTGTACCTGTTTCCTCACATACAAAACCAGCATGTGGATTCAAGTGGCCAGCACTACAAAGACTTTTTGGGGAGCTGTTCTAACTGGGACTGGCTTTCATACACGGACAGGAGCAAAGAAATGCATTTACAGCAACACAACAGGACCAGTTGCTGATTTCTTGCAGCTGTCCAGTTCATTCCCCACCATCCTTCCGAGGCAAACTTTGCAAAGGAGGGAAACGGCAACATTTCCATTGCTACCTCTCTTTACCAGGGAATATCTGTGAGTCGCCCTCCAGCTCTGAAGGTCAGGGTAACCAGCAACAACCAAAGCAAAATTTTAAATATCAAGTGATCCTGGGGTGAATAAAATAAAGTTGAGGATGACCCAGTTTCGAGAATGACACCAAAAGCCCTTGTACGAGAAAGGAAGATATTTGTTGAACAATAGCACTGCTGAGGAACACCTCATAAACATCTATCTGGAGCAGCAGCAGTGGACGAGGCACATACCCCAAGTGAGCATCATTATCACATGTTGCACCATGAGGTAGTTATTTCCTCCCGTTCACCGCTGATGAGATTGCACATAATTGCCTTCTGGCTGAGCAGAGGATTCAGGAACAGGATACTCCAATGCTGAGAGGCTTGGGAAATCAATCATGTAAAGATTTCACTCAGCTTAACATCCATGAGGCCAGATCCTCGTTCGGGCAACGTTTTCACTGATTTAATTGGGGTGTTTTGCTTGGAAGACATTTTTATTATGCAGGAGAGACAGCCCACTGGAGCTAGGGGACACCCCAGAGCTTTATGAGGATTTTACAAGGAAGAGAGGAAGAGCTCCCAGGACTTCTTTTCAGTCAGAAATGTGAAAATGATGATACCTTGCTGCATCAAGCAAATTATTTGTAAGCAACTGCTGGTCTGAAACCTGACTTCAAAGCCATGGGCATTGGCGAAAGCCCTTTTCCTACCTGTCTGTCTGTAGTACAATTAGTTTTGCAACTAAAAGCTGATAGATGTGTCAGCCAAGATTAGTCAAGCTGTAAACTTTTCTTGTTGGAGAAGCCTTTTTTAGCCCACTTTGCCTTTGGGAAACATTCTAGGCTTGGGTTTTTATTTTTCGAAAGAGAGTTTCACTGAAATTTGAAGGAGAGTCTCTCCGATGCTTAGGAGCTCAGTAAATGCTCCTTGATCCTTGCAAAATATTTCCTGCAGGCCTCTCCTGCCTCAGGAGGCTTGTTGTTGAGAGCTAAATATTTTTGCATCATGGGAGGTTGGGGGGAAGGAGGTGTATTAACAAGAGGAGTGCACTGTGTTTCCGTACACAGTGTTTCTGCACAGAGCAGATGCCTGACCTCACACCACCAGCTACTGAGCACGGATGTGCTGATGTCTATGAGCCCTCACCAGCTTGCCTTTCCACATTGTAAGGGGCTTACCAGGGTGAGGGGCCGAAGTACAGCCTTTGAGCAAGTGTTGAAGTTAGGACTGGTGAGTGTGAGAAGAAAAATAGGTCCTGAAAACACTAATTTTTAATTGAAGAATGATGAAGCTGATCTGTACAGGAATGTCTATACATCCTGCACTAAGCTGAAGCTTTTTATCTTCAAGGACTCTGATTTTTCTCAGTAGATGTGGAATTCAGATGTTGCATTCAGAACAGAGCACACATGCTGTATTCACATCGCATATTGAAACACTAAGTGCGCTGCTGAACTACACTGCTGAGGGCAGGGTGATAACAACCTGAATAATAACATCAGGTCATATTTTTAATGCTATGCCATAGTCAAAGAGTTTCTATATTGTAGGCCATAGGTCAGCTGGCACTCACTGACACATTCCGTTGGATAACATCTACCTCAACTCCATCCTGCTTTCAAGGATAGACTTGAAAGTAAGGGATTCTTTTTACTGATGAGAACTATCAATGAATGAGACTGGCCCACTCTGGGAGGCACAAGGTAATATCATCTTGTGACCATTACTAACTTTCCCATTACATCCATTGTGCATGTAAACTGTATGCTAATATTCAAGGAGATGGAGCTTTCATGTATGATGGCTTTCATCTGGATTTGTTTCTCCCTGTGGTAGGTTGGCTGTGGCAGTGGGGAGCAAAGCATTCTTTGGCCATGACAGACGGTTACTCCAAACTCAGCTTTAGAAGTTACACTGAAAAAGCCAATCTATAAATCCTTATCACAGGACCAGCTGGGTGAAAGCCTTCAAAGAGAGTTAGGCTGTACATGTGTGTTTCTGGTACAGAAATGTCTCACTACAACTGGCAGTAAGAGTTTGGAAGGTAATAAAGAATTTAGAAGCAATAAATGACCAAGTGTTTTTATGGAGATTTTTTACAGCTGTGTTTGAGGAGGAACCAGAGAGAGGGGAAGAATATCTACCATATGAAGATGCAGACATATTTAAAAAAAAGTATTAAGGCACTATTGCTAAAATATTTTTCATGGTCATGTGAGATCAGTGCACATGACTTGCAAATAATAGACCACAAAATCATTCTTCCCCTCCCTCCCTGTTTTCTTTGGTTATATTTTTAAAAATCACAGATTTATTCTCAAATGTGAAACACTTAAAAGTCCTAATGCACCGAACAGTGAGTGTTGGCCAGGGTAGAGATAGGAGTTTTGCTTTATAAACTTTTTTTTAGGGGTCAGCTGTGCAGATTTTCCCAATCTGATTGATGCAGTGTCTGCTGAGGCACCTTGCGATGGCCAGTGAGCCTCTCCAGGCAACTGGGAAATGCTCCCCTTAAGCCTTTTGTCTTGTCCGGCTTATAAAGGTCAATGTACACCAACCTGCTTGAAGTGGATAGACAAGAAAATAAAAAATGTTAAAATACTCTTTCTTTTTTTTTTTTTTTTTTTTTTTTTAATTCACAGATATTCTGTAGTGCTTATAAGCAGGTATCTCAAATGCAACCACAGAAAACCTGTTTGTGTAACATTATCTGGCAAAGGAGGTGAACGCTACCAAAGCCAAGTCTAACACCTACAGTGCCATATTTTGGCAAAGAAAATCTTCTTACTTTAGGCTTACAGATGAAAGTTTTGCCAAGTAGAAACTGTTCCTTTGTTTATTTTTGTTCTGTGGGTCAGAACAAGGGACATACTCTCAGTGTTTTAAACTATCCACAAAATGTCACAGCAATGCTCTACTCTGTGCATATTAATGGTAGACTAAAACTGGATTGTCACAAAAAAAGGAAATGACAGGCTTGGTTTTATAGAGTAATTATTCTCAATTAGATAAAACATTCTGCCTAAACTTAGCATACAGATTCTCAGAGGGGAAAAGGTATAAGAGATCTTTCCTTTTCCACTTTAACACTAGTCAGTCCTAATGGGGAATGAAATTCTGCAGAACCCTGTAATTTCCCTAAAAGCTCCCTGACTGAAAATGCATCTCATACTGATGTCTTCGTGCTTTCTTTGTGCACTTGGCACAGCAGGCAGACACAGAAATGACAGGGGAGATTTGTTCCAGGCTTATTGATTAATCATTTAAATAGATACACCAGCTACTGAATTTTATTCAAAGCTTAAGGTCATTTATACTATCACGGGTATGAAAATGTTATATGTCAGTATTTTCTGCTGACACAAAACACTCCATCAGGCTGTGGCTGTTGTTGCTGTAGAGCTAAGACTTTTTCACAGTCAAAAACTGTTACCATCTCTGTCACCAGGAAGCTTTAGGCAGGCAAAGTCACAGGCCAAACTAGCTCAACCTTCTTCTCGTCTGACTTTGTAAACAGATTTTAATTATTATAATTAAAAGACCATCAAAATATGTTTCATAGAGACCACATTTACAGCATTTATACATCTAGTGAAGGGTGTTTGAAGTGAAAGAGAAAAAAATACTCTCACATTTGAATAATAGTAACAGAAGTTCAAATCATTTCATCTGGTGAGTTGTCATAAAAATGCCATCAGAAGGACTTCAGCCTCTTTGAACATTCCTAGGTTCTACTCTTCTGCTTTTCTGAAGATGCTGGCAGCATTATCCCTGTCTACTCCAGCAGTAAATACAGGCACTTTCTTCCAAATGCCTGTGCAGAAGCTACTCCCTGCAGGAAGAAGCCTTTGAAAAAAAAAAAGAATATTTTTAATATTGTGAAACAATTTATGAAAGAAAATAATTCCCTTCCTCTTTCTGTGTGATTATAGTTAGCAGTTTTATTATTAGCTGATGTCTCTTTGGAGGCTTTTGTGCCATGTTTTGCAGCATTCGGGGGTGGGTATAAAGTCCTCCCTTAAGCAACCACTCTGTTGCTCTATCAAGAATCTGTACAGCCATCAAACATGTCCTAAGGCTCCCAGATTGTTTTTTTGATGTTCCATTCAGTGATTTTTATTCAAAGAAATAATGAGAAACTCTGCTCCCTGAATCAAGCCAGAGCACATGAGGCAGAGTATTTCAGAGGATTTAAGGAGACATGCTTTACTCCTCTCCTTCTTTCATGGGACTGTTTCTCAGACCTCATTTCTGGGAGAAAACGGTGCCATTGGGTGGGTGCTGCAGGAGGCTGCCTTCGGGTAGAGCACCACGTCCAGTGGCAGTTCTGCTTCTCCTACAATTATGTGTCATGTGCAGCACATGGAGGAGGGAGCTGCTGGGAGAGCAAGTGGGTCTGCTGAAGACTCCAGAGGACAGGATTTCTCACTACTCAGTGTGAGAAATCCTGTCTAACTGACCGGAGCTGGAATTTAATTTTGTACAGTGGACATATGGGAGGCAAGGAAGCATCTGCCTTATTGCTGTCTGCTCTCTGTCAGCCAGGCAACTACAGCTTTAATCCAAAAAAAGCTGCAGCTGAACATTTTGAGGTCCTTATTATCTTTCTCAGGTTGGTCCCCACAGTTTTCAAACTGGGATATGGGAATTTACTCAACTGTTTCTAAAGTATTTTAGTGAGAGAAGCTCAAGCAAGAAGGTATCCACTTTTCCTGAAACCATTTATATTAGAAACTGCAGGGTAAGCAGTGATGGTTATAATGTGCTCGTCACCAGAAAAAGTCCCTGCTTGGAGCTCAAGCAAGAATAGGGACAGGAGTAAATACTGTATTGGATAAACCTGGGGAAAATGTGCAGTTGGCTGCAGCTGTGATTCTGGAAAAGTAATAATTGAAAAGCTGAATGAAGTGTCTTTTTCTCTCTGGGATGAAAGAAAGGATGTGTGACGGGAGGAGTGGTAAGTCATGTTGCTGTTGTCACCACAGGGCATTTACCAGAAGTAGACATTCACCCAGGGAAAAGCAGCAGTTGGAATCCAGTCATGTCATGAGCCACCAGGCTGGGACTCTTCTCAGGCGTGGGGGTACACAGACCTCTTCGTCCCACCAGGTCTCTGGTGTGATGCAGATTCTGCTGCTCATTCTGGAAGAGCTACACAGTGATTTGGCAAATTCAAGCTAAAATTCTTTCACTATAGCCTCAATTGTGCTTTATGTGAGCACAGTGAGGCCTCCAAACCCAGCTAAGTGGTGCAATCAAGGCCTGGAATTGGTGTTATCCTCATAGCAGCCAGGCCTTCTAAAATATTCTGTAAAGTCTTATATTATTCATTGGGAAGAAAAAGTCATAAAATCATAGAATGACTTGGGTTTGGAAGGGATCTTAGGGATCATCTAGTTCCAACTGCTCTGCCATGGACAAGGTCACCTTCTACTAGACCAGATTGATAAAAGTAATTTCTCTATCGGCCTTTCTGCTTTCTTGCCATTCAGTCATCACTAAATTTTAATTTCTTCAATTTCAGCCCATTTAATTTGGGCATTTTTAACCTGAAGTGATGTGACTTCTGAATTAGGAAATGACAAATTCCTGCCAGATGAAAAATTTTAAAATTCTTCTTAAGAAAGAATAAAAATCAATTGAAAGGACTTGGCAGAATTTTCTGCATTAATGCACATGAAATGTGTATTAACACACATTGCACTTACATTGAAAGTTTAATCATCTTCATTGAACCTATAGGGGAAATGAGTAGATAGAATTTTCCCTTTTGTTTTAGGGCATCTCAACAAGATGCATCTGATACAATACAAGTTGATATCACACAGAGGTCTTCTGGTAACTATTGTACCAATGAATAAATACAAATTACTATACAAATTTACAAAGGCAGCAAGAGCTATTGAAACTACCTTATGCAGTGAAAAGGGGAAAGGACAGCAAATATAAGGAAAAAACGTATTATGAGATAGCCTTCACATGTTCTAAAATTCCTTTAGAAAAAACAATATTCTAAAGACAATAATTCAGTTAAAAAGAAAAGGGAAAAGGATAAATCCAGGTCCCAAATGATGAAATATCAATGACTAGCCACTCTGGTAACTTCAGTCAAATGAAACTAATAAATCTGTTGTGTCATAATTTATTGCAAATATGTTTTATTGTAGGTTGAAAATTAACAAGAACAAATGCAGAGTAGAATATATTCTACAGGGAGAAAAAGAGATTTACTGTCTTCTCAACCAATGAATTTAAGAAATTTCATTATGTTGAAATTGTTTAGTTTGTAGCTTAGAAAATGAAAGTGGGAGATCAATAACCCCTGTGTCATGTCATAGTGACACACTGAATTTCATAGGTCTGTAGTCTGTCCAGGTGCTTATTTAAATCTCATTTAAAAAGTCAAATTTCACAAGTCTGCAAGACTAATTTGGAAATCTTGCAATTCCTTGCAAGATTCTTAGTGGTTTCTATTCATAGTTAGCATGGAACAAGGACTATAATTAGAGACTGTCTACCAGTAACAGTATTTTGCCACCTGACCCTAACAAGCACAACTGACAGACACCCATACATCTTCAGTAATTTTCAGACTTAGTACTTGCTGGAACCTATTACAGAGTTTGTGACTAGAATCAGATTCTGGTTTGTTTTTTTTTTTTAAAGAAAGAAATCAACTCTGTTGATCTTGGTAGAGATAGTGACACCATTGCGGGGAGCCATCCTCCTCTGCCACACAGATCTAGGAGCTGCTTTGTACTACTGGATATAACTATATCGGACAAATGAACACCACTACCTTCCCAGCATTAATTGCTACCAAGAAAGAGCAATGCCTCCATAGAGAGATCAGATCAATCCTGCTGCTCTCACTATGAAATTGGTACCTATTTCCCTCTGTTGATGACAACAAGACCCAGATTCCTGGCTCAGACTGGATCCCTAGCCTTTAGACAAGAAATGTTAGTGGAGTTGGGCCTGTCTGGGCTTATCCATACAACCACAGTTCCCACCTCCTCCTCCCATCTTGCAGTAACCAATTTCTCATCTGTCACTGTCAGGCTACATCACTTCCATGTGAACCATGCAAGGATTTACCTGTGTCTTAACTGTATATTAAATTTCAGGAGGCAAGGGCTTACTGACGTTCACAGAGATTTCAACCTCAGGAAATTGCTCCATGCTCAAAAATGGGCACTGCCTGCACATCCCCACCCAGGTCTTGCATGAATATATTTAAATCACAGATATCTAAAGAGTATTGGCTTAGAAAGAAAACCCAGTAATCTTAGTGCAACACAGTAGGTCACTGAAGAGCTAAATACTGATGGCAGTCATTAAACCTAAGGTAAGGATTCAACATTCCTTAATGACATCTGTAATGACATCTTTCTGTACTGAAAAATGAGGCAGTAATCTGAGGTCATGAAGCTTCTTTTTCTCTCTCAGTGTTTTTTTGTTGTTGTTGTTTTTAAGAACTAAGTACATTCCCCTTTTGGCAATTTTTCACCATTTGCAATAACAAATATTAGCGTCACTCAAAAAATTCATATTAGTGTCACTATTTTACTGGCACAATCATTAAAGATTTAAAAAATCATCCATTTAGATGTTAGGCAAAGATTCCACAAATGCACAGAACTTCAGGGACTTATGAATTACAAGATCAGTTCCTACTCAGTCCATGATAAGCTTTTATACCTTGTGTCATTTTGTCATAGCTTTTGCTTTGCATATTTGATCAACTTACATCTCTACAGATGTCACAGCTTGTAAACTTGTTTTTTCAGGCACAAAAGGAGTACATTTAATTCCACATCAAGCAGTTTTAAAATGCTTCAACATCTTATGCTTCTCTGGAATGAAGATGAAACTTTGCGCCCACCAATTCAGAAGATGTTCTGTCTTCTAGGTACACAGTGTTAGAGCCAGATTTGAAAGTCCATTTACAGCAAATAGAGGAAACCCAGGTATTTGCAAAAAAATTCAGTTCCTCAGTGATTTTCAGAATCCCTGGAAGCCTCTGTCTCTTGTTCAAGGTGACAAAACAGCTTTTAAAATTTGAGACTTCTAATCCAGATGCAGAGATATTTGACTTTGAAGCTAAAATATCTTCATGTATGGAGAATTCATTTATTTAATTTATGAAACTTTTTCCTTAATAGTAACATACCACTAATTGATAAAATTAAACTGAAAATTAGCAGCAGATTCTAGTTGAATGATTGATCTTAGGAAGAGCAATGAGTAATACCAAGTGAAAAAGTGAGTTTAACCATCTTGTGGGAAGGATTACATGGCAGTCTTCCCTGGCAAAGCCAGTTCCCATCAGTGAGAAGGACTCTTGAGCCCATGGTCTCTAGAAGTACTTTTTCCCTTTCTACATGGTGCAGCTTACGATATGCAAAAAGATTCCAATAATTTCAACTGGAGAATTGCAAAAACCAGAATGCGTAATTAAGATCCTCTTCCCCCAAACCTCTTCAAATCATTGCTAAACAACCTTTCGATCTGAACTGAACCATCTTCAGCATACAAAGTTCTATAGGGTGGATAAACAGCATTGCTTATTGATGTCCTAGACGTTGTAACATTTCTGATATTACAGTTCTCTAGAGTTCACCTTCTTTTCCCACTTCAGTGAGACAGAGAGTGCCATTTGGGGAAGCAGCTCTCAGAGCTGGGAGCTGGGCAGCAAGAGTCAGGGCTGTTTCTGTCTCCCCATGAAGCCTTGCTCACTGTGTCCCTCTGATTGCTCCTCAGAGAGAAAAGTCCAATAGTTTGCTTCTGACTAGCAGTGGAAAAGAAAAGCAATGTTAAGCCTGAATACACTTTTTTTTAATACCATTTCCACTGTGCAAGAAGATGCTTGTGTGGTACAAGTCCTTTTCCTGAATGATCTGTACTTAAACATTTCTCATTAGAAAGACTACAAAATCACTCCACATCAAACTGTGATTCAAGAAAACATGGCTTCAAAGTCAGAAGTGAGAATGAGCTTTCAACAAATAAAATTAGAACGGAACAGCTCCTGTTCTTCCTCTGTCCCAAACTCAGCGGCAGCTGGCTACAGTGGTGCTGACGGTCTGTCAGCAGGATGTCATCCTTTCAATTAATCCCAACATTTGCAAATTTTTAACTTGTTACTGTTTCCTACCTTTTACAGTAATGTTCCACACAAAAGATCATATTTCTGAAATATTATTTCTCTAAGCAATTTAGCTAAAATGTATCATACGTAGATTTTTAGCTCTCTAAACTACAAATTACCTTTGTGAATTGATACACATTTAAAATATACATTGTATATTTTATTACCTCACTATCAGCTGCAAATCTTCATGGTCAATGACTGCAGAAAGTAAATTACAACTTATTACTTAAAGCATTATTAATTGATCCCAGAGAATGTGTGTTGAGAACACTCACATAATTTAGGAGCTTGAACATCTAAAATTATATTTTAATATTTGAGCTAAAATTTGATACTCTTCCTTGGCACAATCTCACTTTCCCTTAAATCTCACAACCTCCTACTTCTATGTGCAATGTACATTTTTTTGTCCTTACCATTTAATAGGAATTTATAGACATACAAGCATACACATTCACTTTTTGGACATTATATCTCAAAAGCATTCCAGACAAAGGGCTCCAATATGCACACTTTCCTCCCAGAAGAAGGGAGGTGAAAGCAAGAACAGTTAGCCAAGTTCCTTGAAAGTACCACAAAATATTGCAGTGATGAATACAGTAAAAGAACTTACAGAAAGAGGAAAGGAAATTGATGGGAAAAATATTCCAGGATGTCTTTAAAGGAAGATTCACAGAGAGAATATACCAGTAAATATAAACTAGGAAGGAGATCTTTTGAAACGTTAACTTTTCCATTTTTCTTTGCTATTGCTTCTGATGCTGAATATTAGATGAAACATTTGAAAAAAGGAAAGAATTAAATCTGGGATTCAATGAATCCCTGGCAGGTTTATCTTCCAGAACTTAGCTGAGCCTTGTGGTGATCCTATAGGCTCCTCTGAGCCTGCAGGATTTACCCTGTAGAATTTTATGTGCTGATGATTTGCAGCCTTTGACACATAGGTCAGCTACTGATGTCTATTGTTTCACTGTCCATCTCTCCACCTTGAAGGTGAGATACAACGTGATGATTATTCTTTAGTAGCTTTATTGCACAGCAGAAGCCGAGGTGTTGCCTGTTCAACACTGTTTTCACTGGTATATGGACAAAAATCACAGATGATGTACTGTGTACAAAACAAGCCGCTCTTGCTACGTAGCAGATGTCAGGTGGAGGAGTTAGAGAGGGTTCCATCAAAGAAATCACTGGCTACCCTGAATTCTTTCTGCCTGAAGCAGCTTCTGTATCCTGTTTGCCAAAGCAGAGACATATATTCTGAAAAAGGGATGTGGCTATCTAGTTTTCTCAGTCTTATGGAGAATTTCTCTATTTAGCCAATTGCTGCCTTTTTCGAGGGTTTTCAAAGAAACATACCTAATAAAATCAGCCTTTCAAAGCATGCAATCAAAGGCTGTCAAAAAGGCGATGCATGAAACCTACTCAAGAGCGTCAGACTAGCAGGTAGAGTCATCATGGCTAGGCTTCGCGAATGAAGATTTAGGAGCAGGTAGAGTGTAGTATTGTTTATAACAAAACACTTATGAATTACAATGTAACTACAATATTTTGAAAAAGGGAAACAAAGTGGGTAATAATACAGACATTTTATCCTGTAAGCCTGCAAAGAAGGACGCTCAGGAGAGAAGGATAAATTGCAAGAAGCTTCTGAATACAAGTGAGAACATCCAACAGAGTAAAATTACAACCACGTATTAGTGAGTGGATATGAAATGGCTTTCACTGCTGTTTGCATGGTCAACACCACTTTTATTGAGCACAATACACTTAATACAGCACTCCTAGGAACAGATATTTTTTTTAAAAAACAAACAAACAAACAAACAAAACCCAGTTTATCCATTTTTTGCCCTGCTCTTTCCATCACACAGAAGATTCCTGTAGTTGTTTACAATTGCAAAGATAAAATTACTATTGAGAATGTTGATGTGCTATTACTGTTAACCATTATTATGAAAATAGAACAAAACACAAGGCTCGTGTGCATGTATTTTCATATAACTTTGCTGCTTTCTCAATCACTTCTAATGTTTTCACAGTTTTCATCATTGCTAGCAACTCAATGTCTATTCCAGATCTTTCATTATTCCCATTTAATCCAGTAGTGGCACAGTGAGAGTCTAAAGTAGAAGTAATGTTTTCATTAATTATTGATGCTGAAGAGAATTCAATGCACCACAGCATAGGAAACCTGTCTAAACCAGGAAAGGGTAAGGGAACAAACTCAAGAGGGTTGCACTGTGAGGATCTGGTGTGAGTTCAAGAAGAAGCAATGGAGATGGGAAAGGACATGACAGGAGAGGAACTTGAGATGAAGCCTGCAAGAGATCATGGTCAGACCTGCAGGGACTGATAGGAAAGCAATGTCTTTGCTGGGTTTATGTTGGATTTCTCCTTGCTTGCCTGGAATTGTTCCAGAGAACTCTTTTGTCCCTTCTCAAACTACACCTCTGAATGCCTGGATTTAGCCCACAGAGTGGTTTACAGATTGGCCACTTATTTTCTGAAAGTAAGTGACATACCGGGCCAAGTTACTGCTGATAACAAAATTGACAGGTTCTTTCCCCAGCTCAAAGATCATAAGAGCATTCTCTCAATTCTTTAGCCTTGATTACTTGAAAGCATTTAAATGCAACTAAGCACCTTAGCAATGAAACAGTACAACCATCAAAGCAGCTGAATTCCTATTCCTGATAAAGTTCCCTTCCAGCTGTTCTCCCTCATGGATCCCTCACCCCAACTCCTGGCATCTCTGCACAGTCAGGAAGCACAGAGTGGTTTTACACAGTGCTGTCAGCAAGGTGTGGCTGAATAATGCTCTCCAGTTTGGGACCTTAAAACTAAACTGTATCTCTCTGTAGACCAGGATCACATGGACGTAAGGTGGTGTCAGAAGCAGGTTTTCAGACTGGTCATTCTCTAGTCTTTTGTGAGCTATATGAATGAAACATTTCCCTGCCTGCTTTGTAGACATGAAGTACAAATGTTTTGAGTCTGTCAGTGTGGTCATCTTCAGCGAGTTCCTTGTCACCCTGCACTTATGATAGTCCTGTCACACTACAGGATGGACAAGGCTACCCTTGTAGAGGGCTATGAACTCATAAAAATCTCTGAGTGCAACCCAGAGATGAAGTGTTTCCATTAGGGGCAACTTCACCCATGGTCCAGAACAGATGGCCAAAGAGAAGATGAAGGTAATTTCCTTCTGTGCTCCATCCATTGCCTACTTCTCTTTCTGTTATCAGGTTTCTTCAAGTATAGGGACTCCTATTAAACACAAAATGAAAACTGCACAGGCAAGACCTGCCCAGGAAGGTCTGCAGGAAATGATCAGATTTCCGGAATAATATACATACTTCCAGGAGAGATGGAGCATGCAGTAAGTAGTAATTGGTACCATATCCACACACACAGAGTAATCTGGGGAGTTCAATTAAATTACTGTGTTGTATTAAGAAAAGTATGTGATCACACAGTTAATGACACAGAACATGCACAGGGAGAGGAGAAAATACACAGTCACATTTTCAACGTCTGGTTTTTCCTACCTTCTGAATGATTAATGATATTTAAGATGCCTTAATGTGTTGTTTTTGTCTTGAAATTCACAGGTTGTTTTTTCTCTTGAAAGAGACTTTGCTGCCCCAAGCACAAAGGACCTTGAGTCAGCTTTGTGATTAAATGTAACACACAGTCCTTGAAATATGACAATAGGTTCACTTTTCAAAGCACAAAATCCCGGAATGGATGCTTGAGATGAAAATTTTCAGGCCTGTGTCTTTGCTGTGCCATCTTCTGCAAACAGCTCAGCCCAATGCCTTATTCCCCGAAGCTCTGTTCTATCCAGGAAAAGCATATATTAATCAGGAGATGAATCATATTTAGCATATGAAAGATGGATTTGAAATGGCTGTGGTTGTTGAGATATTTTTGAGTACCTCAGTAACATGGATGCTGTATGTCACAACAGGTGCCATGTCAAAAATGCAGCATGGTAAAACAATGTCATGTAGTGTGGCAGATTTTTGTTCTAAGCCACTGTAAACACAATTACCCTAAGACTAGGCTGTAGGACAATAACATGGATTACCTCAAGGGAATATGTTTACATCTATAATAATACCTATGGAAATGCCAAATCCATTCAATTGCCAGAATTTTTTATATATGCTAATGATTTAATCAGAGTTGAAGGAAAGTTAGTAACAGACCTTTTTCAACTCAGTTGCTGTCTGAAAAATCAGTACCCCACTAAAATGCAAATGACTCCCTTTCATCTCTGAGTCACGATATGATAATTTAATATGATTTGTTATGGAATATGACTCACTGCTGTTGAAATCATTGGGACTGACGTTGGATGGCAAATGTGAGCAGGCAAAATCTAAGGTTAGCTCCTGGAATTATATGGCAAAGAGGCTCGGGTTCTGAAGGGGGAGCTAGACACCACTGTGAATTATGAAAACTACCTTCTGCTAGTTGCAGCCAAATACATGTGTCCAGTGATAAAAAGGCTGGCTCACAGAAAGAAGGGTAGATGCCATACCGAGTGAAAGCTATTGTCATGGCTACCACATCTAGGGACAGTCTTATCAGATGCTTTGGAGATCACCTAGCCGGGAAACAGGACTGTGGTCCCAAGGAGATGGGATAGAAGACACTTGAAACAATCATTGTAAATGGATGGCTTGCAGCTGTTGCTGAGAAAAGTAGGGAAATAACTTTCTTATAACAAAAGAATCTCTTAGGAAAATACCGAATGTGATGCTGCTGAAGCATTCCCAGGTCATTCAGTATTATTAACGAGAGATGGAAATTGGTATTGATGTTGGATGGCACCCACACGCAGGTGCGGAATTGGAACAGCCAAAATGAAGATGTTTGAATTGGTTTTGATCAAGAGTTGGCACAAAAAAATGCACAGAAATGGGACTGTTATAATGACACAGACATGCAAATGTGGAAACTTGGACCAGGGAATATCTGCTGATCCATACTCACTGGAGAGAGATGCATAATATCAAAGGTCTGGCCAGGAATACAAATAAAATATGCTTAAACTTCAGGAAAAAAAGGCAATAGGGTCAAAGAGGATGAGGCAAACTTCAAAGTACAGGTAAAATTACTCCTAATTTCCACTAAAACTGACAAGTTTAAATAATCAAGTATTATGTATGGCAGCTGAGAGCCTTTTAGGTATTTCACAGTCTGGTTTGGCTTCAGAGTGGATTCTGTGTGCTGCTCAGCCAGGACTTTCCCAGGTTTGGCTAATTCCTACAGTGATTTACACAATTTCCAAAATAGAGGTCTAGTCCTGCTGAAAAAGTTCATCTCTCATCATTTCCCATCTCACTATTTCAGGTGAAGTGGGAGGTCACCCATGGGACTTTCATGGGTTTTGGCAGATGATTCAGGGAGAATACAAGTTGATATCTGGTACAGTACTGCCTGTCCTTTTGGACAGGTGCTCCCATCATGTTGTGAAAGAATGATCACAGTCGGCCTCTATCCCAGTGGCAGACCATGCAAGGACTAACCCTTGTTCTAAACAAACCAAGAAAATACGCCTTCCTGTCAGACATACATGTTGATATGATTTTATGTATTTAAAGTTTTTCTTATGTGATAGAATCAGAAATAAGCACAATATAATTAGAAATTGGTGTGCAAATGAAAGAGTTGAGAAAGACTTACGGGCAGCCTGGATACAACTAGACATGATGGCAGAAGGAAGGCACTGGAAGATGAGAAAGTGAAAGAGAAAGTCCAGTGTAGAATATGTTTTGCTGAAAGTAGGGGGCCACATGCAACCTCTCCTCCCTTGCCACAGAAAAAGCTATATATCCCTTGTTGGGATTTCAGCTCTACTTATTGCTGCTGACTGTTGGGTTATTGACTTGGATCATCTCTCAGTAGCACAGTCTTTTGCATAGCTGCTTTTTTCTCCATCTCTTTGTTACAATGCACATAGAAGCCAAATTCAAGCTTTAAATCTTATGTGATTGATAGATTTTATTTGGTTTTGCAATGTAAGTTATTAAATATAAGCAGAATGAATGGATTTAAAAAGAAAACAAAACACTTATTTAGTCATCCCACAAAGCAGAAAAGTTTTTAGCTGATAGTTTAAAAAAAATCAATAATGAAACATGACATGCTTCATCCCACTATCTAATCACTCCAGAAACTTACAAAACAAATAAAAATAGTGGTTTAGAATGAATAGACTTAATGTAGTCTTACTCAGTGTTGCTTTTACTATAATGTTCTGAAATCACTGGCAGCTGAAAAAAGAGACATACAATGAAGCAAAATGTCACAACATAATATGTCAATAAAATCTTCCCAGCAAAATGAATCATTTCAAGTATCTTCAAAACAAGATGGATTCACCTCTTGTGTACTATTCAAACACAGTTCCTAACATGATGTGATCCTATCTGCCTATGCAGGAGTAAACCATGGCTATTTTACACCTCATTTGAAAATATTTTCCTTGCCCTATTTGTTTGTTTATTGCTCAGAAATACACTGTAGATGCCCAGCAATGGCTTGCTTCATTAATAGTATGTCTGGGTGGAAGCAGTTACTACACTTTAAGAAGCTATGTCTCCTAGATGAGAGTCCTTCAGACAAAGTCCCCAGTTTGTGTATTAACACACACATGCACATACATTCATACAGAAAAAGTCATTCTGGAGGTTACTTTCTTCATTATTAAAAAGAGCAACAATTCTAGTAGGTCTTGTCTTCTTCTCTGCATGTTCTCTAGAAAATCAATCTGTCCTTCATTCACAAGATGTTGGAAATTGGTTTTGTTAAATTCTAACAGCTGTAAAACAGCATAGTGGTATGCAGTTAGTCAAAAGTCAATCAGTAGAAAGAACAATACTATACTGAGTAGGGGATTTCTAATTTATAGATTTGTCTTTCATTTTGTTCCAGCTTGTGAAGTACCTATTCTCAAAATGCATAACACGGTCATTAGTCTTCAGAAGAAAAAGAGAACTCCCATGCATAGAGTAACTGCAAGAACTGCTATGTATTTTACTAAAATAAGGGTGTGAAACCTTTGAAAATGTAAGTCAGTAAGTGTGCGTGAAATACTATTCTCAGGACATACATGTCAAGTAAGGAGGCGACAGAAACCTTGTTCCCTGCCTCTGTGCTAATAATGCTCCTGTGGTTTGTCGATGCCAGGAAATCATAGCTCCTGCTGAAGTGCTTGGTGCCTCCAATACAGCAGGGACCTTCTTATCGTTCCTTTCCCATGTTGCATAATAGATATATCTGATAACTGAGAATATGCTTAGAAAATAAACATCAGCAAATAATCCCTCTCTCATTTTTAGTGAAGCCAAGCACTAAATAAGGAATAAGGAATAAGAAACAGCCAGGACAATAAAAACCTATCAGCAATGTGGAATGGAGTACTCACATTTTCAAATTGTATCTTCTTACAACTTCATAACACAGAATTTGCATCTGTTTAGACTATTCATTATCCTGTATACCCATCCTGTCCAAGAATGAAAAGATGCCCAGAAGAATCAGATGATAGGTGTCCAAGTGTTACCAGCCATGGCTTTGCACCAGTATGAGGAGTAATTTGTGTTTCAGTAAGCTTGCTCTGTGTTTCTTGACCAGGAAAGCGATTCAGGTACCCAATATTTCATTTACATTTGACTGTGAATAGTTCTTATCATACTCTAAATTATTAACCTTCACTGCAATTAGTTTCTGCTTTGGTTAAGGATTACTTTGCATTTGCAAAAATGTAAGGTTCATATCTTGTTTTTCAGAAATGTATTTCCTTTTCTATAATAGCATATGTTTTGAGTTTTCAATTTGCAGTATAATACTTATCCTTTGAGACGTTATAACTATTATTTAATACCATAAACAGAAAATTCTACTAGCACAAAATTGCTATGTTGAAGTGCAAGTTGACTCTTGGAAACATGAATCAATTGAGCAGATGAACATTACATTAAACAAAGTAGAATTGCTCCCGAAGAATATTACAAATATTTCCTGAAAATGCATCATCAAACTAACCCAGTAGGTTAGGGGGAAATAACCACATTTTCTTATTTTGTGTTGCAAATCAATGATTTAATTTAAATATGCATGGATAAAGCTACCTATGCCAGAGAAAAGATGCAAGTTATACATAAACAAGCACTGAATCACTAATGTTCAAATTTGTGTTACAGCTCAAAGCAGAGAAATGTGGGAAACGTAAAGAAAGAGGTGCTCTGTCTGAGTCTCTTGACATATAAGTTGATTTGATGGAACTGACCCCTGCCTGGCTTCAACCTTCTTTCGAGTAGTTGTACAGAGTGATAAGGTTACCCCTGAGTCTCCTTTTCTCCAGGCTAAAGAACCCCAGCTCCCTCAGATACTCATCACAAGATTTGTGCTCCACACCCTTCACCATCTTTGTTGCCCTTTCTTGATTTTATAAAGGCGGGTCTTTAAAATCCACCTCAGTATTCTCCGTCACCAGTATTTCTTCTCCTTCACCCTGAGCAGTGGCAATTGTCTGTTTGCTTCTCTGTCTGGGTCATTGCCTCATATAACCCCTTTCCTATGACTCAAGGATGCCACTGTAGTATTTAAAAAGACTGCATTTTCCTTTTTCAAATTTCTCCTCAAGCCTTACTTCTGCCAAATAATACTGGTTAGGGATCAGGAAATACTTCCAGTAACTGGATTATTAACAATTACATCCTCCTAACATTTTAACATCATACCTATTGATGGGTTCAATATGTTCAGCATCATGTTCTGTTTCACTGTGCAATACTTTGCCCATAGCATCCAGTGCAAAGGCCATAAAGCTTGTGCCATCTATATGTACTTTCACAGGAGTCATCATTTTCCTCCCCAGCAGAGAACAGAGACAAACAACTCCACTGAAAGAAAAATTAACATGGCAGTCACAGACAGTACATGACAAAAACGCTGTTCGGTTTTTATAAATAATACATTGCAGAGATTAATCAGTTGTGGTTCAAGGGAGAAGTTTTAGCACCATCATACATTATTTCCTCTCTGATTTGGAAACAGCCCTCTGGATCCGAAAGGTAACAAAGGCATGACATCTGTTTGTCTATCCAGGAGTCAACATTCTCTGTTCTCCCTGATTCCCTGCTCTCATGTGATCACAGTTATCATTTCTCCACGTTCAGAGGAACCCTCATGGGGATTAGCTAATGAAAAATGCTCTAATTCAAGAAATTCATGCCCTTTGGCTGCTGTTATTTGCTTTTCTCTGGCAGCCAAACAAATATTGATATTTTGGAGCCTTATCTACTGGCAGAAATTTCTTTCTTTGGTCTCTTATATGGATGTAGATTAATAATGCATGCAATCCACTCACACTCAAAAGCTGTAATTTTATTTTTTGTTGTTGCAAAACTGTTTTTTCTATTTACTTCTTTTTTTCAGTGAAGTTCATTCCTTACCATAGCCTCTGCCATGTTTCTTCTGCTTTGCATAACTACTGGGAATTAGATTGTTTGGGACAAACCTGATTCCATCTTGTATTTATGCTAACAAAACAGACCCTTTTTTGTTCATGGGGAGATGTCTGGGAAAAAAATGTGAAAAATTCAAAATTTCCTAAAATAGTGCAGAGATGTATTATTTCTCAAAACCATTAAAACAAATTACCAAACAAAATCCACCAGAAAAGCAGCCAGAATTCCAGCCATCCTGTAATGGTGCTACTGCATCAGACCTCCTGTAGCTGACCTGTGCAGCTAACACAGCATCTGCTCCATAAGAACACGTCTTTGCCTTGCACAGACACAGGGCTTGCTGCTTTTGACGGAGCACCAGTCCCACCCCACATCCATCCAAACACTGCACAAAGCCAAAGATACACAGGTGATATTTAGACTTGGAAGGCCACATTTGTGTTGATGGCTTTTTGCTGAAAAGTACCTGTTGTGATACAAGTGCCTGAAGCACTGAAGGGAATAGATTTGGCTAGAATAGCCAACCATCTTCAAGAGGACAATCCCATGAATTAAGGTGTTTGTATAAGCACTTTGGTACCATTTTTGCATGCCCATTTTCCCCAAAATGTACATTTAGATTGAGCTTACAAAACCTAAGCTCAGATCTTGGGGAAAACTATCAAAACCAGCTAAATGAATGCTGCAAGATACATTGCTTAAAACATGTTTGTCATGTTGAGCATTTAAACAGCACACTGATGCTCTTCGCAGTTTATTTAATATTCTGAGTATGTCAGATATGGGTTTCATTTGCATTTGAAAGATATGGTCAGAATAATACTGAGAAGAATTAATTCATCTCATCCTGCATTGGGAAAGCTCTTTCATTACTTCAGATATCAAGTCTGTAACAGTGATAGCTTCCAATTAATTGCTCTCAATGACATTTTCTTATTGACATAATTTTCCATAGAGAAATTTCATACAGTCTTTTTTACAATTATCTGATCTATGTAGCAAAGTCGGACCATGATGTCTAATACTACAATATGTGAAAATTAGTCAGCCAAGACAATGGTAATGGATTTTTGAAGATGATAATATTTGTTATGTCTCTTCAATTTGGGGTGATTATTTCTGACATCCTTGATCCCTGAAAATTGTAGGGAAAATTGTTCCCATTTCTAGTACCGTCTCATCCCAGGATGAGGCAGCTCCAATGGCACTTCAATCAAACCCATCCCCAGAGGTAACACTGCAGAAAAACTTAGGGTTGTTTTCAGATGGAAGTAGTCATGGCAAGTGCAATTGCTGACATTCAGGACTGTTTCTGTGCTTCCTGAGGATGACTTTATCCTACATATAATTGGATACAAATCCACAGCCCCGTATCATGCATTCCTTACATTTCATACGCAGTTCATACACAGTTGAGATATTCTCAAATGCTGGAATTTGTGTTTGTTAAGGTTTTTGAATGAAGTTAAGCTTAAATTGGCTGCTTAGTTCATCCTCTGAGATTCTCATCTAGTTTGATTCACCAAGTTCAGGGAAAGGAGTTTTGCCTGTTCCAGCCTTCAGCTGCCTTGGCTTAAATTCAAGATGAATGCATCCAAATGTTACAAAGTAAAGCTAAAGTTTCACAATTAATTTTTCAGTTGAGAAATTTCAGAGAGTAATTTTAAGTTCATAGAACTGAGTCATTTATGCTGATTTATAAGAGCTTACCTCTTTAAAAGCAATATTGAGCTCTATTTTGAGAAATAGCTGCATTGTTCTTCAATAAACTCAAAAATGAGTGGTTATTGCTCATGGCAGAACGCTTAGACTAGATGACCTTTAAAGGTCCCTTCCAACCCAAACTGTTCTATCATTCTATGATTAGGCATTTAAAATGCTTTTACTAAATTTGTTTTCGATCATTTCACGAAGTATCTGAAAAATTTAAACTTTTTAAAAAATAATTTGTTGCACAAGCGCAGAGGTAGATTGGTGATGCTATTAATTTAATTTCCCACTAAACTGGCATTCCAAACCCTCAGGGTATTGCTATTTATAACCAGGTATGTTGCAATAATCCTTAAGAGCAATGAGGATGCTACTGTTGCACTCTCGGTTGTAATCTCGCTTGATCTTTTTTACAGAAATGGAACAACATTGTGACAGAGTAATAAAAGGAGAGCTGCGCGACTCCTGTCTACCAGTGTACCTCCTGGATTCCTTCACCTTTAGAGTTAGAAGTTGGGAGGGGAAAACAAAAAGGCATGACAAGTAAATGCATCTTTCCCCCTCAGATGCACTAGGATATGTTTAAGAAAGCTTCTGTATCTCCACAAAAAGCTATAAAATGTTTGTGTTACGGTCAGTTTTTAGTTTGGGTATTTTCTTAGCTAGCATCCTTGTCTTTCCTGTAACAAACTTTTATCCAGACAAATGAGATTAGCTCAGTTGGTCAGAGCCTGGTGCTAATAACACCAAGGTTGTGGGTTTGACCCCTGTATGGGCCAGGCTATTCACTTGAGAGTTGGACTTGATGATCCTTGTAGGTCCCTTCCAACTCAGAATATTCTGTGAAATACACAAATAGCTCTGAGGATTGAACTGCAGAGTGTTAGATCTGTTCGCAAGTACATCTACATGCAAAAAGTTAATAATGTAGATCAGCACATGCTGAAACAAAAGGGTGACTATAGTTACACACCCTTGATCGGTAGACAACAGAAGTATAGATGGAAAAAGATTTAACTCAAGAAGCTATGGCAGAGCCAAGAACTGATCTCAGATTATCTGAATACAACTAAAACACACTGCAAAATTTTACTCCTAAAAGAAAAAAAGTTTATGTTTCAGCTCCTGTGCTCTCTAATAAGTGTGAAAAACAGGGCCACATGAAGGGCTTTTAAGTAAGAACAATTACAACATGGGAGGAAAACTGAGATGTTCCTGCCTCTTGAAGTGAATAGTACTGGTTTTGATAAAGAAAATGTTTAGCAGTACTGCAAATTAACGATGGACAATTCTAGCACAACACCAGAATCAAACCTGTAGTATATTGACATAATTTTTACTTCTTCTAACTGAGTCTGCTGGAATCTGATTTATTTCAGTGAGCTCTTGCTCTCTTGCAGAAATTGTTGACATAGTATGTTATAGCAATCAATCAATATCTGATTAAAAGAACGAAGATCTTTCATTACCTTCAAGCCCAGATTGAATTGCTGCAGTCATAATGGGAAGACAATATTTCACGCTACTGTGGGGAACCCCCACCCTGTTTCCAAGCTCTGATACTTATTTTTCAACTTATTTGATTGGAGAGGAAGATTTATGTCCCCCCTTTCCCAGCAGTAGTTAGAAATGAAGGCAGAGGATTAACTGACTGTGGAGCTGCTGTGACATTGCTTTACCTCTGAACTGAGTGTGTACTTCAGATCTTGACTGCTAGGGAAGGAGAATGAAGGGAGGGAGATTTTCAAATACCAGCAGTCTGAGCCCACAGAACTGGTATTACTCCATGTCATATCAGCCGTGTTACATCACCAAAAATGCAAGCTTCTACATTGGGCTTATCAGGTATCAATTTGTTGTTGGATTATCAAGGACATCTGTACGAAATCTTTACCAGCTTCTGGCCTGTTATAATTAGGAGGCAGGAGAAGAAACAAGGTAGACTCCAAAGCTGCTTTACCAGCAGGATTAAATGCTGGAGTGCAAGTTGTCTGCTGGTGGAAGTAGCTGTAATTCTAGTGCCCTCAACAGAGACCTGAGTGTCTTCTCTCTCTAATTGCAACACATGATAGTGCTGTGTTGCTTCTTGTTTTCTCATCTTTTCTCTTTCCATATCTCTAGCTTCATTACTGAGAAGAAAAAATTCACCAGAGTTAATAAAGTCGTGTTGTAGCACCAGCACTGGTGCACCTAAAGGGAAACAGCACAGGCACAGCTGATCAAGGCTAACAACCATAGTAGCTACTAATTGCTTGTTCCTTTACCAGAAATATGGTCCTGACTTTAATTTTGTTAATGGGAGATTAAGGAACTGTGTTACCACCAGCCTGACAAACCTTGTTTGAGTGTTTGTGTATCATAGCACCGACTTTTTTAAGTCCCATGAAACTATGCACAAAGGTATTTTGAAAATATTATAAAACCAGACTTAAATTAGCTTAATGCTCTGCAGAGCTATTCAGTGCTAAATCAAGCTCTTACACGTGAGATGGGCCTTTTTTAGTTTGTTCTTTGCAGTCAGTCACAGCAGAGATGTCATGTTTTGGAGCAGAAGCCATTGGAAAGTCCCCTTGCAGCATTGCTAGAGCTATGCTTTGTCTGCAGCAAGTCAATGCGTCAGCTCCAGAACCCTTGACTGGCCCTGTCCATCTCCAGATAAAGTATTAGGCTCTGTGTCCAGCTAGAGCCCTAGTCCCAGTCCTGCAGGCTTGGATGGGGTTGCATGGGAGAAGTCTGCTCCTATTTTACAAGAGACTGTTTCTGGAAACCTTCAGCTTTCTCCAACTGTGCCTCTTGGCTAGGTACGTTTGGCCAAGGGCTGCTCATACTCCCAGTCTCAAGTGCAGCAGGTCCTAGGAAGGAAAGGGCTTCCTGCTACAGAGGAGGCAGGGGCTGAGCATCTTTGCAGCCTTGTTGACCTCCTTTCTCCTACTCCAGGAGAAAGCAACCAACATAGTCACCTGTGCAGACTTCCCAGTGCAACTGAAGCCTCTAAACACCTTACATGCTCTGCAAATCCTACCCAGGGCTGAGCAGCTCTCAGTCAGTGGCACAGCAAGGATCACTTCTCCACTGTCCTTGATTCCTATTTCTCCAGGTAGAGCTGTCATCACTGCAATAATATACAGCACTTTTGAGAAGCAAGGGCTATTTCCTATAGGTACTAACTAGCCTAGGGGGACCGTTTCGCTGGCTATAGCTGGAAGTCAACGTGTCTAGGGGAAAGTGCAGCACTTAATCACCCACTTTGGGTGAAAACTGAGAGTGCAAAACTCTTGCCAAGTTGGATCAATTATTTTATTGGCTGGAATAAGTGATTATGAAGCTTTCTTGGCATACAATTAGCTCTTTCTCTTTCCTTTTTCCAAGCATTGCAAAGCTTTTAGGAGAAACAGAAATGAAGATAAAATGATTCAAGACAAAATGATCCAAAGATCACATAGTAATTTTTATATCTTCACTGTTAGAAACATGGCAGGTCCCACATTTTAATTTTGAGGAATCAAAATGAATGCTTTTAAGAATTGCCTTTTATGCTAAGTGAAAGTAAGAGCAGTGACTGACTGTAACAGGGGTAAAGCATCTTCCTAATGTCAGAGATAGGTTAGGAGTGAGAAGCTGACCGTGAGCTGCCTTTTCTGATTGTCTTCATTCTGCAATAATCAGATTTAGAAAAACTTCTGTAAGGCAGTTGAAAGCAATTCCACTATATGCAAGACATATGAGGGAGCAGAAGTGACGCAATTTGTGGACAGCCAAAGAAAAGAGTAATACATTGGAAAAATTCAAATGGCTCCTTCCTGTCATCCTTTATCAGCAGAGGATATAGCAGCAACATTTTAGACTTGCAATTCTTCCTACTTTTTTACAATGTTAGGAGATACTGTGGGCACATTACATTCCATAACCTCCGTTAACCTTCACGAACTTATAGATTGAGGCTGCGATGGTCCTAGACAGGGACTGGGGAGCAGGGGAGGAAACTCAAATATGAGCATCCTTTACCTTTAGACAGATTTTGTTTTGTTCTTATAAGAAGTGATCATATCCAGAAACTGCATCCCGCTCTTCCGTGGGACAGGCCTCCCACAAAGCTGTTTTCTCTCTTCATATCAAACCTCCTGTCCCATAATACTGCAGAGCCATGGCATGGCTGAAGGGGAGCCAAACTCTGCATGTGGGAAGCACAGCGGGCAATATCTAGTATCTCTGCCTAAGGCATATAATGCCACCTTTTCTCAGTCGTTGCAATAGGTGATCCCCTGCACCTGATGAAGTATGGCAGCCCGTTTCATACTCTATTTTGCACTTATTTGTAGATGAACTCTATCAAGAGACAGTCATACCTATTTGAACAAAAAAGGGCATGTAAGGATCTGGCTACTGTGAGTCCAGAGAGGTCTTGTTGGTTTCACCAACATTCACGTTGCTTCCTACCGGGTCATTAAAGCAGAAGCCGGAGCAGGTGGTGAAAGTCAGGAGTACTTGAGCTGGAACAAAAAAACCACTCCATACAGCTCAAAAATATATAAAACTCCACCAAAGACTACAGAAATTGTTTGCTTTCAGTGTCTTAGATATACAGTTGCTAATGCATGAAGTAAAATTCCCTGTGGAAGTGATGTCAAGTAGTATGTGCAAAAGCAACTGATTTATTGCAGTTTTAATCCATACAGTAAAATAAATATTGCTATAAGATTGGAATTACATAGAATCTATTAACGCTTTATGTTAAATTATTTTCATCATTAGTTTTATAATATTTACAAAATTATATAAAACGTATTTTCTGAAGGATGTAACAACGTCTCTGTATAGTGAAGATTTGTAATGTACTAAGTTGAATTATTTTACATTCAGAAAGTAGTAGATGTTTGAAAAATAGAGTAGTCAGGTATGATCTAATAGTGGTACTGGTGTGGTGGGTAACTGCTCCTGGGAATAGGGCTGCTGAGTTTCATAGGATTGGCCATGTGAACACAGTTACTAGCAAATGTATAAGTGGGAAGATTCCAGGTCCATCACACTGTCTTTGACAGGGACACAGCAGTTCCTTGGTCTCTCAAGGAATAAACTAAAGCAAACCTCTTCATTCAGACTGACATGGGTTAAGACCATCCAGTCTCTATACTATCACTTCAAGTGCAGTCATTAAAAAGGGTGCCAGCATTGACCTTTGGGCCACCTAATATAAACCACATGGCTGTTAGTTGAAAAAAAAGTAGTGCACGTAGCATAGTGATCTTTGGTAAAGCATTCTATGCTTTATCTATTCAATATCTATGACCATATCCCTTCACAGACAATATATATCAGCCTGTGCTACTCCATTAGGAATGGAAGAAATAGTAACGAAACTTCTGTTTTCGAAGAAATGATGGGGAAAGGCAGAAAAATCTGTTTTTCTCTGCATGAATCTTTCTGGAAATATAAAGATATAATTTTTAGAGCAGCTTTTTTTTAACCTCTTTTGTTAATTTACAATTTTTCCTCAATTTTAAAAAGAGCAGAGAGGATATCTCTGTGACAAAGAAAACATGCTCCAGAATAGATTACCTGAATTCATGGTCAGCAGAGCTCATCTTCACTGTATCATTTAATCTGAATGTGATCTTCTGGCCTTGCTTCAGGAGAGTTGTACATAAATTGGAGGGAGCAGCCAAAACCACAAACCCTTTGCATTCCCCTGGCTCTGCATCAGAGATGTTGCTGGTTACTCTGGGAGGGAGAGCAATCCTGGTCCCTGCTTTCTGCTCGCTGACAGAGCCACTCTGCTTCAGAATCAGGTTCAATTGATATCCTCCTTATGTGGACATATATTCATGTCAAATATTAGAGATGCACAAGACATTTAAGGTCTTGGTTAAGCAGCCTGTCCAGATGAGCCCCAGTTGGTACTGTAGGGCAGGGTGACTGCGTGTCTGCAGGGCAGCCCAGAATTGCAGGAGCTATTACCCAGAGACTTAAACACCAACTATTTTATCTCTGTGTGCACTTTCTACAAAAGCACTGTAATGTGGATGGAGGGTGACGATGGAACAACAACCTGTGAGCTCTCAGCTGGCAAACCAGTCACCACCTGTCAGCTGTCTGACTGATTATCCAGTGCACCAATAATTTGCAGGGGCACAGACATAACATGATAATGGAGTATGCTGGCTCAGGGTTTTGCTTGTCATTGGGTTTGCCTTCTGTTGCACAGAGGTGGGGAAAATCAGCCATGCATTATCTTGCATGGGCAAGAAGTGGTTTTCCATAGTCCAGGGAATTCAAATTGAGAAGTGGCTTTAATCAATAAGTCAGTCTGGCCTTCTTACTATTAAATAGCAATAGTCTGTGCTAGGAATATATTAGAGAAAGAAAAATAAATAGGAGAAAAATATCTATTTTTGTGAGCAATTGCATCTGTCAAGAAGCTCTGACTCTTTCATGTTTTCAGTTTTATCATTGCAAAAAAGATGTTTGTTTCAGCCCTCTCCAGGCTGGCTGCCTTCTCTTATGGATTTAGATGTTCAAACTATAGGGAGACAAGTCTGTCAACCAGAGCAGCAGGGGCACAACAAAAGTCACCCAAACATGGTATTGTCTCATCTTTAAATAAAATGATAGTTTTCCTTCCCATGCTCCTGTTCTCCTCCTGGCAGCCTTTGTCTAAGACTGCTTGAAGCAGGGGCTGGACAGTTCTGGGTAAGCAAGGTTTGATTCAAGATTGATTAGTTTCTTTTATTCTGGAGAGAAATATTTTGTTTGGGAAATGAGGAACAGATCTTTAGACACCCTCATGGATAGGGCTGAGTATTCTGCCTAAATGCTCACCTGTATACCAAGGCATGCCCTTACAATTCTCCTAACACTTATCCTCAGTCGTCAAAGCTACAGCTCTGCTACACCACAGACATAAACCCTCTTTTATTAATCAAAATCTTTCTCCCATCCAACTTTTCTACCACCTATAACCAAAATCTGCTTGTTCTCATAGAAACTGATAAAGCCCATCTAGCATGCCCAACCCACCTAGGAAAGGGGAGGATTTTGTGCAGTGCTTCTCAAATTGCTCCAGGTATCTGTTCCAGGTGTTTCAACAGGGAGTGGAAGCAGTCACTGCAGGACTTCCTACAGTGCTGAGACAGTATCTGCACAGAGCAAGCTAGTGTGAGAAACCAGTGTGGTAACTGTAGTGTAGTTTGTGCTGGGTCTGGCTGAGATGGAGTTAACCTTCTTCATAGTAGCCCCTGTGGTGCTGTGTATCACATTTGTGACCAAAAGGAGTGTTGGTATCACACCAGTGTCCTGGCTATTGCTCACCAGTGCTTGTGAAGTGTCAAGGCTTTCTGTTTCTCACTCTGCCCCCACAGTGAGCGGGCTGAAGGTGGGCAGGCATCTGATGGGGCTACACAGCCGGAACAGTGGATGCCAGATGGCCAAAAGGATATTCCATTCTTTATAAGGGATACTGCATACCCTATGACATCATAGGTACCACTCCCTGCCTGCCCTGTATCTTTTGGATGTTCCCAGAAAAACTATGCTTTAGAGTCTCCATTCTTTCCCATAAAGACACGTCTCTGACACAAATCTGCTGTGCTAAGCAAAATTTGCACAGTCTGCTTTTGCCCAATGACGAGCAAATTTGGTTTTGTAGATAAACTTATAATTATAGCACAACTGGTGGGCAAATGATTGGTTTTAATTTCTCATTTGTTTGTTTAATTACTGGAATCCCTTTTATCTGCTCCTTTAAACTTTTAAATATCGTAGGGCATCAAAAATGAGATTTATTTCCTTTTGACAGAAAACTGCTTTCCACAAAGTGACAATCCATCATGTGAAATTGTGGCATTAATCAGGCTATTGACAAATACACCGTGTGTTAATAAGAATGACTGGAGTCAAACTGAATTAACAAGAGGTCAGGAGATCGCAGAATGTTACCTAGAGCTGTGGTCAGGAGTAATCATCAGGACCATCTCTGTAAAAACATATGATTCGAGTGAAGGTTTTCTTCCCAGTTCCTGCAGAATAAGGTTTCAATATGAACACAGTTGCCATATGGCAGAGTCCCTGTCTGGGTCCATGAAGGAGATATGACATCAGCAAAATGCTTTTCAAATCATAGAGTCATAGGCTTTTTTTGTTGTGATTAGGCTAAATGCGAAGCAGTTTTTCTTCCTCCTAGATTTTCTAGGTAAAATATACAGGAATCAAGAAGGGAAATACTAAGAACCCAAAGCAAAACAAGACAAGTGCCACCTCACTTTTTCCCCCAGGAGGGAGAGAGTTGATCCTCCTAAGCTGAGAGGACCTCTGAATTGCTTTACTCAGCATTAAACTTCTGGCTGCACCTGCAGTTTATTAAATTTCAGAGGCCATCCTTATGTTTCTGTTTTAAGTGTTACACATTTTTCTGTTGTGCATTTGAAGTAAATTAGTCAGTAGACAGAGAGCACTGCATAATCCCTTCCTCCAAAAATTGAGAGTTTTGACATTGTACACAGAAACCTATCTCCAGAGCCAACGTGTACCTACAACATGTTTTCCTCTGTCTAATTCTATTTATTGGCTGGAATAACTGTTTCACTTTTCTTCCTCTGTAACCATGACAGCTCTAAGGTCAGATCTCTCTAAGGTCAGATTTCCCAAAGGCCTCACCCAGCATCCACTTTCCCATTTAAGCTGTTTCTTCTAAAGTTGGTGTGGAAACAATTGCTGCAGGGCATGGGAAGGTGAAAAGGTGGATTTTGAGGCTGAGGCAGAATATAAAAGATGAGTTTTACATTTCTGCACCATTCCTGGCTCTGCACAGGGTCTGTGGATCTCCTGCCCAGTACATTTCTCAGCAGGCTGTGAATCAGGTCCATTGATTTCTTCTGAAAGATATATCCGACTTGCTGCAGCTGAACAAATTAAGCTACACCTTAGAAATTATTACATCAACAGTTCTAAAATGCAGAGCTAAAAACATATAAAAATCACTAATTCTTTAGAGAGGAAGGAACTGTACATATTCATTAGTAGTTCTCATGTAAGAAAAAATTACTAAACTTACAATTTTATCATTAAGCACCTTGAATGCACTTAAGTTTGATCAAACTTAAAATTGCAGTGATCCAACAATATGATGTCATTCATTCATTTTAAAGTGAAGAAAAAACAGTCTCTCCAGACCAAAAATAGTGTAGAACCCCATCAAAATCTATAACACCATCTATATTCTGAGATGTTTAATAACATCTGTCTCTCCATCAGACACCAAAATGCTACCACATGGATCATTCAGTTATTGTGAGGGGAAAACCCACCTTCTGAAAAGCTCACAGTGGTGGGGCCATTCCTGTGTGTTTGTCCCATTGGTGGCAAGGCTGCTGGAGCTGCAGCTCAGCACCTGGGCACACATCACTAGCCCCCCCTGTGCAAGTCAGTGAGGCTGCCCTGATCACATACACATCTGGATGATTTGAAACATCCTCTGCTCAGATTCTTTTGTTTTTTCTCTGGTAGTTTTTGCCCTTTTCCAACACATCTTGAGAGAGCAAGCACTGCTATAGCAAGGTATATCACCATTTCTTAATGCAAGGTTTATCATAGAATCATAGAATAGTTTAGATTTGAAAAAACCTCTAGAATCATCAAATCTAACCATTAACCCAGCACTGCCAAGCCCACTACTAAATCATGTCTCTGAGTGCCACATCTACATGTCTTTTAAATACCTCCAAGGATGGGGACTCAACCACTTCCTTGGGCAGCCTGTTCCAGGACTTGACAACTCTTTTACTGAAGACATTTCTCCTAATATCCAGTCTAAACCAGGGATGACACAACTTGAGGTCATTTCCTCTGGTCCTATTGCTTGTTACTGGGGAGAAGTCCTGTTTAATTCTATGAAATAGAGACTTCAAGCATGTGATTTACGTATTTCCTGAAGCACGTGCACGAGCGGACACACAAAATTACTAGATGTTTCAGTCAAATATTTCTGAGATTAAAAATCTAAAGAACATAAGGTATCTAGAATGTCAACTGATTGATGTGCCTATTACTCTTAATGAAATCAAACATGAATTAAGCCTACTGGAAGGCTACAGCCTACCTTTGGACAAGTGTATGTTATTTTTAGTGCTGGAATTAATTTCAGAATGTTGCTTAATGGTGCTGCTAAAACAAATATGTTTTGCAGAAGAGAAGTACTGGCAGAACAGGACATGACAGAAGAAAAAAGATGTATTCATAAATAATTCTTCTATTCATTTTTATATAAATAAATTAATTAGAATTCCGGCAATTATTGTGTCCCTAAAGGTCTGCTGTGTATTTGTGAGCTGTACAATGTACTGAGTTTATTATAAAATTAATACTGCTATGGTTCTCTGATTGACTATCAGATATCTTTGATGTGAGGTATCTTATAGCTAACATATCATCCCAGATTTGCTGTCACAAACAAAAAGATTTCACACACACACACACACACACAAAAGAAGCAAACCAAAAAAATGTTTTAAAAATATGCATTTAATTTAGATTTCTAAGTATAGCCTTCTTTAAGGGCATAAATTCTTAATTAGGAATTTTCCCAAGTGACAAATTATTTCAGATATCTTATTGTGGATACTTTTTGTGTCAACACTCTTCTATGACCCTAGAGCAAATCCTGTTTAAAAAAGTGGGATTTTTGGTAGCCACTACAATGTGAAGTTGGAAGTGGAGCAGGAATTTTCTATACTAAATTGTACAATGGACTTGAACACCCATCTGTGGTATTTTCCCAATGCTAGTCCTCTCATTAACATCAATGAGAAATTCAAAGTTCTCAGTAGTCAGTTTTTTATGTCTGTCATTGTTTAAAGTTTGTGAATTACAGGGAAATTTGGGTAATTTCTTTCTGTCTCCTTGATAGTGATAGCAGGCATTCTGGGCAACAGAAACAAGAATGAAACCAAGAGACCATACCTAAAGATCTCATTTTTACACTCTGGCTGGGCTCAGCCTGGAGGATATTGCAATGCAAAATGAGTTCCTGGAATTGTAACTTTTTTCTTCTATGAAGTCTTAATGCTCTAGGACTTGATTCTGCGAAGTATTGAGCCCTCTGAAATAACCACAAATGATTGGTGGTTATGCCTGAAGACAATGTATTTCAGTGTGTTCTTGCTCTAGAAGTGGACACCTGGTTTGGGTGAAACTAAGGGGAGTGTCACTGCAAAAACTTTTTCTCTCCCATTAGATGTGGTACAGAGCACAGTCCGCTCTAACTGATGTCAGCTGTGTATAGTGGAAGGAGCTTTCTTCCCCTGCCTGCGTCATTCCCACCTGTTGTGTCCCATGCAGGATCAAGCTTCTGGAAGGAACAGAAGGCTAGGTGGTGCTATCAATGCTAATCAGGTATATCTTGCATGAAAGATTTCAAAACAAACCAACAAATCCATTTTTCAATTTGCTTGAAGTGACTCCTTGTCTTCTAGTAAAGACTGTAAGAAAAAAGTTGACGAGATTTAGTGTCTTATTTAAAAAAAAAAATCCAGTAACAACATTCTTCAGCTGATAGCCTGTACAGGTCCACCACAGAAACCCACACTGAGTCAAATCACATCTTCCTCAAAGCAAACGTCTCTGCATTTCCATCAGGCAAATGTAGTCAGAGGAGGACTATGCTGTCTTCCCTTGCAGTGGCAGAATGAATGGGCTCTGCTAGGACTATTTGTACAGGAAATTTGATTGCTAATAAGCTTTAGAAGGTGACATTAAAATGTTATGACAACGAGGACTACTGAGATCAATAGAGAAACTGATGTTCTGGAAAACCAGATCCAATTAAATGGAGATCTTGATGTACTGAATACGTCTGCTCTGCATAGGCACTGCATCACGGCCACAGCAAACACATTCAGTTCACTCTTCACAGATCAACCTGTCCCCAACTCCCATCATGGAGAGACCTGCAGGAAAACATCAAAAGTGCCCAACAGAGTCCCAGTCACTGAAGTCCCCTAATGGAAGTGAGCTCTGGGCAAGCAAGCTGAGCAGAGTTTGTGCTGAGCCCTGCCGGGGGCCACCAGTGCAGCATCATGCTGGCACCAGTGCTCCAGGGAGGCAAATCAATCAAATAACCACACAAACTGTCAAGAAAGAACAATTTCCTCACAGTTCTAGAACATCATTCACAGACAAAGAATAGAAATATCTGTAACCACTGTTGCTTATGGGAATAAAAGTCGATACCAATACACAAAATTATTCTCCAGCTGTTACTGGTCTAAACCTGTTACAGGTCTAAACCTTCTGTCTCTTGCTCGATTATATTCTGTAATATTTCTTCCTCTTATAGAATACATTTTGAAAAAAGAGAAAGCAGCTAGTGTGGCTTTTTTTTGCCTAAAATGTATGATCAGATTTTTTCTATTATAAAGTGAGAACCACAGGTTGAAACTTGGAATGAACAAGGCAAAGGAAATAACTTTGGCCCTGAATCATATGAAAAATATATTCCTATAATAATAATGTTAAGCACAGAGGAAAGATACATAAAGTGTTACATTAATATTTTGGGATTATTTTAATATGATTCAGAGTCCAGCAAAGCAATCTAGCATAACCTGAATTTTAAATGTGAAGCCTGTCCTTCTAAAACATATTAAATACTTTGCCAGGTCAAATCTTATTATAATAAGACATTAGGAAAAAAGGAAGAAAGATACATGTTTTATTCAAATAATAAACTGCAAATTTTGATTTTTTGTTTCTAGATATGCCCTTTAAAATCTATTTGTAACACATAATTAAGATAATATTGGAATTTCTGTAGGCACAGAGATTAGTATGGCCTGCTCAGGCGATACTGTAAATCAAATGTGTAATAATTGCAAGCATAGACCAAGTGGAATTTCTGTTTGACCTGAAAAAAAATTTTATGAGCAGACACTAATATTACCCAGAAAGTTCTAACTGTATGATATAGTATGAAATGATTATAGAACATAGAAATAAAGGCAAAGAAAAAAGGAAGAAATTGATAAGAAAAAAATAGTCAAATGTTAAAACATTTCCCCGAAATCCTATTGCAACTTTCATATTCATCTGTTGGGCTGAGCAGAGAAAGAACTTTCCTCATAACTGTGGTGGACAAGCAGAAAGATGGTAGGTAGTGAGACAGGAGCTTTCAACCTGAGATGTCCAGTCAGGGGAGCTTTCTCAGTCACACTTGTCAGGGAGAGCAATAGATCAAAACTCAATCCGCAGGAAAAAACATACTGCATTCCTACTTCCCCTATGCAATTTTTTTTTAACTAGTGTTGCTCTCTGATCTGCAGTGTCTACATTTATTTAAATTAAACTGGAAGTTTATACATAAAGGTGAAGTTGGAGTATTAAGCAATATTAAGAAACAGATCCTGAATGTCATGTGGTACAACTGACTGTACTACATAGCACATAAAATTTAAATTTCTCTCTCTGACTTAATGCTATATGATTTTTCTAGAATTTAGTATACTTTTTATACTTCTTAACATGACCTTTTCATAACAAAAATTGTTACGATTTGAGTTGTACATCAGAATTAATTTTCTTTTTTTCGTACAAATTCTGCAATGCTGCTAACACAATTCTTCTGCCTTCCCCCCCCCCCCCCCGCCCCCCCTCCCCGCGTTTCTTTCAGTACAGCATAGAACCATTCTTTTTATCATTTCAGGTTATTTTCTCCTGGCAGAACTAATGAAATGTGATTCTGAAGCGAGAGCAGCCTTCAGCGACCTGCTGGGCTGGGGGTGGAAGAGCACAGTTTCTGCAGGGAAGATGGGGCTCTTTGGTGATCAAGCTTTCTCAACAGCTTTGGCTTTTATTTACTTTTGTTTTCTATCTCAGGGGGGAAAAAATACTAAGTCTGTGAATGAAATCTCAAGACTAGTTAAAAGTCATTATGTTTTTCTAGCAGTAAAAATAGAAAATTCACCCTTATATGTTCTTTTATATCCTGGACATGGGAGCCCCAGATAATTATCGCTTCATTTGATATGTTACAAACACTGACATGCGCAAAGTAAATATTTTTCTTCAAATGAGAGTGTTTGTAAGGAAATTGTGAAGAAAAAAATGAAGTAAAAGATCAGACAGTTCATGTAAATGCCAAATATTATTTGTAATAGAATGAGAAAGTAAAATGGAAAGATTCTCTATATAGAGATAGCTCTTCTGAGTATAAGGAAATTCAAATGAAGAAGCAGAATCAAGAAGGCATAATACTGTATCCTCTAAGATAAATCAAAATGTTAAGGAATGGATAACGATCTCCCGGGAGAATGACAGTGTCCATGCCTGCTTCTGCAAAGATGATTGTGGAAAATAAGCATTGAGGCTGTAGTAGCTTCAGTATACCCTGTGTAAGAAACATACTAATAAACAGGCTAGAAATAAGAGAAAAAACACAGTAAAAATTACAAGACTGAAAGTGGTCTCATTTACACTTTCTGGAACATAGCTAAGGAAGGCATTTTTTCAGTGTTTCAAAACAGTTAACAAAGATGTAGAAGCTGAGAGCTAGGAGCAAAAATGAGCCTTAAGGCATTTTTTTAGCAGTGAGGGTAACTCACCTTTGCAGTGATCTCCTATAGCAGTAGAAATCCACTCATAATTTCTTTAATCAACATGAGATTTTTTTTTTCTGAAAATCATGCTGCAATTTGCATGAGGTTTTACTCAGAAAGTCCTATGGCTTTGTAATCTCAGAAACACACTATCCAGGAGTCGTCAGACTTCAGATGCAAAGTGGTGTCTAAGGTTGTTAGAGAAATAGAGGCAAAAGCTGAGGCACACTTAGTGGTTTTTCACTTAGTAAACTTGAGGCACTGGTTCCTTCAGCCCAGTATCTTCAAGAAGTTGTGGACTGGAATTAAGATTCAAAAATAGCCTTTCCTTATTTATTATTGGTTTATGACTTTTTATGACATTCCTGATGAAAAGAGGACATAACTGCTAGTCCAGGTGCTGCGTTGCCCAGGAAGCTGTATCTGCTTCAAGGACAGAGGATGATATCCCACACCTTGAGCAAGCACAGTATCTGATGGCACATGTGGGATGCAAAACATCCATGGAACTCTAACCCCAGATGTTGCTTGGGAGCACCTAGCACTGAGCAAACACATAACAAGGGGTGTAACTACACTAAAGGGTCTGTGGAGAGTGTCAGGGTAGCCCAGGATTGACTATCCTCTTCTTTGAGATAGCTGCTGCCATACGGGCTGAGCTTTCTGGGGCAGGACTCCTGCTCTTGGAGTCAGCAGCAAAGCTGCACCACAAGAGTAGCCATCTGACCGCAGGAAAATTGGCCATAGCCTCCTGGAATTTTGTCTGCTCTCCTTACATGTCAGGAGACAGAAGCCCTCCAGCACTGTCCCCTTTGCTTGCTGGGGATGGTGGCCTCAGCTCTCCCTACAGCAATGTGTCAGCCACAGAAGTGATGACTCTGCTTCTTACTGAGCCCGCAGATATTGGAAGATTTGGGTCTTTGACTCAGCATCTAAGGAGGCATCTTCCACAGTTTATGACCTGGTTTGTGTAATTACTTCAGTGAGAAAGTCAGTTATGTCATTAGTAGTTGCAGTTAAATCTTTAACCATCTTAGCTAACCACCTCAGCTAACCACCTCTCTTTTCCAGGGATTTCTCCCTCTGCCATGGAAGAGTTGTGTAAAGCCTTAAGCATGGAATGTTTTCAGCCAGCACCACCATTTTGCATACAGGTGGATGTGATGATGTATTTCCCTTTAACAATGGGCCTTTTGTTCATCCACCAGCATGATAGTTTATATGTCATTCCCCTGACATCCCCTGTGATGAGGTGACAGCCTACTATCAGTGCAACATGAATTTTGGCATCTCCTCAGTGCTTATGATGTCCTTACTAACTTCAGATTCAGTTCATGACTCACATTTAATGGGACTTTTCCACTTGTTCTATCACTCAAGTGTGGCTGAATATGCCGGAGGCTGACAGCTCCCTTACCGCCAGGAGGATACAAGATAAACCTTTCAGCCAGTGATAATATTCCAGCAGCATCCCTCATTGTGCAGCCTTCCCAGGGTGGAGAGCCATGCATCTTTGAAGGAATGATAGAGCAGCTCAGTTGAGCTCCAGGCAAAGAGCAAAAGTTTTTCCAGAAGTCCTAGCCATGGAGTGAGAATACAGTCTACTCTTTGCTTACATCAGGCTAGGACAGCCTGTGTGCCAAGACAGTGATGTAAGTTGTTGAAGGACTTCGAAGTGATGTCCTGTTTTTAATTTCTGCTGTAGTACTGAACTGTAGATGTCTGGATACTCAATGTCAGACAAGAACACTTCTGTTCCCATAAAACTTCTGTGCATGCCAGTGAAACTGCTTGTCCCCAGCATGCTAGAAGAGGTGCTCAGTACTTCAGATCTAATATAGCAAAAACTATTTATCCTGTTCATAATTGTAGACCAGATTAGTATTTTAAGTAACACAATTCACATTTAAATTTGGATCTGAAAAGACATATAAGGCAGCTCTGAATGGTGTTGAATAAATAGAACAAAATTCCCTTAATAATTTTTAAATTATTTGCTTGTTTATGCATAAAACAAGTAGAACTTCATGCACTGGATTTGTATAAAGTAGGAAGTCAATCACCATGAAAGTAAATGTTCCCCTGTTCTCACACTGTCATATTGATACATTATGAAGGCAACATCATTGCCAGAATGAGTTTATGAATCTTTCAGAAATATTTTAATGTCAGTAAGCAAAAAGCATCCTATAAAAATGTAACAACTGATTTGGCAGGTGAATAAAGAATTGAACTTGAACAAAAATCGTCAAAATCAGTCTTTCCTTTGACTTCAATAGATGTAGATTACACCTCAAATATTTTAACATTGATATATCACTAAAGAAAATCAAGAGTAGTGAAGAGGATCTGGGTGACTAGAAGCTACAGCTCTGCTTCTAGAAGAAGCTGCCAAGGGGCAGCTGTGTATGGAGACGGTCTCCCAAAGCAAACAGGGAGCCTTAAGGCTTCTCTAAATGAAGTCCATAAGGAGTGTCCAAAAGGAGTGCCCATAAGGCGTGTCCATAAGGAGCAGAGTGTGGTGGAGCTTCTTGGGATATTCCTTTTAGTGTTTTTCCATCAGGAGATACCACCTCTTCAGAAATTAGGTATTTCATGGGAAATAGGTTCATTTTATGAAAGTTTTGCTGTAACCACAATTCCATATTGAGTGTGCAGGGGCCTGGGCAACATTGGTGACTGTCATAGGAATAGCCAGCAGCACTGATCCCAGAGCCAGGGACCCTGTGCAGCTGGGAGGGCTGGAATAACTGTCTGGCATGGATAAGAGGCAGCTTTTCTTGGATATTTCTACTCTGAATCAATGCTTAGTTCAAAAGCCAGTAAGACTCTGGAAAAGCCAGCTGCTCACTTAAATAGAAACTATTTTTACCAGTGGTAGTTGCATCAATCAGGGTGCATACAAGCTGATAAGTATCCTCTCCTTATGGAAGATGGACATATAACGTTGTTAGTTGCACATATCTGGAGCTACATGAAGCTGAGCAGATGAAACAGTAAGTAGTTTATGACTTACTCCAAAAGTCAATTCCATGTAAAATTAATTTTCTGAGTAGGAAATAAAGAGTTACATTTTCTGTCTTTTCTTTCCCCCATGTGGCTAAAATGTGAAAAATTGATCTATCAGCATTTCTTAGGCACTTACTAAAAGTACCACTAATGGCTCCTGACGAAAGGTGTGCTGACATAGCCCTAAACAGGCATGTCCACCCAGGACACATTATGTCACCTGACCATAATCCCACCATTCTCAGGCGGATTCACACATCCCAGACTCAACCATCTGTGACCACAGTATCCCAGCCATGTCCCACACAGCTGCTTTTCTTCCCTGGATGCTAGTGCTTTCCCTGACAGCTCTGGAGGTGTTTGGCCACCCTCACCATCCATTTCTTCTCCCCAATCCCTTCCTCCCTCTCCCCTCTTCCTCTGCAGCAGGACCTGGTTTCTCCAGTAATTTTAGGCATTACCAGTGTTTGGCAACTTCTTTGCCTGCTGGGGTTATGAACATCTTCCACAAGGCCTTTAAGAGCATCCACCCACAAAGCTGTCAACACGTTCAGTACAAATACACCTAACTTCCTCAGGTACGGACTGTACTCTCCAGTCCTGCACTGCTCAGGCTGTGACACTGCCTGTCATTCCAGCATTCTAAATTATTCTCCCTAACAGCCATTTTTCAAGAGCTTTTTTGTGTTGGTGTTCAACACTGATTGCTGTAGTAAATATTTCACTGTATTAAAAGCTTGCAGGTGGTTTTCTTTTTATTTTCAGCATTTCCATTCTGTGTCCTTTTGATGGGATACTTGAAAGAAGATTGAAGAATTTCCGCTTAACATCTGAGCTTCAATTTTTATTCAGGTTCTGAATTTAAATTAATCTATACATCTCCTTTCTTTCCTTCTTCCCTTTAATTTTCTCCCTCATCTTCACTCCCATGGGAAAGCATGACTTCTGCAAAAGCCGTTCTAATGCTTTTCCCATCTATGATCAGTACACCGCCAGAGTTAGCACAAAAGCACATAGAAGAAGGATGAGAAATCAGAAACATCCACTCAGGTATCTCTCATTTCTTCTAATGTGTCTCAAAATGACACAAATTAACACAATCCATCTTGGAGAACTGATCAGAATGTTGCACTTTCAAAATGTGGTGGTTGTGAGTTTGTTTTGTTTTGTTTTTAAAAAGGATTTTTCCATTAGTGTTCATCATCTTTCAATAAATAAAAAAGCCCAAGGAGAGTTGTTTGAAAAAATTAGGTTGTGCTCTACTCCCTGTCCCCACATATTTTGTTGTTGCTAACAGAGAGCAGGAGTGAGACAGTGGGCTCGTTCAAGGTCTGTACTGCTGCTGTCACTTGCTCTCTGCCCCCAGACTTGCCCCTCCATTGCCCAGACTGGTGCCAGGGAGATGGAGGTAGCAAGAAGCATCAAAGGTTTTTGAGGTCTTCTTGGGAAGTCCAATCAGCAGCTGGACTTTGATGATCCTTTGTGGGTCCCTTCCAACTCAGAATATTCTGTGATTCTGTGATTTCACACACCTTTGTAGAAAGGTAAAAGCAGCTGAGTTTAAAACCAACAAGTGGCTTGGGGGAAGAGAAGAAAATTCAGATAAGCTGAAATATTTTGATAAATAGCTTTGGAAAAAAAGATTTTAACAAATTGTTTCCCCCATGCACTAGTGTTGTATTCCAGTCAGCCCATTTAACCGCTTGACTACCTGACTTCTCCCTGCAAAAGTCAAATTTGCTCCTGGCTGTGAGTTTGCACTCTTAAAATACTGCTTTAAAAGCCACTTGCACTCTTTAAATAAAAGAAACAGGAAGACAGCCTGCTAACTGAAGAAGTCTGTGTATCCAAAACAGATAATCCTGGAACAAAAGTAAACATCAGCATCAACAGAGCTACCAGAAGGTGAGTTGATCCATAGGCTTCAGAGAAGTCATTAACACAGCAGTTTCTGTCAACCAAAACCCTTTTGAACTTACCTGAGTACTACTCACGGCAGTCAGCAAGGCCTTTACATGTCCTCTATTAATTGTGGTGGGGTTGCTAGTGTAATAGCTTACCAGCAGGAAACTGTCCTACAGACTCTGCTGCTGCGGGAGTCCACAGCACAGTACGGGAATATCTACTGTAGAGTATGGATATATGGAATGCAAGTTGTGTGCAAGCACTGTTTTGTTCTCCAAAATAGCTTCCCTGCTGAAACACTGACAGTCTCTGTGAGTTTTAGCTGCTTAAACAACATCTTCATGAGCTTCAAAGGCCAGGGGAAGAAGTCTGTATTTTTGCTTGGCACTAAAATGGCTGTTAGAACAAAGCAGACAATCTGTTTGTAATTCTGTCAGTGACATTATCTTCTGCATAAAGTTGCATCCAAATTAGCTGGCATGGAGGAGCCGCACGGATGTGGATGAGGAACTCCATAAATCTTCTTATTCCTTTCCCTGTTATGCTGGTTTTGGCTGGGGCAAAGTTAATTGTCTTCACAGTGGCTAGTATGGGGCTGAGTTTGGGATTTGTGCTATGCAGGGTTGATAATATAGAGATGTTTTTGTTATTGCTGAGCAGTTCTTACACAGGGTCAAGGCCTTGTCTGATAAGGAGACTGAGGGTTCTTGAGAAGCTGGGAGGAGACATGGCCAGGACAGGTGACCCAAACAGACCAAAGAGATATTCCAGGCCATATGACATCACACACAGTATATAAAGCTGGGGAGAAGATGGAAGAAGTGGGGGACATTTGGAGTAATGGTGTTTGTCTTCCCAAGTAACTTGTCTTTATCTCAACCCAGGAGTTTTCTAGCTTTTACCTTTTCAGTTCTTTCTCCCAGTCCCACCAGTGGGGGTGAGCGAGCAGCTGCATGGGGCTTGGTTTATGACTGGAGTTAAACCACGACACTGTACTTCTTGCAAAGCCCCTGAAGGCTGTCTAGCTCAGAAAGCCAGGGAGTTTAATTGTGGCCTTGTAAAAGAAAGTTAAAGAGGTGTCAGCATGATGACTGTATCTGGCAAATCATGTAGGTACAATTAATGTTCAGGCTGTTTGAATATGTGAAGTGTGTGTGGCCTCACTTTATTGCTGGACAAAACCAGGTAACTCAAATGGAATAAGTGTATTGCTCTATAGTATCTGGCTTTAAGTACTTTTTGTTGCCTTGATCTGCTTTTTTTTTTTGTAATCTACCTTTCCAGCTGCACTGGGTCTAACAAAGCAATTTCCCAGTACCTGTGGGACCCACCTCTTAGGAAATGGATTCACCAAAACCAGCAACAGTCAGTATTGTATCTACCAGCTTTAGCCCTTTCCGAGCTCTCTGTGAAGACCCAACTAAATGTTTCATCCTGGGACTTACTCAGGCACTCAGCTCTTGATGAAGGCAGTAACCTCCTTACAAGAAATGAGAACCTTTTTTTGTGGAAAAGACCTTGAGATGGTAGGAGCAGATAACAGTCACACACAGTGGTGATGATGGTGATGACGATGATGATGATGATGATGGTGCATTTGGCAACAGACAGGCCAGGAGGTAAGATATCTTGAAAGATCCTGGGTTTATTATGTTTTCCACTAGGATTTCATTACAGACGAAAAGTGCTATTTCCTGCAATTTGGCTTCCTGTTGTCATTCTTTCCTGATACTTCATTTGGTACTGCCTTTGTGTCTCTTCCTTTCAATGTCAAGAGTGCAACTTGCTCCCATTGTTAGTAAGCTCTCCAGTGGGGGTGACAGTCTGCTGTAGCTTCGGAAGGTTTTACGGTCCTCTGCTGCTAGCCCTGAAAAAGCCTCTCTTTGGGCTGCAGGTTGCAGTGGTCCAGGTGACCTCTGGCATATTTTTCTGCCCAAATTATTCCATGAATCTAAGAAGGAGACATTTAGCTCCCAACCAACCAGGTGAGAGGTAGATATGTTCTTCAGTGGCTGGAAGGCCACAGACTCTTTCAGGAAAGTATGATGGATGATTTAATGAATCATTATAAGTGTGTGGGCTCTGTCTTCCAGTGGGTGAGATCTGTTTCATTCCGGCTTTGTCTCACATTTTAAAGAGGGAAAAAAGTACTCTTCTGGAACTTTTTATTTATATTTCACAATAAAATCTTTGACAGCTGAAATAAAGCCATTCGTGGATTTATTCTTCTCAAAAGTACAGACTCAAACTCACAGACAAGTAGAAATTGTGGGAAAAGAAATAGAAGATTTGAACATATAAGGAAAATAAGTGATAAATAACTGGGAAGATGGTGGGCAGGTGACATGGCTTTGAGTATCAAGGTTGACAGCCGTTTCCCCTCTGTCCATTTTCTGCCTCAGCTGAGCAGAATTCAAATAGAGTAGGAGGAAAGGCCATGGCAACATCATAATGTTAAGAGAACAAGAACCAAGGGTGCTCTCCGACTAACCTTTAATTTTTCAGGACTCAGGGGACTAGGCAGTCCTCATGACAAAATGTTACACCTGGGCAAGTAATTTCTGAAGGCTCATAGAGCACTTGTCTGTGTTTCTGGAGCCAAAGGAGGGTTGAGGGGCTCATGAGATGTGGCTTCAAACAAGACTGTTGTCTGCTAGTGCTTTCACAGCTAGACTCTGCATCTCCTTCAACCTTTCTTTCCCATAAGTCAATATGAACTTTTGCTTGGCCACAGAGAGGAGATGGAGAGACCTTTCTGATGCCAAAGAAAGACGGAAGAAGAAAAAATGTTACAAATTCTGTGTGCCGGGGAAACTCACATCTGGGAAGGAAGGAACTGAGTCACAAAGGAAGAAATGGTATATGCTGTGTGTGTTTTAAAGTATGTTTTAAAAGATATTTTAAAGTATTTAAAATTCCCAATAAGAGAAAAGGAAAATGTTAAGAACCAGGAATAATACTTGTGAGCTCTCTTCTGTCTTGTGGTACTGTTATACTATGTGTCACTCCTATGCTATGTGTCACACCGTAATAATATGGATATTAGGATGTTATGCAATGGGCAAAATACACTGGTGATGGAGATGATGAAGATAAATGAGGACAAGAAGGAAAATGTCACCTGGAGATCAACTCTCTTGGTATTACTGGTATTATACATCCTTCCAGGTTCTGTTTTTATCTCTTCAATGATGAAAATGTTTGATTTTTTTAACTTACTGAAAGTTAAACTTCCTACATTATTCTAACACTTTAAGGAATTAAAACTTTGTATCAAAGATGTTCAAGAAAAGCCTTTTTTGTATTTAATTTGTTGTTTCAAGATTTATGCATATTAGTTTCAGCTGAATGATGTAACAGTTAAAATCTAACGAATACCTATGTCACAAAAACTGCTCAAGAGGTTGTCAGTCTTCCTCTCAGCCCTGATTCTTACATGTCAGAAAATCCCTCTGTCCTTGACTCACTTTCTCCTAGGAGTTTCCCCAGTCATCTTTTCTGGGAATGGTGCCAGCATAGCTGTATGACAGCTGGAATGGCACACGTCCTGGAGAGCAGCAGAGGTGGTGCGCTGGCAGATCTTCACAGGCATTGTCCTTTTAACATTTTTACCATTATACACTTATACTAAGCCATGGTAATAAATGGGTGGCAAGATTCCCTCCAGCCTGTCTGCAGATGAACAATCTGATTACTGAAGGAAGGTTCATTAGATCATTAGTCCCTGAAAAGAGGCAAGACTTCAGCCTTGCATGCAAAAGGCTGTCTGAGTGAGCGGTTAAATGGAGACAGCAAACCTTGTAGCACACAGGCAGGAGAAGCCTCTGCGACTGTCCCTCCGTGGTGCACTGCAGACTCTTGCTGATTCACAAGCACTATCTGGTATCACAGTCTTACAAACCAGCTCTTCTCATTCCTGCTTGCTAATTGAAGACTAAACTCACAGGTGAATGTCTCAGCTCCAGGCAAGGCAAGGCAGTGACTCAGCAAGGGGACCAGACCACCTCCACTGTGTTTCATTATCTGACTGGGAGTCAGGAACCAGGGATACCATTGTTTCATTAAATGGCTATCAGGGTTTTGCCTGTCCATAGTTTCTTTCTGTGTTAAATGCTAAAAGTATTTTTTTATTGTTTAATTATTAAGTTCTTGAAAAAAATGCAGCTTCTACTAAGCCTGTGCAGGGTGCCTGAAAAAGTGAGATGGCTTTATGGAATGAAAAGCCAAATGCAGTGAAGGTCTTTGTTTATAACAGATTATTTCATCTAATGATAACAGAGCATTTACATGTAACAAAGCCAGGCTTGATTCATTAACTTCCATTGTTATTGATGAAAGACTTTAATTTTTCCTAATCTCACACATGTTTATTAATTCTTAAATCAAATATACATTATTTTGTTGTTTCTCAGCTGAAAATGCACCTTCTGAGACCAATTAAACTAAAGTATGGTGTGTGTTTCTGTTCTGGCAAGCAAATACAGCAAGATCTTTGTGAATATTTTTCCTTGTAGGAGTCTGTGTTTCAGTGCTAGTTACTGTAATGAATATTTTGACACTGCTTTCTAAGATACGTGGCTGTAATTACTTGCTTGTCTCTGGATTTACATAGTTTATTTTTAAAAGGATATCTGTTTGGGTTTTTTTTATTTAAGAAGAAGAAAAATCTGAAAATAGAAAACAGGGCTATTTCTTCTGCATTTGGAATTTCCATCTTTCTCTTTGGAAAAACTGAGAAAAATAAAGGAGAGAAGATTATTTTTAAAATCAAATCTTAAACCACTGAAGGCAATAGGTTTTCCTAAACATTTTATTTTTCCTTATTTTTTATGAAAAGTTTATATTTTTAATGTTATTTTAGTAAAATTAATCATATGGATCAGGTCTTACAAATCAAGTGTCATCCAAGAAAATATGGACATTATAGATACTCAAAACATTATGTAAAAAATGCTTTTTATATCTCCCTCAGCATTCTCAGAAACAGAAATGCTACACTGTCATAAGAAAGTTCCTAATTAACTGGTGATGTTACATTCAGGCTTGATTGCAAATTGCACTAGGGAGTACATTCTGACAATATTTCCGGATTCACTTTGATGACTTGAGAAGTCTGGTTAAGATTTGAAAGAAATATTCATGTCATTATTACCTAAAAATCACTATATATGGAGTAGATTAAATTGGTCAAATGTCCAGATGCATTTCATTGCTGTTGTTATGGGTATTGTTATTATTAACATTATTAATAATAAAAATAATAATATGGAAAATATCAACAGTAATAATGGAATCAACAAGGCAATTTTACAAATATGATGACTGCTTCTGCTATCTCTTTCTATCCTTGTGCCAGAAAACTTGGCTTAAAATAAAAAACCCTGACAAATCAAACTTAGATAAAGTCATAATGAAAACAAGGTAAATTACTTGCTATACAACAGCTTGCTAAATGATACAGTAAATTTTTGATGAATGGAATTTTTAAGGAAAGATTTTTTTCTTCTAGACAATATTCTTTGGAACTTTTGACAAACTGACTAAAAATTTCGGTTTTCATCTAGAAAAATTAACTTTTGTTGAAAACTAATATTTTTTTTTTATAAACAGATTGATTTTTTCCAAAAATTCTCTCCAGGAACACAAAGAAGTTGAACATTCTGAAAAAGTTAAATGTTTTGTGTAAAACAACAGGCCATTTTATACGTCAAATTCTATGATTTTGCAGAGCGGGATATAAATCAAATTTGGAATTTATTATTTTTGTCCTTTCAAAAGAAAGATTTAGCTTAGTCTCCACTGCTGTTTGTTCAGAACTTCACTTCACTGGTGTACATTTCTTTTCCTAATTGCTTTTTGGAATGGAAATATTCTGAACCACAGCACCAGTATGAAATGAATTATGAGATTTCCACCCAGCTCTACTTTGGGACTTGCAATAACCTTGTTATACCAGGAATCAGACTAAATAATCTATACAAGGAAAATCCAACTATGTACCTGTAGGTATTTTGTACAGTCAAGGAGAAAGAGTTGCTGATTTGGAATTGAAGGCGCTTTTCTATATAATTAAAATTAAGCAGTGTCTGAAGTATGTATTTTCTTCAATTACAGTCAAATCCAAGGAGATAGTTTCATAAAGACGTATTTGATGGGTTGCCCATGAATTGTTAAGCTGCAGTCTGTAATCAACATTAGATATTTAAGAAAGTACAAATATACTATTTTCTTTTATATTAGATTTGCTCTTTTTGATATATTCCAAAGAGAAATGCCAAGGAAATTTCATAAAGAGTAACACTTAACATTCATTCCAAAAGATATATTAATTAAAACTCTTTTTAGACAGTAGTTATCTCCAAATGATGCAAGTTGTAAGGACAACAACCTTCAGTGAGGTTGGTCTCCCTGTTGGTCTCCGCTTAACAAATATTCACTCCTGAAGTGATTTGGTATCCTTGACACTTTCCAGCTATGTAAAGAAGTCCTACATAAATATCAGTCATACATTACAAGTTGGTGTAAAATATATGTGTGTTTTTGAACTTTTTTAGTGATTAAAATGTAGTTCCAGACTTAGAATCTTTACTCAACGGTAATTGCAGAACAGTGCTTGAACTTGTTAAATTATCGGAGTTAACCAAGCCCACAGAGAATCACATTACTTTTCCAGGTTTACTCATTCCAAAGTAAGTTCTGATGCTTGTAGTAATAAAGATGTAGGGAAGCCAAAAAGTATTTACTGCATCTTTATAATGCATGTCTTGTAAATTACAACAGTGCAGCCATGCAGAGTGTCCCCTGCACGTTAAGAGCTCTTTGTAACTCAAAGCCATTGAAGTCAACAGTGTAGTTACTAATTATTACAATTTCTGTAGAAAGAGGAGAAGCTTTTCAGCATACACAACATCCTATTTCTTTCTCAAGCATTTGGTATGTATCTGAGATCACAAAAAAGCAGGAGTGGAGGTTATTTTTGTCTTGACAACTCAGGTGCTTTACAGTCTACTATCCAAAGACATACAAGGTGTGTATAAAGGTTTGTACTAACTCTTGCCTGCTGGCTATGAATCAGTCAGACTGATAGACCACCTGCAGACATGTTTGCAAATGTTCACTTTCTTTCCAACAGTGAGAAATAAGGTTTATATAATTATAATGAGAAAATGCTTTATTACTGCTTCTTATACTTAGATTCACATATACAGGCTAAAATATGAGGAGGGGGAAAAAAAGAATACAAAAGCAAACCCAAAGAGAATTAGATCTGGTATGTGCTTCAAGCTGAGAATTTGTTCAGAGTAAAGAGTAGAGCTGAAGTGCAGAGCAGCATTAGAGTAGGACAGAGTAGAGTAGAGTAGAGTGGAAGTAGAGTAGAGGGAGAGTCACTGTTCATTTTCTTTTTCTTCAGGATTAGGTGCTGCAGGAACAGTTCCACAATGGGACTACTGTGAGAAGTAGCTATAGTTTGTGAAAACAATTTTCTCCAGGGACTTTGATTGGCTCTGACAAGAGACAGTCCTACTATAAGAAGAGGGAAGGACTGTTTCCACAACGAAAACACTGCAGTCCAAGGAGGTAACAATGAATTTTCCTCCGCTTCAAAAAAATCCACGCACTAGAAATATGCTGATATAATGGAAGGAGTTTTCATACCACCCTAAAAAGGAGAAACCTGGTCAGGAAGATCTTACAGGACCCACAGTGTCTCAGTCTTGGTGCTCCCATTCCATACCATAACAGAAATGAGAAAGGCCATGGCTCTCACTCTGAATCACCATCTGCAAAGTAATTGCATCTCCTAGATTTGATTCCAAGTTGGACTGAGTTCATCCAACTGCTCGATTCCTGGGGGCCTTTATAGAGAGGGAGTTCCTTCTCCATCTGAATGTGGATGGTAGGACCAAAATAAATATACAGTTTATCATTGTCTTTTGTATTAACGCTTGTAACTAATGAGCAGAATAAGCATACACAAATGCCTCTGCAGATGCACACACAGTGTATAACTGAATTAAAGGGCATAATGTATCTTCAGTTCACCTTTTTTGCCTCTCATCTGGAATACCTGACAAACTGAAATAGTGATAAATGAAAACACTAAATGCTACCTGTTATGAGAATCAGGAGCGATCTATCCTAATTCTCTTCTGCCAGCTAAAAATCTAATTTTAAATAAGAACTTCTCCCTTGATTCTTTGAAGTAACTTCAATTATGTCTTTTTGGGCCATGACTAAATTTAGCCCTTGAAAATTCAATAAACTCTATTGGCACAACAAACTAACTCCCAGACTCCCATGAATCTAGACTCTCAGTTTCTCAGTGATACAGCTAAATATGCAGTTAAAAGCCTTAGGCTTAGATCAAAGTGTTTGGCTGCAATTCACCCAACAGGACTAATCCCATTTACCTCGTTTATATGAAGATCCTGCCTTGTTTCAGCCAAAGTCATCCATCATGCTGGATGTTGCATTGCAACTTTTATACCTGCAGTGCAACAGGATTAATCAGTGACAGGATAGTCAGAGATGGGGCAGACAGTTTTCATGTCAAATAGCCAATGAATTCTACAAAGTCATGTACATCTTCTAGATCTTTACAGAGACCAAAGGAATGATGGTCTTAGTGCTTCTCAACCCAGAGAAAAAAATAGCTCCCATATATTTCCACCCATCTTTGCTGCCACAGCTTAGGGACCAGATTCTCAGTCAGTGTAGGCTGAAAATATCTACTAGCACTGAAGCTGGACCCTTTATGGGAAGCTGAGAACTGTCTCCGGCTATCACCTGCAAAACTTTAGCTTCCTCTTTTCACTTTGTATCAGGGCTTACAATTTTATTTCTTGACCTCTGATCAAAAACTCATCATCATGGCTAGGCTTCGCGAACGAAGATTTGGGAAGGCACTATCCACATTTGCTACAGGCACGCTGGTGGCTTATGAGGCCAATACGTGACAGACATATCCGATTGCAAAAGACACAGCAGAAAGACTCCTTAGATGGTGTATTCTGCAAGGCACGGTTCTTTCTGCGTTGCCTTTTTTCCTCGAGAGTGATCCTGCGTGTGTTCTCGAAGGAGACAGCTGCGTTAGAGATGGCGTGTCTCCAGGCCTCCCGATTTGAGGCCAGAGTAGACCAGTTATGGTGATCAATATGGCCAAGGCTGAGATGTTGTTTCAGGGAGTCCTTGTATCTTTTCTTCGGGGCTCCTCTCATGCGGCAGCCAGTGGCAAGTTCACCATAGAGCAGGATCTTAGGGAGGCGGTGGTCCTTCATCCTTGAGACGTACCCTGCCCAACGCAGCTGCGTTCTCAGCAACATGGCCTCAATACTTGTGACAGCAGCCTGTTCTAGTACAGATGTATTGGTCACATAATCTGACCAGCGGATGTTAAGGATTGTACGGAGGCAGCGTTGATGGAAGCGTTCTAGGAGACGCAGGTGGTGGCGGTAGATGACTCATGATTCAGAACCGTATAAGAGTAGACAACACTATGGCTTTGTAAACACTGATCTTGACTAGCTACTTATCAAAGAAGCATGGAATTTGGATGATTTGCATATAGCATCTCATGGGAGAACAAAGAGCTGCATTCAAAAAAGGTAAGACAATAAAGGTATTTCAACAAGAAGTCAAACAACAGGCTTCAAACAGGGAGTGCTAAAAGGCTCATCGCACCAGAACATGTCTTTGTCAGTTGGCTTCATGAGAAGTGGCAATTTCAGCTTGGAATATTTGATTAGCTCTATCTCTTTCATTGAATGCATGAGGCACCTGATCTGTTACTAGTTATATCAAAATGAATAAACACATTTCTAGATCACCCCAGGAATGCAGGACATGAAGCATTTCACTGATAATTTTGTGTTCTTTTCCATCTTTTATCTCTCATTTCCGAAGACATGTCATCAAGAAAAAGCATGTCAGAACTGCATTTTGTGACATATGCAATGTCAGCTTTGCTTTGCCTTTCAAAACCACTTCCAGGATTTCAGCTGCTTCGAAGTACCACTACACTCATATGAGAAACTGATCTTGTCTTTGGATGTCTGTCTCCTGGCTCGTGAAGAGATAAATCAGAAAGAGGAAATGAGATTTCTACCTACTTTTTTCCCCTGTTGACCTCTAATTTCAGGAGTTGATTTTTTTATTATTATTATTATTATTAATTTTGTTAATGCATTTAAAGCTGTACAGACTTTATGTTGCGGCCTGCTGAGACATTTCCACTGCCTTCATCAGTCATAGAAACTTCACCAGTGACCCCTCTTCTTGTGAACTGCAATGGCCAGTTTCAGTGTGCTCTGCTTTCCTTTTATGCACAGCCAAGTGTTTGCATACCACACTGATGTCTTCATTTCTAGCCTTGCCCCCTCCATATACATCTTCATTCTTCACCACAACACATGCTGCCTCTAGTCTTCCTCAGCTGACCTGCTGAGTGGTCAGATTTTCCAGAAGCCAAGTACAACAACAGTGTGAGTCAACTCCCAAGTCACAAATGCAGCTCATCCCAAGTCAGTTCAGAGGACTAGATTAACACCACACACTGCATTTCTTTAGGAAAGGATCTGGTATCTGGAAAGGAGGTAGCCTGTCACACTCTTCCATGTGAACTACCTTAGGGATGCCATGTGAACTTGTGTGTCCCAGCAGTCAGTGAGACTGATTTGCAAATGTCAGTGCTACACCAAGGGTACCACTAACACTAGATTTCAGGCTGCTTTCAGATGCTTGAACCCTCTTCTGACTACATTTGAGGATGTTTCAATTCAGCAAAATGCCCCCAGGCAAGCCACAAAATGTATGACTGAGAACAACACTTTGAACTTTTCTTGATCAGAGGTCTTCCCTTTGTAACTCTGAACTTTAACATTCACTGCCCTCCTCAGCTGTGGATCAAATCAGTGCATTTGCTGTAAGGCAATTCCTCTGGTAAGAACAGCTCTAATTTAAAGTAGTTGGTTTCATAAGCAATTATTCTGCTAAAAAGAAAACCATAATAAAGCACGATTTATGTATGCTATAATAAAGACAAGAATGTCTCAAGCACACATAATTTTTAACACTATATGCAAGCTAATTACTGTTATAGAAACATAAAATTGTTTCTCAGGCTCCAGAGAGCAGTTTAATCAAATGTGCTAAAGTATAAAGAAAATATTTGTTGCAAAAAAGACAAAAGCTATTATCAAGGCATTAGTGTCACTGTTTATCATCAAGGCTGATGAAGAGGTATTTTGTGGCGTATTTCTCTGCTATCAAGAGTGTCTCTGTGTTTGAATTCAGTTGAGACATGAAAGTGCTATTCCTGGACGTAATCAGGAATCGATTCTCCCTGACACCACCAAGCAATTACAGTACCATTAAGTTCCATTAAGGTGGAGACACCGCCAAATATAGACTCAGCAATTAAAATACTAAATGAAAGTGTGTGATTCCCATACTTCCCTATCTTCTGCATATCTAAAGAAGACTTGTCAAACAAAATCAGAACTGAGAATTTTGACTGAAAATTGTACAAATCAGAAGTTCACAAACTTTACCCACATTTTGACAAAGATATAACCCCTGAATGAAATAAAAAGTAATAATAATATGCGTTATTCTTCACTTGAAAAGATTTCTGGAAGTTACCTATTAATTTATTTTAATGTGATCTGCAGTTGTTGTCTTAAAATTATACATCTAAGTTCTAGTCAAAGATGTACCATTTAACTTCAGTTTCATTTTTACATGTTGAAACTGTTCAAACAATGGTTTTCCCTGAGGGGGAAAAAGCCCCCAAGTAATCAGTGATCAGTGTAATATAATTCAATCTGGGAAATAAAATAACTAGCAGGAAAAGTACCTGAAAGCAACTTAGGAAATGTGTAAAATCACCTGGGGCGTCGCACGGTCAGATTCTGAAGTTAATGGATAGATCCTTAAAGCCCAACAAATTATATCTGAAAAATACTTCTGTCTGGTGGTGTGTTTTGCTAGACAATCATGTTTCTGCTCCATGCAGAGTGCATTCAGATACACAGCACATCACAGCACAAATGGTGCCATATGACTACTTCCATCCATGCCATGCTATTGCAGTGCATCAGTCAGCTGGTTCCCAGTGCAATCAAATACTCTCTAAGAAACTGTTCTGAACAGTACAAGGAAACAGCTTTATTGCCTTCAGACTACAAATGCAAGCAGTACATGCTGTATGATTGCCTCCTCCCAGAGCTCCACCTGGTTTTCATATGGAAAATAAAGTGCTTCCATGCACATGAGATCTCCCATGTGCAAGAGGAGCTGTTTCCCATTCAAACTGCCCATGCCAGTGCCCTTCATACCCTGGAACAGGAAAAGAGCCTGCCATTGCTCACCCTTGAGGGCTAGCTGGGTCTTAAATGAGAAGAGAGCTTCATCAAAGAGAGTCCTTGCACCAACCCATCATGGCCAGTATCAAACAGCCACTCTCCTCAAAGCCACCTGTCACTCTGGGATCCATGGCCTTTTTCCCAGGTGGGAGAGAGGTATGCTCACCATGGGTTCTCTGTATTTTAGAGTGGCATTGCATGCCAAAGAAACTCCTAAGTTTTCTTTTGTGCTCCCTGCTCTTTCTCTGCTTCCATTTTTTAAAACATGTTTCTAGTAATAGTTTTGTTCTTTTTCTACTGCAACTAATATATATTTCTGCACTGTAGCCCTGGGAGAGATTCAGCCCAGCAGGTTAGTATTATCTAATATCATTGGATACACCCCAGAGGAGGAAAAAGAGAGTTATTGCTACCAGGGGTAGAGCCTGCATCCTTCCTGTTCACTTTAATTTGATTCAAGAGAAGCCAAACTATTTCCTGCAACCTGCACCAGGCAACTGTATATCCTCCGTTTATATGTACATTTCTATGGGTTTCAGCATCACCAGAACCCAGGGGCAAGGGAAAGGGAAGACATCAGTGCTCACTTGAGAAAACAATCTAGAACCTGTTCTCTCTTGACCGCCTGAAAAGGCTCGCTGTGTACCCAAGGGTTCCTGTTACTCTGAAATAAATACCAGAATTTATCCAGATGTTTGCTAAAGAGTGCAAAAACGCCTGGCCTTCCACAGTCCCTAATTTATAATAATTAGGACACAATGCTGCTTTTTGCCGTGCTGCTGCTGTCCAGTGGATGGCACAGGCAGCAGCAGGTTAATGGTGTCAGCATTAGGCACCAAGTGCACCTGGGTTAAAGCGGAAGATCCATTGGTTGTGTGGCAACTGAGGATACTAAGGACGGTTTGAGGGACTGTCTGATTTTAATAGGCAAATGCAGGCTTGCTAATGGCTCTTTCCTAATGAAAGTGCCCTACTTTTGAGCCAAATCACTAATCTCAGTCCATTACTCTCATGAGTCTGTAGATGTTGGAAAGAACAGAGTTCCTTCCACTTTGTATTAAGAATAACAACACTACCATGGAAATTACCTGGTAAACGGTCTGTTCAGCTGGTAATTTTACTTCAAGTACTGAAAAAAAAAAATGGCACCAGAAAATATTTTCTATGCCATGCTAAAAAATGTATAAGACTTGCACTAATAGAATTAAACTTAGACAAGATAAACACTCAAATTATCCTTGAATTAAAATTTTCTTCAAGAGCACTAGACTTTCTGAATGCCAAGGACTGTTCAAGCTTAGATACAGCACAGTTAAAAGAACCTTTCCTATTTTAGCTGTGCTGCATTTTTTCTTCACTGCACGTCAGGCTTGAAAGATTTAAAATTGACTGAAACGACCACAAACCCCACGCTGAGGACACTCGTTTGTAACTCTGTCATTCCTCCTTCATCTCTCCTAATTCTGACAGGCATGCTACCTTGACTTCTTGTTATGCAATTGCCATATTACATCATACTAAATTTACCAAACATATTGCACTGCCAAACAGGTAGGTGGGATTTGCATATGTTGTACTGGAAATAGAAAGGGATTAACTACAAATTTATCCATATATTTGAATGGTTCTTGCAAGTGTATAATGAGAAAAAATAGAATAAAATAAAAAGTATAAAAGGATGAAAAGTTATGGTTTGAAACTTACAGAAATAAGCTTAAATGGACTGGGTGAAAAAATATTATTAAAGCTTTGACTATATCTAGCTTCAAAATAGGGATGCTAAATCTTAATTTCAGTCTTTGAATCAAGGCAACATTTACCTCATGCTTAAATACTGATAATATTTCTTAATCCATTTTTTACATGGATATAATCTGAGAATGTAGGTTTAACCATATACTTAACTGCTTTACTAAGCTGACAGCAGAGTACTTTAATTGCAGAGAATCTTTATTTCCATAGTCAGTAGTAAAGATTAATCTGCTCAGCAAGCAATTTATGCAAATTGACTTTAATGAAACCTCTTCTCTGCTTTACTAAAAATATAGAAACTTCTGAATTAGATTCTTTATATCTTATAGCGTTGACTGTTTGACTTTTTGTAGTTTTTCAGTGAGTTTAAACACAATTTAAATTAAAACATCTATTTAGGAGACTCTCCTATTTGAAAGGTTGATTTCTTGTTTCTGAGTGTGATACAAGTAATTTTGGGAAACGGAAATGAATAGAGTGTTTATATTCAACAACAGATTGTGTGCATCTGGCTGTGCACCAATGATAATTAAAATTTAGAAGAAATCAAGTTCTCGGACTCCCATTCTAATGACATCCTCTCAGTGAATTATGAGACAATTGCATATTTCACTTGGAGAAAGAGTAGTAAATATGGGGATTTGGGATCAAAGACTAGAAAAAAGCATAATAAAAGCTGTCAGAGATATTAGTAACAGTTATACCATATAATGAGGTTTTTCCTCTTCACTTCTTGTGTACTATAAGGCACATAAGAATGAAGTCAGTCTTATGTAGTTTTAAGAATACTCTGGAATCTGATGCTTAGCTGTGCTCACAGGTGTTGGGGCCTCTGAAATATTATCTTTAACATCAGTATCATTTTTCTGCTGCTGTCTGGGTGAAAGCATGAGGATAGAACCATAGAATCATTTAGGTTGGAAAAGACTCTTAAGATCATCAAGTTCAACCATAAATCTCACAGTGTCACAGATACCAAGAAAACCTCTATCCTAGAGGTCAGCATATGGTATATATATATATATATATATATATATGCATATGTATATATGTATATTGGGCAGAGTATCTGCGGGTGAATGCAGCAGTCAACAGTTTAAAATGCATCCCCCAAGCATGCCTATGCCTGGAAGGTAAGTGTGGGATTTCTCTGTTACAGGTAAGGTGTTTGATGTAATTTGTCACGCAAGCTCTCTTTATAGTCAAGACAGAAATGGGCATGTCAAGAGCCAACTCCTCCCACCCCGACAATTAGTTTAGATTAGACACCTCACTTACAGATTGTTAAAGTTAGGGGAAATTTTCTTACCTCCTAAAAATGACTTGATTTATGAGTGAAACTCCTCTCACCAGCTGACACTGTAATTTACTGCAACATCTCAGTGGAGATATAGGTTTCCAGCTTTTGACCCCATTATTTAGAAATGTTGGCAAAGCCAACATCGAGTGAACCTGTCGCAGGCATGAAACTTCAAAGTTTTTACAAGAGTGTGATGAGGCTCCTTCGGGTTGATGACGCGAATTAGCACTACTACTGGAAAAGATTTGGCAGGGGGCTGCCTGTATCAACAAGTCACACTGGTGGCCCTTTGTTGAGGGCTTTTCATGCAGTTTGAAGGTTATGCAAATACAAAATAAGTAATTTACTTCAGTTTTAGCTACAGTGCTGAGTGTAACTCTTGCATACTTAATACAAAAGCAGCTTCTTCTAAACAACACTACCCAGGCTAGACATACAAGGAGTCATGACCTGAGCAGATGTGAGATGAAATTACATGGTGGGAAGCACATGGCTGTCCTAAAATCATACCGGTCCTCACAAAACTAAGCAAAATATCAGTCATCATGGAGTTATATGACTCACTGTATTTGCACTGTGCCCCTGTTACTTTCACCTGAGGACTCACAAAGCTTCTGTACTTTCCAACAAGAGTGCAAACAACCAGCAGCCACCAAGAAAGACTGGGATGACCTTTTATAACTCATGGTTGTCTCAGCTACTAGTGACTATTCCACCTGTTTTTTTACCACCTTCATTGGTAGGCCAAAAAAAACAAAATAAAAAGAAGAAAAAGTGATAATGTTCTCATGTGAATCATCCTTCCCACTAAACTGTCTCCTTGAGTGGCAGTTGAGTTTGTTAGTCATCCATCGTTTCAAAATTGTGGGTGGCAATTATCCAGCATTTCCTCTAGGTGTCAAGTCACACGGATAATCCCCTGGGGTGTGTCATTACACCCACTGGAACTGCTGCAGTTCTGATGTCCCCATCCTTCCAAAGCAGAAAGAGTATGTTTTCCTTTCAGGCTGCAACTGCAAAGTTTTGCTATGTTTCCACAGATTCTGCTCACAGGTGCCTGATAGATTCACAATTTGCTACAGGCTCTGTTACCAAACTGGTAACTCCATCAGTAGTTTTCTACTTCAAAGTAGAAGGGAAAGCATGCATGGAAAGTGAGCTGCTCAGCCACACATACACAGAAGTCAAATAGCAGAAAACTAAGGTGACAAATGCAATTCACATTCATCATTTTAGTGCATGAAAGTGGCTACTTCTGTTTTAGCATCAGCAATCTCACAATCACAGCTAGCTCTTCAACTCCGCAGAGGGAAAGGTGAGAACTGCAGGATCTCAGATGGGAGTAGAGTGGGTTTGGGAAGGGCCCAGGTAGGTAGCCAGTAATCAAGCAGCAGCCCTTTCTGGAGGCCTCTCTATCGGAGTCAAGGTCAGGGCCCCACGTTGGACTCTCTCACAACCCTGTGGGTGCATTTTGATCTGCATCAATTGTATATGGGACTTGATGAACCTAACCTCATATTTAGAGAGAAAAATCAGGCACCTCTCTGTGAGGTGGCCTGATTTCACATAATTTCAGTTCCCTTTTGTTGGAGACCCCAGTGTTCTTGGGTATGGAGGTGTTTTACTCCCACCACGTCCTCCCCTGTGAGACTTGTGGGCCCTCCAAACTCCGAGGGACTATCATCAAGCTCTAATAAAAGGTTGCCTTCCTGAGTTAATTCACCTGTCTGACCAAATGTCACTGGCATAGTTAGGTGGTCCAAACTGTTTTAAATCATCATACTTTCTACCTCTGTAATGACAGCTCAAAACATGTATATAATTGCCACAAAGAACCAAAAATCAAATATGTGAGCAATGTGTTCAGATTGCTGTAAGCCCTTCAGGTCCAATTGGAGACTTTGTCCCACAGCGGTTGTTAGGCTTATAGTCACTTTTTCATTATTTTAAGGGAAACTTTCAGCAAACTCATCCGTTCTAATTTCTCTGACTGGCATATCAGAGCAGTGGTACACATCTGTGGGGTTAGTTCTGGCATTTTCTATCTGTAGAAGAAAGGAATTTTAATGAGCTAATTATTCCTTGATAATACTGTGCATGTTAAATTCCATAATGATACTGGACAAATGGATGGCCACTGTTTTTGTTGTCTACTTCAGGATAATTTTATTCTAATTCAGTCAGTCTGGGCTTAAGAGATGCACTTAAATAGACACAAAATGAAAGACTGCCATGTAGTATTATGTCAGGCTGACTATTTGAGAAGCAGCATCAAATTGCTGGTACACACTGAATGAGACCCAGGATGAATATCAGTTGAATATAGCCAGATGTATTTGTTAGACAAAGCTTAACATGGCTTAGATGCAACAAATTCAGTTGTAACAATGACAAGTAACTACATGATCATTATTTTTATTTTTGTCCTCATTTCCTCTTATTTACATCCTTATTTCCTCCTGTTTGTAAATAAATTCTTGCTTATACAACTCAGTACAGTATTTGCTAGTACAGTGAAGTTCCCATTCAATGGGAGGCCTCTAGACTTGAGGTCCTTTTCAGAATAAATCTATGAAATAAGGAAAGCAGAAGAAGGAGCAAAAAGAATGCCAAATGTTTTGATGAGTCATCCTCTGTCTGACTTTGAATGAAATTTTTTTCATGTGAACTGAAAATTATAATTCAATAGCTATTATTATTTTAAAATGTTCTTTTTATTGTAAAAATAGAAGGAGTATTCAAAACAAAAAGCGGAATATAAAAACCAACAAAAAAAAAAAGGACTGGTATAATGAAGAATAGGGATCTGAAACAAGAAAAACAGAGGAAACATAAGAGAAAACCATAATATATCATAAGAAAAAATGCATTGGCACTCATGTTATTTTGATAAGGCTAAGTAAGAATCTCAGCTCAGCAATCACTGGGCTACTCACTCTCTTGATACAAATGCGCTCTGATTCCCAGAGGTGGGTAGTTTCCTCCACCATGCTTAGTTAATTTGTGGGATCCCCTGCCACAGGAGGTTCTTGATACTAAGTGTTGGCTGGTGCTGAAGCAGCAGTCAAAGAAGTTACTTGAAGAGAAATCTGGGGAGTTCTCTTAAATACAAAACAGGAAGTTTCTGAGCAGTGAGCTGTTGGAAATTGGTATTCCACAAATGCAGATATATTTTAGTATACAATAGAGGTACAGCAAAATTGTTATACTGTTATATTGTTATGTTGTACTGCTCTCCGCACATCCTTTTTTGGCCAATGTTCAACTCTGGGTTAATTAAGCCTTCACTCTGTTATTGCAGCTGCTCTTAATGTTCATATTTGGTGGATTTGGTAGATACCGTGTATCTAAAGGAAATAAAGATTGAGATTTGTTGTGTTTTCTTGCAGTTCCAGAACATTGCAAACTTTATGAATGTCATCCTAAGAAGTTTAAGTCAAAGCAGTGGTGGCTGCAGAACATTGTATCCAGTGGGGTTTTGAGTATCTCCAAGGAGGGAGATTTTTGCCTGACACTAGTACAAGGAAAAAGGAGGGTTTTTAGGTTTAAATGGAATTTCCAGTGTTTCAGTTTGTTCCCTTTACCTCTTGGCCTAGCACTGGGCACCACCAAGAAGAACCAGGCTCCATCTTCCTTACACCCTCTTATCAGGCATTTATGCTCATTGATAAGATCCTCCAAGCCATCTCTTCTGCTAGCTGAGCAGTGCCAGCTGTGTCAGCCTCTCCTCATATGAGACATGCACCAGTCCCTTAATCACCTCCATGGCCTATCACTGGACTCACTTCAGCATGCCCATGTCTCTATTGTGCAGGGGAGTCCAGAACTGGATGCAGCACTGCAGATGTGTCTCAGTGGTGCTGAGGGGAAGGATCACCTTCCTCGACTTGCTGGCAATGCTCTGCCTAATGCAGGTGAGGACGCCATTGGGTTTCTCTGCTGTAAGGGACAGTAGATGGCTCATGGTCAGCCAGATGGGGATCTACCAAAAACACAGCACAAAAAGCAAAACAAATTAACCCCAAGGTTTTCCCAGAATGATGGGTCTTATTGCAGGCTGCCAGAGAAGGAAGCCAAGTAAATGCAATGTATGGGTAGCAAAGGTTTTGTTGTGTAATCTACACACCACTCTGACTGGAAAGGACTTTGGCCCTCAGAATAACTGTAACTCTAGAAGAAAGTTGGTTTCATTGCTAGGAAAGAGTCGGATCATGGTAAGAAACCTGCTTGAACAATCTCTCACAATGTGGAATTACTTGTTTTTATTTAGGCAAAGAACATGTTTCAGTGTTAGACTAGATAAAGGAGACCTGTGAAACCTCACATTGCTTACACTTGATTAAAAAATAGGATTATGATGGTCAACTATCAACCTCAGGATTAAACTTCATGTTAAAAGCAAGGAAATCAAATGCACTTAATATGTTAAAAAATACTCTGGTCATTTAATGTGAAAGTACATTTAAGATGTTTGATTTTTGGATTTGTCTATGTCTCCACAGTAGTTCTTTATTTTTCCTCTGAATATGGCCCAATTCCTCTTTGACTCCTTTTGTCAGAACATATATTAAAATCTGTCCGAGTGAATGCCACTGGAGAATGTGAATAGCTGTAAAACTTCTGTGTTGTAAAGACAGAAAAAGTGGAACAGTTCACAAAAAAATTTTATTTCTTTCCCCCTCTTTTACTTTTTTCTTTCCATTCCCTTTTACCTCCTTTTTTATGGGGAAAAACCTACCCTTTGACTGGAAGTGATAAAAAAGCAGAGAAACCTTTCCAGTCTGCATGTATCATGCACACTGAAAATTATGACTATTGGATATGTATTTCTCTTATTAAATCTTAAGAGTTTTGCTAGTGAGAAATGGTGAACTATTTCATTAAGAGCAAAATGATGTCCTTTCTGAAATAGCATTAGCCTCTAAAAATTCATTTACTAGTTTTCACTTAGCTTAAGGACAGCAGAAGTAGCATTACCTACACAAAAGCTGAATACATTTTTCAGTCACGTAAGGTCTGCCTTTAAATTGGGGAACCTTTGACCTTGGATATTTCTGCCAAGATTGATTTTTCATATCAGTCCAGCTAAAATGAATTGTAGTCAGAAAAATTATTAAGTATGCACATTTTGACTTTTCTTCTCTGTAGCATTTGTCTAGCATTGCATCATTAAACCATAATTTTGTTTCTGTGCTTTTCACAATGCTGTTTCCTTTATTTATTTTTCTTCTTTTTTTTTTTCCCCTGAAGATTTTAAACAAAAGAGAATTTGGGATCATGAAGATGTGGTCAGTTTATAAATAAAATGCAACATTTCAGAAATAGATTTTGGAAAGTGTTTTAAGGTATCAAAAAAATGATTTTAATGTATCTATATTTGAAAATGTATATAAAACAAGCATTATTGAGATATGAAATGAAATACTGAATGTCACAAAACTAAGGATGTTAAAAACCTATTGACTGCCTGTTGAAAATACTCTGAAAATAAGTTACCAGTCTTGAAAATATTTGAAATAGTCAAAATATTTTTTGAGTAGGAAAAATGATTATATAAATGAAGACATTTAATGAAAAAGTGGGCACAGGAAACCTAAAGAGTAAATACTCACATAGGAATGAATCTGGCATTGAAGGTTATTTGTGGGTGAAGCAGGTCACACACATATTAAAATACAAGAAAAAAACCCCAAACCTTAATCAAGTCAACAACTGTTTCTTAGTTCTCTATTGTTAAGAAATTCTCATGTTTGTAATTTCATTCATGTTCGTGGATATTGTGTGCAACAACTTGGGCAAGTTTAAGTCTTCATAACCTGTTCATACTATCCATATAATTTTAGCATTTAGAAATGGCAATTTAGGGCCCTCTGTACATAACAGCTGAAGAAAAAGTCAATCCTATTTCCTTGAAACTGAGACCAAAACATGGACAGGAGGCAACACACAGCTACAACTACCACAATGGAAGGCACTGATATCACTGCACAGGAAATCCTGTGTGTTCTTCATGACTGCAGAAAGTTCCTAATCCAGGTCAAGCTCCATGGAAAAGAAGGAAGTGACTCTGCAGGTATTCAGAAGGAGCTCCTCCCAAACACAAGCAACAACAGAGAACAAAACAGAAAAATGGCTGCAAATGCTCTAAACAGCAGATAAAGGTCTACATGGGAGAAAACTGGATGTATTTCAAAGTTATAGTGGCCATAAAATCTCTTACCACAGGTATTGGCAGAGTAGTTTGGAAACCACAGGAGAGAATAATGATGTCAATAATGGATGGGAAAGAGCAACTTGGGTTTATATCAGCAGAGAACCTGGCTCATGTTGGATTTTTTCTTTTAACATTCATTGGCACGTTTTGTCAAACCCATTCACAGAGATGTAATTGGACATTTTGTGAGCAAACATTCCTTTGACAGAAGAGTTAACAAAACAAGTTGATTTTCAATGATAAAATGGCCTTCAAGGGACACAAATATTTACAAATTTGTAAATGTGGGGAAGTAAACTATTTGCTTTATGGTTTTCTTGTTGAGGCTATAATGCTCATTACATTGTTGCAACTAGCTAATAAATAGCTGTAAGCATCACAGTCAGTGCAGAAAAGTGAAAGACCTGCTTCAGAATGCTCTTCAGAAGCCTATTTGGAAAAATAAAAAAGAGATAAATCATATGTCTCTTCTCATGATTTTATACCAGAACTTAAATGAATGACAATAAGGAAACAGAAATTATTTGGGCTGTTGCCATTTAAAAGATCTGTCTGGCTTCTTTGCTTTTGCCATCAGAATGCTGTTCACTGCCCCCAACTGAGCAGTACATCCCCACCGAGAAGTCTCTCAAGGGTAACACCTGGCTTTCCACCATGGGGACATGGAGAAAATGCCTACCTGCAATGGTGTGGCTCTGCCAGGAGTGAAAGCATGGCAGGGTTTGCCTACTTTCCATAGCATTGCCTGTTGCAGATGAGGTCAGATGAATCTTAGGAAACTGTTGTCAATATTGCTGCAGGGTTGCTCCTGCTCTCACTACATGGAAGCAGAAGGGACCTGGAAGATCCAGCATAAGGCAGTAGCTTCATATCCTTGTCTGGATATTGGTTAAAATTTGAATTATCTTCTTCCCAACAACCTTGCCTACCTATGTCAGGCATATGCTGCCTCAGGTGCCTACAGGTATTGGCATGTGTTACCTCAACAAAGACCTCAGGGCATAATCTTTTCATAAACTGGCCATTAGTTCTTTGGTTTAGTCCCTGTGCAATGCCAAACTTTTTTCAGCCCATGGAACCTATCCCTGGTATTATCAAGAAATGTTTAACTTTGAAAAGATGCAAACACAGGAAAGTAAAGCCCTGCAAGGTCTATTTATATAAGAGGTTTCCAGTTTTACTTAAGTGACTGAATTAGGGCAGAACCCTTCCACCAGCTCTAGTTAGTTGGGGCATAGGGTACGGAAGAAGTTAACTTGCCTTCCTGGAGTGTGATGTGAGTTTTGCATATGTATAAGGGATTGATCCATGTAATCTTGGTTACAAAAAGGAGAAACTTTTATGCAATTAAGAATTAGGAATTACCTGGACTATGCCCATGCAAAAGTGGATACATAAGATGTATACAGGGAGGGGTTCTTTCCAGGTGTCCCTGTGCTGATGACAAACTCAGAGCTTGTTACCCAGTTCACCAAGCTGAAGGAATGCATTTGTGAGCATAGAGATAAACAGATAGAATGTTTGATTCCCACATATTGTTTCTTGTGCCTTCCTAAGAAAGAGCAGTTTTGATACAAGTAATAAAGCAAGTTGTGTCTGCCTGCATGCCAAAGAAAACCTGTGGTCTTTCAAAAGTGGTTGGTGAGTGACTGGCCAGAAATGAGCTTAAAAATACTTTAATTGAACCCTGTGTAATCTGGCAGCCAGTAACTCTTAGAATGTCATCAAAATAACAGTGTATAATCCTATACACCATGAACTATCCTTTATATCAATTAGAAATTGAGAAGCATTTTATTTGATGGTCCTGGAATGGTGAGCAGTGAGAGTATCCCTTGACAGATAAAATGAAGTCTGGCCTGAAGCCCAATGCTGTCAGGGAGTAGATTATTTAGAAACTAGGACTTAAAAGAAGATAAACTCTTTCTATTGTTTAGCAACAAAGGCTGTCATATTGGGAAGCTCAGTGTGGGAGCTCTACCTAGCAGGCTCTCTGAATCACTGGTTCCTTGAACTTCTATCCCCTCAGTAGGCACCTAAAACCATCACGAGTACAGTGGCAGGGGATCTGCAAATGACCTTTTGACAGTTGTCCCACGTGGGGGGTGAGGCTGCACCCCGAGAGCAGGGGCTGGGGTTGAGCACAGCTGTGTGGGGTGATGCTGCCTCCATGGGCACTGGCATTGCTGCTTCTGCCAGCTGGGAGCTGTAGCACCGATTCATCACTGAGGGAGAGGCAGTCCTCTCTTCTGGACTTCGTAGGGAGACAGGTATTTTCACAAAGCAGTTCATCACGCTTTGGATGGGATGAACTACTCTTCCTCCTCTACTCATCATTCAGGCAGCCCATATCAAAATACTACTTTCAGCTAATACTAAAGTTGCTTTGTGCAAACATAGTAAAAATAACCTGTGTGGACACTGGAAAAATTAAAGATGATCGTATCTGACAATAGCAAAAGTAATTAGGAAAGACATGTTCAAGGGCTTTTTTCTGAGCAGCCATCCTGCACTGCTGCTTTAATCCATTCAAGAATTGCTTTGAGTGGAATATAAAATGCAGAACAGTGTGTCTCAAAAGAGTCAATATCCTTTAGAGAGTTTGGAAAAACCATGTCCTTGTGAGACAAACTGGAAGTAAGGAAGCTGTTCTGATCAGCTTACTTGTAAGCCCATACTGGCATCATCACATTTCCTGCTCAAGGAGCAGACAAAAACTTTCCTGAACAATCCTCACGAGTTCTGAATTATGAATGTCTCTCTGTGAACCCTTTGGTTTCTGTCTGAAAGTTAAACAAAGCAGAAAAATATACTTTTTTGTCTTTTCTTTAGTATTTTGGTTCCCTGCATTTGGTTCTAGCTATTGTTTTTACATGGTTTTTATGTTTCCCTACACAGTCACCCTTAACTCCATGCAGACATAAGCCTTGGGACTTTTCTGTATTTCCTTTATGGTTTTAATACTTTGAAGAATGTGTGTACATTTTTCCTATATATTGATTTTTTTGTGTAGTCAAAGGCACTTTATGTTTCATAAATGTCGATGTTCATACTGCTTTTTACATACAAATTAGTATTTTCATGAGAAAAAAAATCACTATATCCATTTCAGGTGCCTTACATGCCTGCATCGCCTTTCATGAAAGGTCAGTCACTGGACCTAGCTGCTTCAAATCCTATTAGACACCTTCTCCGATGTACTTCAACGATAGGATTTAGATTTTCAGGCATCCATGAAGCATCTCTTGTAAAAAATAACCATTTGTTTTTAATGCAGGAATTGTTTTCTAAAAACACAAATTCTCTGTAGAAGAGCATTCTTGTTTCAGTGCACTTCCAAGGGCTTTAAGAGCATGTTCTTTTAAAAATGTCACGTTCCAGAAAGCTGGCAATTTCCCTAGAAAATTGTCCACAGATTCCTCAGTTTTAGTTATCTTAAGGGTAAGAGCATCTACCATGCTGACATCAATTCCCATCAGTCTGGATGCTGTTTTCAAAGATATGAGGCTGCATTATTCCCCAGAGCATCTCTGCTTGCTGTGGCACTACCCTCAGCAGCAGCCCTGCCCTCTGACTCTGTGCAAGGCTGTTGCTTTGCGTGCATGCTCAGGAGGCAGCATGCCTTGAGCTCTAGTTAATGTTTAATTAAAAAGAAAGGCTCAAAGAATTAATAATAAACTAACTCCATGGCAAGCAGAGGAAGAAACATCTGCCAGAATCTTGTCCCTCTATCTCTTCTAGCAATTCTTATTGTCCCTGCTATTTTACCATGCTATCCAGCATCCCAAACCAGGAGCACGCTGAGACCACTCCTCCTGTGTCACCCAACCAGGTCCTATTACTATGATTTTATCTGCCTTCCACAGTGCCAGGGGACTGTTTCTGCCTCATGCCACTGCCTCCATCCAGGCTCTTATAGGATCTGTTGTTCTGCACAGCCACAGGTTACCACCATCACGTCTACCCCTCATTTTTCACATGGGGTGACTTGTCCTCAGGCCCCAGTAATTACCCCCCATACACACAGGAATACTTTCACCTGATATATTCCTGCCTTCACCGTTATTTTCTCTATTCAGTACAGGCAGCAGTGCAGGCAGAAATCTCTGCCAGACTTTGCCTGTGTTTTGCACAGGCCAAAATTACCCTTGTCATCCACGGCAGGCTGAGGACTAGACACCAGGTCTACAGATTCCCAGTGCCAAAGGGCTCATACATCTTGGCAGTGATGGTAAGGGTGAAGAGGAGGACAATTTTCCCTGTAATGGTGTGCTCTGTAGGGCCAGGCTGGCAACATCACAGCAGTGGGACAAATGCCTGGTGGAAAGACACCAGAATATAACCTCACAGAGAATAAGAGGAAGAAAAGGACAAGTAAGTCACACAAATTCATTCAACAGGCCATGGAAATGTCCACAGTTAATTTTCAGCACTATGTGTTTTTCAGCCTTCTGAAATGCTTTTGAAGAAGAAGAAACTTTTTTTTATGCTTTCAAACTATAGTAATAAATAACCCAAAAGAATTAAAATCCCCACTGCTGTGTAACTGTGACAACTTGTTCAGGGTGGGATGCATGTATAATGCACTAGGTATGAGCCACTCTGACTATCCACAGGGCTCTTCCAGAGCCAGTTGTGCCTAGTCCACGGACACCAGCTGCTGAGGTCCAGGCCAGCTGCCAGGCTGCCCTCCCTGCTGCCTGTTCCCCTACTCACTCGCTCACTCTGCCTGTGCCAGGCCTCTCCGTCTCTCTCCTGAGCCCTGATGGTTGGCTGGGCAGCTCCAATTTGGCTTTCCGTACTCCTTCAGGGTTACAGACTCCAGAAGTGAAGGAGGGGAGATGAAATCTCTGCTTGAGCCCTGCTTTTGTCACTGTTTCCCTACTGTTTCTGAAGCATGTGGTATCATCTGGTTACTAAATTGACCCTGAGCCTTACTACACAGATAGTCGGGTCTTCGTGTGCATCCTACACATACACACACCCCTTCTCCCTTTCCACGGTCTCTGATGGACAATGTGGTTTGTCCTAAGATAATAACATTAGTGAGTATTGCAGGACAAGCTGTTTGAATGTTCACATAATTAATACATTCCAGAGAGGTGGGAGCTGAAATGCTTGTAGGTGACTTTGGTGCACATCAGCATGCAAGGGGTATAAAATACTGTTGGAGACTGGGCCAACTGGGCAGACTGGTCTCTGGAGGTTGCAGGCAGGGATCCCTGCAGAGTACATTCACCCTGAAATCAGGGAGTACTCACTTTTGAAAGGGTGATTAAAAGCATTAAGACCCAGTCAAATATGAAGATAAAATCCTAAAGTAGCTACACAACTACTTGGTAATTGTGAATTCTGAAAGGCTGGACTGTAAACCTGTATGCTTCTAGTTGAACCTGCTTATATTATAATTCTTAAGGCATAGGCTGTTGACCAAATCTAAGTGGACTTAAATACACCTAGACTTCTATGAGAGCTAGAGGGTCTCACTAAGCTGGTTGACTCAACAGGAGGGACTATGACTTGATTATACTATTATCTATAGTGATAGATGATAGATTTTTGATTTAGATACCACATTGGCAATATTTAAATAGTGTATTGGCAATAAATATAAATATAATCATGGCAGCTATCAGTAAGACAAGATGGCATGGTCTTAAGCTCTGCCAGGGGAGGTTTAGGTTAGATATTATGAAGAAATTCTTTACAGACAGGGTAATCAGACATTGGAATGGGTTGCCCAGGGAGGTGGTGGATTTTCCGTCCCTGGAGGTTTTTAAGAAGAGACTGGATGTGGCACTTAGTGCCATGGTCTAGTAACCACAGCAGTAGTGGATCAAGGGTTGGACTTGATGATCTCAGAGGTCCCTTCCAACCCAGCTGATTCTATGATTCTATGATTCACATAATCACTGTGTCCTACTTCTTGAGCCTGGCCAAGAGCCTTCTCTCAATGACACTTCCAGAGAGTTTTACATGCCTGGGCATTTGAAGGATACCTGAGGAACTGATGTATGTAAAATCCAGAATGCTGTCCTTTGAGAGGGATCTCTGTAGATCACCTGGCCCCACCTTCTGCCCAAAACAGGGCCAAATTTAAACTTAAATCCAGTTGCTCAGGGCAGTGTCCAGGCAAGATACCTCCGAGGATGTGTCTGCTCAGATGTGCCTCTAGGCACTTGTTCCAGTGAATGACCACCTTCATAGCAGATATTTATTTTTCCTACTTGAAAAATAAATATTTTTCTAACTGGAACTTCCCTTGCTGCAACTTGAATCTGCTGGTCCTTGTTCTATCATGTGCACCTCTGGGAAGAGACTGGTCCCTCTTCTGTGTCTCCTCCAAGTTGGCAGCTGAAGGCAGCAGTGAGTTCCTGTCATCGTGAGCTCCTTAGAATGGCTGGGAACCTGCCCATTTCTCCTTACCCTTCATGTATAGCAGCCCCTACCTTTCCTGGTGCCCTCCACTGGACTCCCTACTGTATGGTAATGTCTTTCTCTTACTTGGGAGCTCTAAACTGGATCCAGTCCTCCTAGTGTGGTCTCACTGCAGGAAAGAGAGACAAAAAACTGCTTTTTTTGGACCCACTCCTGCCAAGGCAGCCCAGTATGCTGCCAGGGCACATGGCTTCCCCAGGATCAGCTTGTCCACTAAGTTGCTGTCCACTCCACATTCCCTCATCCAGATCACCAATAAATATCTTAAACCACTGCAGCCTTAGTATCTATGCCTGGAGGATGTCACTAGTTGCTGTCTGTCTGGTGAACTTCTTATGGCTGAACACCACCCTTTGAGCCTGGCAGTCCTACCAGTTTTCCACCCAATTAATTATCCATTTATCCAGGTCTTATTTCACCTGCTAGGCTTTGGTCATATTATGGAAAACTGTGTCAAAGGTGTTCTAAATGTTGATATATACAACATCTACTACTCTCCACTCATCCAGAGCCAATAAGGCAGTAAGACTGGTCTGGAGTGATTTGTCCTTGGTAAATAAATGTTTGATGTACAAATTAGCTTCTTGTCTGTCCTGTGCTGGAACTCACCTCTCAAGGGCCTGAGGCCAAGCTGACTGGTCTATAGATCCCCTTTTGTCCCTGCTTGAAAATGGATGTAACATTTTCCCTCTTCACATTATCAGAACCCTCCCCTGATGATTATGACCATTCAAGGATGGTAGAGAAATGTTGCAGGTTGACATTGATCAGCATTTTTGGATGATCCCATGGACTTATGCATGTCTAATTTGCTTAAGTGGTCCCTAACTTAATTATCTTCTGTACGGGCAATGCGTCCCTCGCCCAGGCTCTGCTACTCACATAGATTAACTGATGAGAAATGTATTTTCTTTTGATACAGGTACCCAAAATTATCCTAGTTGAAACTTCAGTTATTTTTGAAAATGAGGTCTACATTCAGTTCTTGTTATTTCTATGCTTTTTGTACCTTTTGTTCAGCCATTGACAGCAAAATGTCACATGGTTATAATTATTAAAATCATTTGCTCCCATACAGTGACTTGATATTTGGGGAATTTGCATGAATTAATGGATAAATATGTCTGATTCAGATGATAAACAGATGAACAAATTTCACCAAATGTGTGGAAAGCTTCAGTATCTTGGTTTAATATAACAACCCAAGATTATCTCTGGGTTAGATATAAAACCTACTGGCATCTTTGAACCTTCTGTCTTCCCATGAGTGCCTGATTTGGAGGACTGTGTGACTCAAATGTCAGGTCTTAAAAATATCAGTGTTTACTGAATAAGAAGAGCTGGACTGCCTATGGAAATTTAAATTTTCAATGCAGCAGACAGTAATTCCAGACCAGAGTTAATCCAGTTGCATCTGTAGTTTCATGTGCATAACAGAGAGCACAGTTTGGTCAATTTATTAGCAATTTATAAGAATATATTGTTTGTTTCTTCCAAAAGCTTGAACAGAGAAGACTGAGACCTGGTATTTCATGACACAAATGTTTTATAGTAAGAGAAAGACATGTCAATGTATTGGGCAGATAACGTTGTTGGAAATTTTGATGAAGAGATTACTGCTCATAAAGGGTTTTGAGGCCCAGAAACTGAGAAGAAACTGAAACCTTATAGGCAATGCAGCCTAGACAAGATCATGTTGAGTAACAGCTCCTATTGACTTGCTAACAATATTTTCTAAATCACTTTTAGTACCTTATGTACTTACTCCTCTATGCAGAAAATGCAATATATGACTGAATTTCTGCTGCAGGTTTGAAGATGCCCAAGCTTAAATTAGTAAAGACAATCTTCTTTTACCCAGAACTGGGATGAATGATATCTTCTCTTGTCACATTGACTGTGACGGAGAGAAAGGAGTACTTTATATTTGAGCTTGCTCTTTTTATAGAACTCTGGTCAGAAAAGTAGGATCTTTTCTAATACTATGTAGAAGAAAATTGCTTTAGTGGAACAGGCATTATCTGACTATCAACTGGGGACTCGAGGGAGAGGTTTGTCTTTTGTATGATATGAAGTTGAAGTGAACACCTAAACTTAGACTTCTGAATTGACTTCTAACGAAAAGTGGCCTGGATTTCAGACCTGTTGAATGTGAACACTTTGAACAGAAATTAATGGGTGCTCCAGGAAATGTGACCTTTCTTGTTTGTGATTTAAGGACATTTCAAAATTATTTAGAAACTTAATAATAGTTGATAACTCTTAATAACTTAATAAAGCAACTACATGCTTTATCTTTAATTAACATAATTTAGAGATTTTAGCCTGAATTATAAATTCCCTTGCAAACCCATGTCCAGAGACACTACATTGTCTGTAGAAACAGACTCCATGTTCTATGCAAGAGACAGAGGAGGTCTCACCATGCATTGAACAGCTTTGGTACACTGTGGGGTGAAACCTCCTTTCTAGTTTGTTAGAGATTGTTCTAGGAAGCATCACACACAGCTTTGTTTCACATCTTTTCTATGCCTGCTTGAAGCATAAACACCAAGTTTTGGAGAGAACGTATATCTTGTGCATGAACAGAACAGAAGAGTTAGTGAGACACACCTTGATAATCCTCATCGGCAACAGGGTTTGAAAGTTTTATCCTGAAGTCCTCCCTGATGTTCAAGAGACAGCCCCAGATGGTTATGTGGCCCATCAGAGTGACAATAATCAACAGATGCCTTGTGAGGCCTCGTCTGGAACCTAACCCCAAGAACTGCTCCTGCACGGCCCTGCAGGCCATTGCCGTCCACTTTTGTGAAATCGATGTATTAATATGTACTTTTCACTACTTCAGGTTATCTTGCCCAGCCCTAAGTCTCTTTGGCTTCCTAAAGTCTCTTTGGCTTCCTAGGTTCTCAAGAAAAGGAGGCTTGCGTCTCCCAAAACAACCACAAAACCAGTAAAGAATAATAACAAGTAGTTCTACCACATGCCCTAGAACTGCTGTTTAGGAAACCAAAGCAACTTAGCCCATCACATATTACTATAGTATGAACAAACAAAGTAAAATTAGCTTAATGCCAAGCCTTTATTTGTATATTCCTCCACCACTCAGGAGACTGCTTCTATGCTGTGCATATCAGGGGGAAAGCATTTTGTCCAATGTGGCACTAAACCTGCATTATATGGGAAAACTGTTGTTTAAACATGTCTTAAAATGGCTTTTGGTGGTCTCTTTACAAACACATGCTTCTTCTTCCCAGCACCCCCCACGACAAGTGTTATCCATGCAGGAATGTCCTGGGAAGGTGTCCTGAGGTGTTTCCCATTGGCCTTTGTTAACCTCTTCCTGTGATTGGGTGTTCCTGTAAGCCCCTTGAGACTTCTAATTGGTTACTCTCTGAATCCTCCTAAACCCTATAAATGTAACATCCCCCACAATAAACGCTCTCTTGCCTCCTCTCCACACCCAGTGTCCTGTCTCCCTGCCGCCATGGGGCCACGTGCGGGGGGGGGAGGGGGACCACCTCTCCCCTCCAGGCTCAGGGTCGGAAGAAAACCCTGAAGAAACCCCTGGAGTTCCCTTTCCCCATCCTTCAAGGCGTTGGAATGGTTCTTCAGATGGAAATGGAACTAGAACTGGGCCGCCCCATGCCCAGTGGGTGGGGAAAGGGATCCAGAGTCCAAGAAGCCTTCTTTAGGCAGCATTTCTCTAGTGGACATAAATAATGGAAAAGAAATAAACTTCAATCTGTGCAGCTTTATATTAAATAAACATCTTAGAGCCACAATGCCAAAACAACCTGAAAACACATTGCTTTTGCCCAGGGTTGTACTCAAGCATTCAATCCCCTGCCTTGCCATTCACTAGCAGAGCATGTTACAGTGCTTAGGATGCTGCAGGACCTGCTCCAAAGGGGCCTAAATACAATGGCTAAAAATAAAATAGGGCAGAGGTCTGAAAAGCAGATTAAGACAGAAGGGTGTCTTTGAAGGCATGGAGTAGCTCATCGTGGAATCACAACATGAAAAGCAGATTAAACAAGTTATTAAGCAGAAAATCAGTTTATTTAGCACAATCCATGCCCTTGAATGTTATTTAGAGATCTGCTCTTTCTGACAAAGTCTTCAGTGTATCAGGACTGAAGCTTGTGAAATCCTCAATCATCAGCACAAAGACAAAATAGGATCAGTTTCTCTATTTTAACATAAAAATAATAACAGCAAGCAAAATTGTTTTAACAACACTATCTATATATCCTTGTTTCAACAGATGCCCACAAACCCAGAAACAGATCTGATTGTAAGCTGATCCTTACGATGTATCATCACTGAGGTGTTTCAGTCTGTTTTGCACTGTATCTAAATCTCCTGAAGTTCAGTGTAATGGGGAAGATTTATCCAATCCAGACTGCTTTGTGGACTGCTAAGGGGTCTGGGGGCTCTGTCTATACTGACAAACTCAGCTGCAGTAATGCACAGGCACAAACAAGGTGTCAGCCATGCAGAAGCACATGAGGTGGTTGGATTTGTTCAGTCAGTGAGTATAGAAGGCACTCTATTGCAGACTCCATGTCAAGTAGACTCCATGTCAAGTATGTTTTCCCTCCAGTGCATTCATGGGCTTCCGTATGTGGAAAAATAAACAAAACCCGTGCTTGCATTTTTAAAAAGTTGTTTACATTTGCTACACAGTAAAGGCAGATGATTGAGGAGTAGGCTAGGAAGGGCAAGGGGGAAATGGGACAAAATGCTTTTTCACTCCTACTTCGTGTGATCATCTCTCTTACACAACAAGCCCAAATGTATGACAGACTTAGAGATAACAAGACTATTCAACAATCTTAACTTCTTAATGTGCTGAGAAGCTGCTATGACCAACTGTATCCACACATCTACATCTCAGTGTTAAAATAAAGGGTAGGAAAAGAACTGTTTGTGGGTGTTCTTGGAGGCTAATTCTTCTTCTCTTTTTTCCTGTGTGGGTGCTTACTAGTGCTTTCTTGCCCACCACCCAAAACTAGAAGCCAAGTTAAAACTCTGAGGCCTCATGTTTTCATCCTCTTCCTGCAAAATTTTTTCACCAGGATCAGCACAGTCAAGATGAGGTCCATCACTGGGAGATTGTTTACCTTTGAAGCATCTTCTCGGTATTCCATTTTAGACCTGAAAGCTCAAAGGAATCACTCCTACTCATTGTACCCAGGTGTTCACTGTCTAAACAGAGCACCAGATTGAATTGGTCAGATGTACTATTTTTCTCGCTGTGAAAAAAATCACCAGAACTGAAATAGAGCAATAAGGAAGAGAGCTGAAACCTTGTGAAGCTTGGACCGCTCATGAGCTTCGGCTTGTGCTCTGTATCAGGAGCAAGGGAAAGGAGGGAGAATGTATTTTCATGGATCTGTTTAAAAGCACTTTATGGGAAAAAGGCCTCTCTACAGCACTTCTGGTTATATTGATGGCTAATGCCAGGGGAAATTCTCTGCAGGGCTGCTGTAGTCCCCTGCCAGGTTCCTCTCTCCCGTCTGCCTCCCTGCTGCTGATTCTCCATGTCTACCTGGACATTTCCTGCCTTGCAGGGAGAGATTTTATTTATTCTCATCTGAGAATTTATTTTCACGTATCAATAGTTCAAAAAGGATTCTGGCTGGCTGAGGGAAGAGTTATGCATGTGAGTGTGCAATAACTGATGCCCAGGCAGGGCTGAGCTGCAGGCAGCTCCCTGACATGACTGCCTTGGAGAAGGAACAGCTCACCAGGGCTGCTCTTCTGGAGATAACCCGCTCTTTGTCAGCATGTGAGCAGATAGCAGAGGAGAGCAGGGTATCCTAACTTTAGTCTGTAAGTGCTAAGCTGCAATGAACATCTCTCTTCTGCAGGTCATGACATCTTAGGACAACAATAAAGAATTCAACCTCTGCATTGTTTCCAAACAAATACATCAAAGGTCAGACTTTCAGAACATATTTGAAGAGAAATATCAAAAAATCCCAGCTATAAAGCAATAAAAAAAAAAAATTCTTAGTACATTGAATTATTGAGTTTCATTTCTGACAAAAGTCTCTTTTTAGTAAATATAATATGAGGGTCCCAGCAAGGAGGTATTTCATGATGATGTCCTCAGAAAGGAAAAGTAATTAGTGAATTTTGAAGTGGAGCTAGTGTAATCTCTGTCCTCAGTGCTACTTTATTTCTTACAAAACCTTTGCCTTCTCTAACACAGCAGAAATCTTTATTCGTGATTTTTAAATATGAGAACAGTATTAAGTTTATTTAGCTGAAATTCTGACATCTTCTCTAAGTTCCATTCATCATCTGCTTTGAGATACTTCACCTTGTGCACTTTATTAACTGGTGTAAGTAGTTACTTTTTATTGCCAGTCTAATACCAGAAAGCACAAATTGTTTTGAATCAATACTGCAAAGAGCTTTTTCTCCTAACAGCATCCTGGGAGCAGAACAAACTTATGAGGGGAACAGTAGGCTATGAAAATGTCCTCAGTGATTTCCTTTCACCACAAATAGGTGTCCACTGGAGCTTTTGAATCTATATGAAACAAAACATGAAAGTGTGGTATTTGGATACTCCGTTGATAAGCAGGTGGTGTGTATCTAGCACAACCTTTTCTGCTATCACTGCCTGGGAGTCTATGGATAATTAACTCTAGGTACTCCCTGCTAAATGGGATTTTTTCACACAGTTCCAGAAATTTTTAAAATTTTAACAGTGCCACATGGTGGAAGTCCACAATACTGCTAAGCTTCAATAAATTCAACTTAACAGAAGACCAAAAAGTGAGAGAAGGTACCTTTGTGTATCAATAACTTTGTGCTTATACTCCTTTATGTTCCTGTGCACAGTCTTGTGCAACAGAGCCTTGGTACTGGTTGGAACCTTTAATGACATCAGGATGCAAAGGAGCAGACTCAGAAATAAAGTGTGTTTCCAACAGGAGGTAGAGTGGTATAGCAAATGAAAGGTGGCCACAGAACATGGTAAGAAATGTGGTTCTGTATTGTAAAAGGCAGAGGAACCTAAACAGATGACATATAGCTGTTGCATCTCTTCTAATTCAGGCATTTCAACTGAAACTTCTCACCAGGTCTGGCTGTCACTGCTTCTTTTGCATATCTTCTGTGTATATTTTGCATATTTTTTCTTTTGCATATTTTTCTGTGTCTTCTTCACTGACACTGAATTAGTCCCTTATATATTCTCACTGCTCCTTGGTTTTGTGCTAATTTTGCTTTTTCTAATGTAACTCCCAGCCCATATTAAGAAAGAAAGAGACAAGGTGTTAACACAGCCTTCATAATGTTCTTCCCTATTTTTCCTCCAACTATCCCACCTGTCCCCTGGCTGGAAAGTGTACCACTATCTGGTGATCAGCCTGAAGTTCAGACCAAAGTCAAAAGAAGATTCACTGTTCATAACTCTTGACTTTCAGCTCTTAGTCTGGAGCTCCTTTCTGAAGGGGTGTCTACCAGATAACAGACAGCTTCATGACTGCATCAGCCCTGAAGTGCCTACCCATCCTTTGAGGTGTGCAACTACAAATATTATTCTGAATGTCCCTTAACCATTTTCAGTGAGAACACTGAAGTAGCACACACCTCGTAGATGGAAGTTTCAGTTTGTTATTCATTTTCTCATTCATAGAATCATAGAATCAACCGGGTTGGAAAAGACCTCTGAGATCATCAAGTCCAACCCTTGATCCAACACTGCCGTGGTTACTAGACCATGGCACTAAGTGCCACATCCAGTCTTAGGGATGGTGAATCCACCACCTCCCTGGGCAGCCCATTCCAATGTCTGATTACTTTCTCCGCAAAAAATTTTTTCCTAATATTCAAACTAAACCTCCCCTGGAACAGCTTAAGACTGTGCCCTCTTGCCCTACTGCTGGTTGCCTGGGAGAAGAGACTGACCCTCATCTGGCTACAACCTCCTTTCGGGTAGTTGTAGAGAGTGATGAGGTCTCCCCTGAGCCTCCTCTTCTCCAGGCTGAACAGCTCCAGCTCCCTCAGCCTCTCCTCATAGGACTTGTGCTCAAGTCCCTTCACCAGCCTTGTTGCTCTTCTCTGGACCTGCTCCAGCACCTCAATATCCTTCCTGAACTGAGAGGCCCAGAACTGGACACAGTACTCAAGGTGTGGCCTTACTAGTGCCAAGTACAGGGAAAGAATCACTTCCCTGGTCCTGCTGGCCACACTGTTCCTGATACAGGCCAGGATGCCATTGGCCTTCCTGGCCACCTGGGCACACTGCTGGCTCATGTTCAGCTTCCTGTCAATTGCCAATACAAATATTTTTCAGTGAAACATAACTGAATGGTGAGTGAATTTATATGAACCATGGAAGTCCAAAACCTGACACATCTATTAGGTATACACTCCTTGTAATTGTGAAGCAGTCTTACAGTGCTCCTTTTCTGTCCACAAAATACACAGCATGTGGCAGACATGAGCTGCTTGCAAACCCTTCCTCTAAATCACAGTTACTTTATGTTGGAAGAGGCCCACAGCTTTCAGCCACTGAATATGCTGGCCATGCTAACCTCTGGGGAAAAAGAAGCACTTTAAATAATCCAGTAGAAAAATACTTATCTCCCTAACTGGAAGAAACCAAATTTCTTTCAATATTTTGGAATTCAAAAGGCAATTTCATAGTGAATCTTCTCAAAACACATGGTAATTAACAGATTTACATACTGAGTGTGCATTTGCCACACTGTTAAGTCACAAGATTATGGAGATAAGGTAAAAATTAAAAGAAATGGTGAAGAAGCCAGCTTTATAATATGACTGTGATTTGAGCACTGTAGGAAGAAATTTAGAGTGACATAGAAATGTATTTAAGATACTTCACTAACTCTGTCCCTCAAGTTCTCAGGAGAAACAGAACCAAGGGGTTCAGAAAGTAACAAGCAATCCAGGCTGCCTTATGTTCCCCACTTTTTCTTTCCCCAATCCCCTTCTTCTCTAGACAATGCAAACAATTTTTCCAACCAATATCCCATCAAGACCTCCTGATGTGTTAAATATGTCTCACCCTGAGATTCACACTTTGGTGTTATGTAGGGAAGTAATGCCATCGCTACACTAAATCAAAAGTCTTTCATTGTTCAAAGGGGTTGACACCTCTCTGACAAAATGTCAAAATTAACTGCTTCACTGAAGGGGAGGTCTTAGAAATACTGAAAGTTCCTACTATCACTTAAGTATAAGCAAGATAACAGGCACTTATGACATGGAACTGTTAATACCTGGCCCTTTTATGAGGATTTTCACCTATAAGGAAAAAATACCAACAAAAATTACAGCTGAGATAAGGGAACAAATGTTCCTTAAAAAATATCTGCTCTTTCTTCTTAATGCATAATAGCCTATATTATTTCAAATGTAATGTCTCTGATAACAGGAGTTACCATCTTCCTCCATACTGGGGTCCAGCAGGACCCACATGCCACAGAACAGCACAGTAAAAAATGATTGAGCTGTTACAAGCAGTGGCCTCTGAGCAAAGAAAGGAGCATGTTGTGGAAACTAGTTTTCTTTTCTCAGGGAAAACATATACTTTCTTACTCGATATTAGTTAAGAAAACAATTACTACCAAAAAATGGTATGGACACATCATAAACTTCCTTTTTGGGAAGGGGATGTGTACATAGACTCAGTGACACAGCAACCACCCTTTCATAGTCTTCTGCAAAGTTTATTTAGTTTGAAAACTAAGATTTTTGCTGCAGAAATCAATTTTTTTTTCCAATTCATCTATGACATCTAACGTATGATGTTTTGATTATGAAAGGGAATGGGACAGTAGAAAAAAAAATAGGAACACCTTGAACCACTGAGGGTTGGGGGTTTTTTTCTGCTAGGGTAAGCAACAGATACATTACCGTGGTGTTGCTAACAGCTGGCATGATTCAAACCATTCTCTGTGCTCTGTATACTCAGCCAGTGCCAAACAAAAAGGCATCTATTCTGCAAACATCACTGAGCAAAGTCAGCACTGGGTAACACACTCTCCTACTATGATAAAATGGGCTGTTTTCAGAAATACACAGTATAAAGCACTCTCAAGACACCAGCAAAAATCACAATTATATTTGGATCCCCCTTTCCATTTTCAAAATGCCTTTTTATGAATTTATACTGCAGAAATCTGATGTTCCCTTGATAATGACTGTTTTCTCAGGGCATGCATACTTGTGTTCTGGCATGGGCTCTGACTGTTTCCATGTTGTTACTGACAGAAGAGGTTCAGTCATTTTGAAAGTCAAACCTCTGGTCCCCATGTGAGCACGCTCAGTTCTTCTCTTTTGTCTCAGCATTTCCACATCCCTAGCATAAAACATGCACAAGGAGAACAGCTCCAGATAGATGATCCTGGCCCTGTGTATGTATAGATATTTATATACTTACGTAACCAGAGGTTTTTTGGGCCCCCATTTATAATGTGTTAGGTTCACTTGGTATATTTATAGTAAAATTAATTTAATATGAAAGCAAAAAACAGCTTAAAAAGAATATCTTGTTCCTTCATTTTTTTCTCTGACTGATGAAAATAGATATACGCAGATATAGGTATGTATACCCAGTTAATAAATATACCATATGTGAGGATGTGGCCATTGCTGACATGCTCACAGTATGATAGGGAGCAGCAAGATAAAGCTGTTGGGGTGGTTTTTTCAGAAGATTAGTGGTGAAAATCAACCTGACATTTACTCTGAGATCTCTCTTCCTGGTTGAAAAGGACAGTGGTGCCTGGACAAAGGAATCAATCTGCCAGGAGATTTGTGGATGGTGCAGGGCGGGGTTGCCCTGATGGTACCCATGGGTTCAACCCATCTTACTGCTCTGAAATTACCACCATGTCTGAGGAGAAAAATCCAGGGTTTGGATGCTGATCAGTTTTCTGTATCACTAGGAAAAAACTACAGTACACTATAAGCATATTAATCAACTAATCTCAAGGAGCAGGGTGAAATAATTGTATAATCTTTTATGGTAGTCTAAGATACTGTTATTGTGATCAGTCAGAGGGAAAAACAGGAAGGCAAATAGAAAAGGAGGGAAAGGACACTTTCCTTCCATCCCAGGCAATGGGAAGACCAGTCACCACCTCTGGCAATGGGCAGAGCCCACCAGTAATCTGAGATGAGTTTTCCTTTTTAAGTATAACCATAAGAGCACATTTTGCTGGTTTGTCTTTTCCTATCTCTGCAAATCTATGTTTACAACTCACCACAAATCTCATTTGGTGATAAAACCAAAACATGTATGGTATGCAGATGCTCCCTTCCTTCTGAGAGTGGGAGTCAAAGTCCATTCATTTATAGATGCCCCATTGTGGCGTCAATATGACCTGTGACTTGTGTTAGGGAAATGCCTGTGAGCCCAGGCAGGTCCCTGGCAAAGAGCAGAGGGGACAGGGATTCCCAGGGGGGCAGCAGCAAGGTCTATGCTGACACTTGGCAGAGCAGTTCACCCTGCGTCACCCCTGAGCAGCATGGGGGATACACATCGGTATATTCCTCTCGGTGGCACTGATTAAAAAGGCATGTTGCTTGTAGTTCTGATCTGTTTACAGTTTTGTGCTAGTCCTTCAGGTCAGGGGTTGTAATTAAAAAATTAAGGAAGAATAAACCTACCACTTTCCTGAAAAACTGCTCTTCTAATGCTCATTAGGCTCATTTGTGCAGTAAAACATCCCCAGGGGACAATTCTGCACTTATAAAATAAACATTTTCCACGCATGTGGTTAAGGGCCCTCATAAAATATGTAGGCAAGGCATTTCTGCTCCGTGTATGCCTGGCTTCCTGGCATGAAAGTACTTGCAGTGAATTGAATGCAACTGTGGAAAGAGAAGTGAGTGAGATAATAAAACATCTCTGGATTAAAGACAGATTGACAGGGAACATGACAACTCATTACTCTTCTATTGGTATGTATTTCCACTGGGAACCAGGCTCTGAGAAGGATACAGGTTTTTCTGTCCAATTTGTAAGACAGAGGAGAGTAAATCTCAGCAGATCGTTACTTAAAATTTCTCTTTCTTTTGACGCTCTATACAAATCAGAATATAAACTGTTTATGCTTTCATCTTTCTGAGTTTCTCCTCACTAGCATTGCCTCTTCTGCAAGTTCTGAGGAATTTTATAGAGCAAAATTATGTCCGAGGGACAAAAGTCCCTCCCTCTAGTTTTGGGTTACCTTCTCCTCTCCTGTTCTGTGGGTTGCATTTTGTGGGAGAACAGAGCTGAGGCAATCAGGAGTCAGCCTGATGGCATTTTAGAAAAATCAATGGCACTTGTCAACAGAACTGCCTTGGACTGACAGCAGGAATACCAGTGAGAGCAGCTCTCAGCTTCAACAAGTCTAAAGTGCTTCTTCTTCAGGACCACAAGGAAGAACTCTGTTTTATCATACAGCACTTCTAATTACTTGTGCCCTCCTTTACCAATCTGTGGCACACCATCTTATTAGATAATTATATTTATTATGGGGTCAAACATGGCAAATTTGTACTATCCTTTACAGCATTGCAGTCTGGTTTTTTCCTCCATTTTTGCTGTGTGAGTAATGTGAAACTGAAACAACAGAGTGATACTAAATAATAGATACATTGTATTTAGGCTGTATGAATAATTTATTTTTAAGTCTTGTAAAAGGCAGCATCCTCCCTATTTCTACAATGTATGTCCAGGTCAAAGAAACAGTTTGTTCAACCTCAAATTAATTTATTTTTATTTCAATTTCAAGGTAGAATTTTATTTAAAAAAAAAAAAAAAAAAAAAGAGAAAACAAACCTTATTTGACAATGATGAAATAAATGTTCTGACTTTTATAGCACTGCTGCTCATATTTTAATGTACAATTTGATATGAATTCAGGAATAGATTTTAAACCTAAATAGTTCTGAAAATAGAAATTTTTACTGACTCATGAAAAAAAACATTTTTCCAAAACACTGCCCTCACTTCAGCATTACTCTTTGTCCCTTTGTGAGTACCAGCATACCTGCAGCATAAAAGCCCTGGTAAAACCATCTTTATTTTATCTCCTGGTACAACTGAATTTTGTTCCAAACCGTGCCAAAGACTTTGTGCCCCATCACAGAGGGCTCCCTGTAAGAGGCTTCCACTGCCTGAGTGAGAACATTACCTTGTACAGTAAAAGAAAATGTATTTTTGACCACTTAGTCTGTATCCATTTTTAGTATTAACTATAGGGAAAAGTTATACCATCCATGGCAAAATATATTACCAGCATAGAGACGATGTCTTGAAAGATGCATATTTTTGCTCATCAAAAAGGTGTAAAAGAGCAGCAAGCTTGCAGAGGGATAATGCCACTTGTAAGAATCCCAACCGAGACACCAACCAGAGCAGTTTTTTCTTGGAAGTCATTTCTTCCTTAAGTAAAAAGTAAACAACTTCCCTTTTTTAAAAAAATGTAATTCAAAATGCCTTGTCTTTGCCTACCTTTTCCTACTTTTAGATATTTCTTTCTGGATGAAACAACATGAGAAATACCAGCTGAATTTGTAGTTTAACCTATCTGAATTTCCATTTTTGGTCGAGTGTTCAATCAAAACAAACCCAAACAAGTATCCTGTTCTAAAAGGATCATCTGTGATTTCTTTCCTACTAATTTTCATTTTCCTTTCAAAACTGAAACATGCATGATTATTAAGCCATATCTTCTTGCTAATACCCATGTAGAAGGAGCTGATATAGTGGCCTGTTCAGGATACTTTGGGCCAGGCTTTCTGCTCTGCTTTCAGAAACTCAGGAGAGGCTTTGGGGCAAGTAGTTAGGTCAATTCCATAAGATCTACCCCAACAGAACTCTACCATTCCAGCTGTGCAGCAAATAACACAGAGAATAGAGAATGCCAGCTACAGATGCCATTTAACTTAAAGCCAGACCCATTCAGACACATCGTAATATAACTTTTAGTTACCTGAGCACAACACTCTTTCTGCAAACTCTTACCATCTGCTCTCCTGTGTACTGCTCATGGTGGTGCAGACTGCACTTCATGGAAAAGTCATCCATGCTTCCTGGCTTGCAGCCTGCATCCCTCCTGATGCAGTGCTCCACTGGGCATGGGACCTAGTTTGGTGCTCTGCCTCAGAGAGGATATGTGGGTAAGAACTCAAGCCACTGAAGCACAGGGGAACAAAACTCTCAACTCATGCATCTGCCCAAGTCTTTCTGCAGCACTGTCTCCATAATGTCTGAATGTGTTGTGGGCAAAATTCTGGAAATTGGTGAGGATCCTAGAGTGAGAAAGATGCTAATTTTCAAAGCTCTATTAATATATATATATATATATGTATGTGTGTTGAAAGCATTTATGCAGTGCGTGAGTTTCTAAGTGTCTCTAAAAACTGACACTCCTCTGTCAGTTTTTGTTTCACAAAAGCCCTTTAAAGTCCTTTCATAAGTAATTAAAATGTGTTTTAATGACTATTAAATGTTTTAGAGGAGGAGTTTGCTTTTGATCAAGCTGACACAAAATGCAGCACTCCCCCATGGCTGGCATTTTGCTCTCTCATTTTATTAGTATCTTGCCCTGTCTCTACTGTAGGTTTGAGCAGAGGGAATTTAAGATTCTAGTTCACAAAAACAATACAACTGCCTGCGTAAGAAAGAGATAGAAAAGGAGGAATCAGAACCATGGGACTAAAACACACCTGCTGTGGCTGAACTAATATTGAGGAAAGCTGAACATATTCTTTAGTTCCTTCCTGTTGTGACTATTGCAGTTATCATTTTGCATTGGCTTGTCTTTCTTTTGTTTCCCATTACAGAATACCATTGATGCCAACCAACACCAGCAGGGTTTGGTACTTTGATGGAAAGAAAAGACAAAATGGTGAGAGACGAAAAATACCATGTCATATCTACATGCTTCTTATTCTGTAGAGATGCAGCTTTGCCAACCCACCAAATGGAATCCTTGGAAACGCCTGTCTTCTAGATAGATGGAACTGCTAGAATATCATGACTCTAAAATTGCTTGAATATTAGATTCAGTTAATGTTGCCGGTGCTCAGAGATCATATTCAAACAGAGGAAAACAGTAGACAGATGGTAATGCCCTGCCCTTCTCAAGAACATCAAGCTTTTACTGTAAGGAAGCCATCTCATTTGTTTACCTATGAAAGTCTAATCAATATTAGATTCAAAAAGCAGCATGAATATTAATAGTAGGCAGGGAGTAGAATACCATCCATGCAGCACCTACTTCATGAAGCTCTTTGCCTTCCTAATCCTCACCGTCAGAAGTGCCCCTGCTCATAGCCAGGCTCATAAGCCCAAGTCAAAGCGATGTGATGTGGGCTATAGCTGGGGTGCCCCACAGTATCCCTGCCCTGGCTTGCATTACCACAACCAAAGTAGCTGTGCGGGCTTGCAGAGCATCAGAGAGCTGTGTAATAGTGAATAGACTCCTAAGAGGAGACTTGAAAGAAGAACCCCATGAATAAGCCAAGTCCCAGTCCCTGAGAGCACACTAGAAAGATCATGCAGCACTGAGCAGAAAGACAAAAAACGTAAGGCTTCAGGCTCATGAACTGAGGACAACCTCCCTGCATCTCACAAGGAGGGAGAAGAGAGTCCTACCAGCAAACCTGCTCTAGTGTGGGCTCTTCTCTGCATGGTCTGTGGGTCCCTGCCAGGAACTTCCTTCAGCACAGGCTTCCCACAGGGTCACAGCCATCTTTCAGGCATCCACCTGCTCCAGTGTGGGGCTCTTCCAGGGGCTGCAGCTGGGTTCCTGCTCCAGCGTCCATCTCCATGGCTGCAGGGGCACAGCTGCCTCACCATGGTCTGCACCATGGGCTCCAGGGGACTCCGCTCTGGCACCTGGATCACCTCTTCTTCACTGATCTTGTTGTCTGCAGAGATGTTTCTCTCACACACTCTCACTCCTTCTCTGGCCACAATTACCTTGGTGCAATAATTGTTTTTCCTTCTTAAATATGTTATCACAGAGTCCTCATTACCATTCCTGATGACCTCGGCCTTGGCCTGTGGTGGGTCCGTCCTGGCATTGGCTCTGCCAGACATGGAGGAAGCTTCTGGCAGCTTCTCAGAGAAGCTACCTCTGTAGCCCCCCCACTACCCCTTGCTATGCCAACCCAATACACTTAGATTCAGAGCTCCTAAAATTCCAGACATATTAGCTCAGTTGCAGCAGAGGAGTGGCTGCCTGTAGCTAGTGACTGGTAGAGCTTTAGAAATGCAGTACTTTTTTTGAATTCATCATTTTTGGAAACATGGGCTGTGGGGTGCAATAAAAGGAAAAGAGAAAATTTTATGAAGCAAGTAAGCAGTCTGGTGCTCCCTGGTAAAAGATGTCGACATATTGGAGAAAGTCACAGAATCATAGAATATGCTGAGTTGGAAGAGACCCATCAGGATCATTGAATTAACTTCTGGCCATGCACAGGACACCCCAAGAATCACACCATGTGCCTGACAGAGATGGCCACCAAAACAATCAAATTTGTTTTTTGCCTAACGTAACCTCATACCCAGAAATATAAAAATAACATTAGGTAAATCGACCTTCCCCAGCTTCTCTGCTTCTTATTCAACAACAATAAATCTGTTAAATGCTATTTTTCTTTGGAAGGCCATGAATCAGTGTCCTTGAAAATAACCTATCCATTTTGTCAACAAGCCTTAGTCCATCTGGTTTATGCTAGATACACTGATTTTATTAAATTAAACCTTGGACATGCTATCTATCCAGCAACAAAGAAAAACATTGTTAAAGACAATGGGTCCAGTCTGATCTGTCTGTGTTGTGTAAGTGGAGGAACTTCAGTGAGGTCAAATGAATTTATGTTGACATAAAAGTGGTTCCTGAGGGAGTAGAATGGATCTTGGATGCCCAAGGCTATTCGACAGTAGAAGAGAGCAGCTCAGCAGAAGCTAATGGTTTTAGAGTGTTTAATTCTATAGTCCCTGGGAAGGCAGAATACCTCTGCAATTCAAGATTTCATACATAGGTACATTAGGTCAACTGCACAGAATCACTTCTGACAGAAGAAAGACCTGTTCACCAGGTGGTGATGGGAATTGCTGTCATATATGGGCAAAGCGTTCAAAGTATTTGGTGTAGGGTTACAGCAGCAAACAAGGGCTCAGGAAACAATCTAGAATTCATCTATCTTTATTTTATTTTCATTTTTATGCCTGTAGTAGAGTGAATTAGCTGTACTACTACCTGAGCCAATAGAAATGTTGAAACACAACACACATCTGCTACCACAACTTGATCTCTAAGGAGGCCAGATAAAAAGAAAACTTTGGAGGCTTGTTCCATTTTGTGGATGAAGTTTAATAAAGTATTTGCTTGCAGTCTGCTGATGACTTGCTTTGTCTAATATGAAGTGAAGGATTGCTTGTGTTTTACTTTTAGGGGGCCAGCAACAGGAGATATATAAGAACATGAGTATGTGACATGTTTCTGGATTGGTTTGTGTTTTCTGCAAACACAAGTTTGCATCATTAAGTCTGGTCTTAGTTTATGCACGCATTATAGTCATTATAAATCTAGTCAGCACATTAGCATCAATGAGAGAAAAGAAAATTTAAGATTAAAAGAAAATCCTGGTAAATGAGAGCTGAAGCAGTTCTCTTCCAAGTTGATATAAACAAAAAAGTTTAGGATGAGAGCATTGGTAGTATGCACACAGCCTTAAGAAAGCACCAGAAAATGCTTTTATTTTAGAAAATAAAAGAATGTTACCATTTGTTAATATTTCACTTGAAATGTAAAGCCTTCTATCAATTTACGTTCAACCAATCCACTGCTTTGAAACTTCTGTAAGTCTTCATAAGGAAAAGAAAATGTGCAAAGACTTCAGAAAATACCGATACAAATAACTAATCTGAAGATTTGTAAAAGTTTGTTTGGAGGAGGGAAGACATATACAGAAGATTACCTCCATGAAAATTAGCCTTAGAAAAAAAATCTGCGTTTCTTAAACTAAATCAACAGAAGTTTTGCGTGCCCTTAAGAAAAGAATCCAAGCCCAGTCTTTTTAAGATATATGCTTTTTCCAGCATATTCAGACTAATTTAAATTACAGAAGGTCCTTTCTGGTTGAACAACAGCTTTCCATCCTGAATACTACCTTTGGTATAATAGACTTTTATACAATTCAAGGTAGGGTTTTTGTGAGGTCCAGAACTAGTTTAATCACTGTTATATCTTGCATATTGAGTCATGATGGTATACGGAACAAATACTTAAATTTATACATATATTCTTTCTAGTTCTGGCAGAAGTTCTGGAGGTTTCTTTTTTTTTGTTTAAACTGAGTTTTCTGTTATTGCCTCACAGCACACCTGTTATTTTTCTGCTTCTGTGCTCCTTCAACTTTCAGTTTCTGCGAAGAGATGAATCACCACCATGAGAGAGAGGGAGGCAGATGGAGGGGGTTGGGCCCATGCAATTCTGCCTGGGTTTTGTCCCATATCTCATGAGAGGCTGGTTTCAGGACAATTGCAGAAGTAAGATGGGTTCCAGAGCCCTTTCTCCACTACAGATGTTAACATGCTGAGTGGGTACAGAGAGGGAGACATGACCTCCATTCATCTGCCAACAGCATGTTCCTTCCTCACAACACAGCTGGAGCTGGCAGAGATGCATGACTGCCCTTGCAGCTGGTGGTCTGTTTGTTACAATGGTCTATAGCTGAAAGCACCCACTGGCCCCTTAAGCTTTGGATTTATCTACACGTGAACAGTAGCTAAGTTATCAAAGCTCTAACTAACCTTGTTCAAAACAATCAAGTTAAAGCGAAAGATGAATGGCAGCATTTGCATAGAACACCTCTGGTCTTTTTAACAGATACATTTTAGAAAAACAATAGCACCTTTGAAGTAATTCTTGAGTGCTATAACAATGCACAGGAATGTGCAAGAGCAATTAAAGTAGGGATCCATTTGAGACTGAGTAATGTAACAATGTGTGCTTCTGACAGTGTCAGGGAGCTGTGGAGAGCACAGAAATTATCATGTTTTCTGTCTCCGTAAAAGAGAGTCAAGAGAGACCTTATTTCCAATAATAAAAGGAAATTTTACTGATGTTAAGAGCTAATATGGAATTACTGACCAACCTATGACCAATTACTCATCGATATTCCCTTTTATACCTATTGATGCAGCTGGTGGAAACCTGCCTTTGAGGTTATCCAGTGTCCTCCATTGTAACATCTGGTATTAGCCATCAACATCTTAGCCTAATCCAGTCCCTTTTATCTAAAAGGTTGCAAGGCTTTTACAGGCAGAAAGAGGGGAGAAATTGGAATGAAAATGATATAGCCATTCCTGAGAGCTAGTTTGCCCTTCTGAGAATTCAGATAACTTTTTCCACGGGATTCAACTTGAGACTGTACATGGCAAAGATAGCTTTCCTTCCATCCCCGAAAATATCTGCTTTGGTTCACCCAGAGAAGATTCAGTTGACAGAAGTTATCTCATATGAAGTGTGACCTTGCAATTTAAAATTAGACATAGTGCGTAGCCAAACAGGAGCCAATTGGAGTTGCAGGGGCATTTCCTACCTCCGTGGCTGGTGCTCTGCACCTCACTGAGGGCACACTTTCGGACGCTGAGGAGCAGCAGCACCTAAAGCTGTAGCTTTGCTTTTCTGAATCCGAACCTGTTGTCCCTGACTCCCAGCACCTGTTCTGATGGAGAGTCCAGAGGAAGCTGACCTCCATCCTGGGGCACAGCAGAGAAAGGCACAGCCAGCAGCAGTGTGAAAGCCCCACAGGCGGGTCCGTAGGGTGCCCCCCCGAATCCCAGCGTGGCCCAGTCACTTGAGCACACTGTCATCAGTTTTTGACTTGGAGATCAAGCTTAGAGCTCAAAAATTTCCTCAATTAACTATCCTCTAGTTTTTTCAAAAGCAAAGATGGTCTCTGAGCTTACACCAGTCCAGAAAAAGTTTTGGCTTCACAGTCAGGTTTTATTCTTCCCAAGTTACACAGTCCTGGGATTTGAAAGGAGTTGATGTTTTGTATTGAGATGATGTATTGTACTAGCCTATTCTGTGAATGCTATTATAATTAGAAACAAACCTACACAACCGATAAAATAAGACACTAATTGTTGTATTTATTCCCCTAGGAAGACACACTCTGGCACTATTAATTGTACTTAGTCACAATCTGTTCATCATCTAATTGTTTTCCACAGAGCTGAAAAGAACCAAATATTTACCCACATGAATTTATTAATATCTACTCATGAATCATAACTGCTCTACAATGATTTCTTTTTAAAGGTAAGAAAAAACTGCAGAAAATAAAACGTGCAAGGTTGAACAGAGCTTGGCTGTCAGGGCTTCCTGTGTACCAGGAGCCATGGGGGCTCTCCAGAGGTCCAGGGCTCATCCCACCACGCTGGTCAGAATTGGGGCAGTCCCATCCTCAAACATCACTGTGGGTGCTGCAGCCAGGGAAGGGGCTCCATGCCCTACTGTGTGGACACCAGAGTGGCTGCGGGGGCCTCTCCAGGCTGTGGGTCCAAAACATTCCCTGAGGATGCAAGCCTCACCTCGGCTGGCATCTCTTCTAGACCTTGCTTTGGCTTATCTGTGCTCTCAGGGTGATATTTCTGCAACATTTAACTTTAAGGCAGATTAAACTGTTCAGTAGCACTGCTGGAGAGACACGTTCTTTAAGCCTAGCCTGAATTAAACACATGAGCTGGCACTGCACTAATCAGCCAGTAGGACTAAATGACTTTCACAGCATGGCCTAGAAGAAATGTACCAAAAATACTTCTCTGATAATACATCAGATATTTTCAAACTCTAAAGGCAGAGTCCTCAAGTCCCCCAGAGAATTACCCTTGCTGTAAAAGTCATGGGTGTGAGGTGGGCTGGCGGTTCACATTAATCCTTGTTTCTTTTGTATACATTTGCCCCTTTATGGTGTAAATTATTGTGATCATAGATGTGACAAGTTATTTGATTATCCTGTAGGGAGAAAAATGTCAGACTTTTCTTTCAGTGGGAAGGGACTTTTACCTTTTAACATACTGTAAAATATGTAAAAACAATATATATTTTGTCATTCTGTATTTTTGAAGGGATTGTAAGAGTCAATTTAAGATTAAGAATTACAAGGAGTTTATAACTTTTATGTTGAAAATAATGCAAACTCTCTCTACCTGAACAGAAATCAAATTCAGAGACAGAAAATTGCTAAAACAGGTATCTGTCTGTACTCCAAACTGAGACTTATCAAGGCAGACACATCACTGTCATGAGATGGGAACCTCACCGCACCTTTCAGAGGAGACCTGGGCATATAAAGTGATGTCTGCAATTCGGAATGTGACTGGTGGGACCAGGATCTATGAGAATCTCCTTGACATCTCCGTGAACCCAGACCCCCTCACTCCAAAACAGCAGTACAGGTACCCAAGGAGGGCCACAGTGCCAGATCTGCCTGTATGACAGGAGCACTTTTTTCCACCTTAGAATATTTTTAACATCCCTTTTTGTTGCTGCTACAATTTATGAATACAAATATGTGATTGTTAATTGAGGATTTAACATTTGGGCCTCATGATGCAGAAAATTTGGTATGAGACAAAGAATTTTGCTCCTTTTCAGCTGCATTAAAAGGCTAGTCTAAGATTCATGGTCCAGTCAGATGGCTTTGGGACTAAAGGATTCCTTTAGAAAGCAAACTAGACTTAATAAATATGCAATGAACCCTATTTATCATTATTTCTACCAATTAGTAAAATTTTTTTCACTCTGTTTCAGGAGAATATTATCACCACAGAAGGTGGTTTTTAAAGTAAAGTTCTTATAGCCTTATTTATTAGAGGATTATTCTTCTTTTTCTAAACCCATGGCATATTTTACAAAATAAAACATTCCTATACACAGTGTGGAATATAAATACCCTATGTGAGTTTAAATTTGGTAATTCAAGCTCTCTCTTTTTCCCTTGGAAGTTATGTGGCTGTGAAAGCTCTAGAATATATACCATGGATAGAAATGTAAATATTCTTCTGCAGAAAATATCTTCTCCTTCATTCCAGTGTTCGATAGCCAAAATTACAGACCTAAAGATGCCTAGGAATACTTTTTCTATAAGCCAAAGTGAAATTTATATTATTAAATTACTTAAAACACAAAGCATTAGAAAGCTGGATGTACATATGTAAGAAGTTCAGCAGATGAACTACCTTGCTTGAGAAGCTTGAAAATATGAAGAATTGCAGTTTTATAGTCTGATGATACTTCAGAATGACTGCCTTCCCAGAAACAGAAAACAGATTTATACTTGTAAAGACTGTGGAATCATCTCATTAACAACTTACTCCCCAAGACACTATCTCAAAGCAACAGTAAATATACAGAAATACTGTTTTCTTTCATCACTGGCTGTGGCCAGCTGTGTAGGATTTCTGGACAGAATTGCTACCACACTAGACTTGATGACAAAAATGTGTCAACAAAATAAAACTTCCTGGCAGTAAAAGCTCAACAATAAAAAAAGTAAAAGTAACAATAAAAATCATTATCTCAACAAGTGATATCCTTATAAAAAAAGAGAAAAGGTACACTGATAACTTCAAGGACAATATGGAAGATACTATAGAACTGGTGTGCTGGCATATCCAAGTGATTATATACCTGGTTCACATATTTTTGTTGTGTATTCCTTGTATGTTACAAGAATACTGGTTGACTAAATTGTCTAGCAAAGAGAACAAAGCACTAATAGTATCCACAGAGACAGTGGTCATTTCCCTCTGTTTGGGGTCTATGCCCTCAGCTTGTTTCCTCCTCTGGATCCTTCTGAAAGCCATGGTAAAACTATCCTGCGTTGTCATGCTTGCAGAATTGCAATTGAATTTCCACACTGACATTCAAAAATACAGCCATGAGCCACAGCTTCATGCTGTATGTGGCAAGTATGAAGGAGTAGAATTTGGACGCAGAAGTGTAAAACCTACAGGCATTCACACTATGTTATACATATGTTATACAAAGAAGCACAGTGCACAAACAATAGCAGAGTTTCATATTTGAAATAAAGACAAAGGACTCACACTCCTGGGCAAACTGAAGTAACATGGAAAGCAGTTGTTCAGGATCATAATCCCTCTTCTAGTCAAGGATTGCCTGGCTCTTCTGACACACAAACAGTGGGCTACATACCGTTCCACAGGCACTCACCTCATGTCTCTCAATGTGATAACAGCAGAAGTCACTTGAGACCAGACATTCTGCTGTGACAGGGACATTCTGCTGTGACATGATGTACAGTCCCCAGCTTGACTTAAAAAGAGCTTTGTCACTGTGCCCTGTATGGTCCAACCCTCTCTGGTGGGCAAAGACTTTCTCTAAACCTCTGTGAGAGTTTTTGTCATGAAAAATATTGTCCCCCCCCCAAAGCATTCAGTTTAGACATGAAATCGGATCTTCAGATCAGACAAGTGCAATTGGATTATTCCGTCTTCTTTCTCCTCCTTTTTAATTTTTTTTGTTTTGGATGTTTTGTTTTTTTAAACACCAACAGGTATATTTGAGGATTTATTTAAAGATATTATTCTCTCTGGAGAAATCTTTCTATTGCTGCCACCAAGAACTGAGCCAACTGCTGTCCTCTAATTCAAAGCTGACATCCATTTACTGAGCAGTGTATGAGATGAGGAAGTTGAGAGATAAATGAGAATGTTTGCTAACTTATGTTATTAAGGAGATTCCATTAGAATGTAGTAGATTCCATCTAGACTTTGCATCTTTTCCTTCAGGGACATCAATTAAATTCTTCTGAAATCCAAAGAATCATACTTCAAGTCAGGAGACGTTTAAATGTGAAAAATATTTCCTGCCAAGAGAAACCACAGGCAATGAACAATACAAATTGTCACAGCACATCACAAATAAATCCTTTGGAAAATTCCTCTGTGTTGCTTTCGCCTGGATCAAAACTACATACTAGGTATAGAAATTATTGAGGAATTTTCGCTTTTTAATAAAATACTACAGCATTTGGTAAAAAACCAGATATACCTATCAGACTTCTGATAATGTGAAGGTAGTTGAAATGCACAGGTAATGCATGTTGGCAAAAGTGAGCAAAACCAGCAATACATATTTGGATGTTAGGGAGGTAAAGTGAAAGAGGACACAATGATGTTCTTTAGATTAATAAGAACGACCCGGTTTTGCCCTTTGGGAAAGTAATTCAGCATCTAGTCTAGCATCTAGATTTGTCTGGCTTTGCTTCCCAGTTCTGTTCAGGAATTGCTGTGACAAGCTGTGCAACCAGAGCACCAGTGCAACCAGAGCAAACTCACAGTGGAAACCTGAATGGAACTGGGAGCAACATCCAGACTGGTCAGCTCAAACCTGGCAGTTCAGTGAAATTAATTTAGTCCTCATTCTCCGAGAGTGCATTTACATTGATGAAGTGTGGGGGGTTTGTTGTTTTTTTTTTTTTTAATCAAGGGTTAGAATTTTTACATTCTATGCATTTTTTGCCCTGATACTGTATAGTACAATAGTCTCTATGGTTCACAATTTTTTCAGGGTATGCCTACTACATTCAAATTGAAGCAAGCTGTTTCACTAGTAAACTGCACTGGTAATGAGATTAGCTTCTTTCAGAATTCTTATCATTGTTCCCATTCTAAATGCCAAATTTTAATTTAGACAGCCAAAATTAATCAATTTGTATTTAACAATGTTCATTTTTCCATATTTAACTATGTTCTTTTTTCCTACCAAATTTTCAAAATGCTTTATCCCATGGAGTTTTTTGGATATTTCCTTTTTCACTGGGGACTAATGATGCCAAATAAACTGCGGTATTTCAAGCAGGTCCCATGGTTTCAGTATCTTGTGATCCTGTGTAGTTAAGAACACCACAAATTTTCAAAGACGGAAGAAGAGAACAAAAAATTTTTCAATATGATTTTTTTTAGCCTTTAAAAATAAATATTTCCTTGAATTGCTACCTTCATGTATTTATTTGAAAAACTGACATATATGAGTCACAGATGAGTACATGGCCCTATACCTAAGCTTGGCAGGAAGCCACAGAGCATGAGTTGCATGCTTAACCACACCTTCTTCTCTGAGAAGAAAGCCAGAAGGGACTTTTGGGAGTCACCTTGTTATTATTATTCTACATCAGAAAGTTCAGTGTTCTGACCCATCTGGGTAATTCCCACACCTGAACAGCCATCAGCTCCCAAAAGGCATCAGAATAATCACACTGAGGGATGCAATAAGCTGCAGTAACTTTGACGTGAGCACATGCTGTTGTTGTAGCATCCTCATGGATGAGGTCAGTCAGGATCTGCTTCCCCTTCCCCCCCCCAAGTGCTCACAATAAGGCTGTGGTGCTCCCACAGATGGGGAAATGAATTGCAGCAAACCAGCATTCAGCACAGGTTTCTTTGTGCCTGGCATTTTCCTGGCTGAACTTTGTTACAGGCTATTAAGGGATGGCACTGACCTGCAAAGATGAGATTTCACTGTGCTGTGAAACTCCTACCATAGACTGGTAATTGAAATTGCAGGCTTCTATGAAGGACTATTCATTGAGATTCATAGTTCCATTTAGAGGAGTGCCTTGCAAGAGAGAACTGTTGTCAAAAAATTACCCTTCCTCCCTTTCAGCTGCACCAATTTAGGGAATTCAGTGCCCTGGAAAGTTCTGAAGACGTGTAGCAGATAATAGGTACTTGAGTGGGTCCTGCTCAGACAAGAAGTCTGAAGGATCTCAGAAAGGAAGGACAGGAGTTACATATCAAACAATTAACTCTAAGAAAGTTTATTGTTCTCTTGTTGATTTGTGAAACATTTGCGAAAGTGAAAAACCAGGGGGTCCCATAGGCAGGCTGTGGGTGTCACCCATCTCATGGAAGTCATCCATCCATGACGACCCCTTTTCTTTGAGGAGATGAGAACTATTTGTTAGAGCAGCAGGTAAAACCCCAAAAGACCTTTGCAGCTCTCTGTAGCCCAGTGTTTACACCTATAAATCAGTCTCTACAACCAGTAATCCTCTGCTAGCCCAGAGTGAGATTGGACCACCCTGAGTGAAGAGCAAAATACACCAAGGCCAGAATTCAATATCCTTTCTCTGGGCCCCACCCAGCCAGCCACAGGAAACCAGTACAGAAACCAAAATCACTTCAAGACTCCTTCTCCCCTTTTTTCTCTGAGCTGGAATTTTTACACCTCCTTGTAGTCAGTTGACCCTGGCCAGATACCAGGTACCCACTAAAGCTGCTCTCTCACTCTCCCTCTGCAACTGGACACAGGAGAGAGAAAAAAAACAGCTAAGAATTCATGAGTAGAGATAAGAGCTGGGAGAGGTCACTTACTGATTACCTTCACGGGCAAAACAAGACTCAAAGTGGGGATAGTACTTAAATTTATTACTAACAGGATAAGAGCCAAAGAGTGAGAAATAAAACAGTCTTAAAAAAACATCTTCCTCTCCCCCCTCCTTCCTTCCATGTTCTCCCTTCTCCCCACCAGTGGTGCAGGGGGACAGGGAATGGGGGTTACAGTCAGTTGTTTCTGCTGCTGCTCAGGGAGAGGAGTCCTTGCCCTGCTCTCATGGGGTCCCTCCCACAGGAGACAGCCCTTCATGGACCTTTCCGGTGTGAGTCCTTCCCTCGGACAGCAGTTCTTCCCAAAGTGCTGTCCCATGGGTCACTTCTCCATGGGGTGCAGTCCTTCATAAATGAGCTGTACTGATGTGGGTCCCCCACAGGGGCCACAAGTCCTACCCGGGAAAAACCTCCTCCAGCATGGGTTTCCCTCTCCATGGGCTGCAGGTCTCTGGAAGGACCCTGCTCCGTCTTGGGCCTCCCAAGGGGTCACAGACTCCTTCATGCATCCCCCTGCTCCAGCATGGGCTCCTCCATGGGCTGCAGGTGGGTCTCTGCACCCCGATGGTCCTCCATGGGCTGCAGGGGCACAGCTGCTCCACCATGGGCTGCACCACAGGCTGCAGGGGTCTCAGCTCCAGCGTCTGGAGCACCTCCTGCCCCTCCTTCTGCACTGACCTTGGTGTCTACCTTGTTTTTCCCATGTTCTCACTCTGTTCTTCCCTGGCTGGAATTTCTTCTGTGCAACAATCTTCTTTTCTTAAATATGTTACCACAGAGACATTACTATCACTCCTGATTGGCTCAGCCTTGGCCAGTGGCAGGAAGCCCATCCTGGAGCCGGCTGGCATTGGCTCCACCAGGGGAAGCTTCTAGCAGCTTCTAACAGAAGCCACCTCTGTAGCCGCCCCCCCCCCCAGCCACAGAAACCCACTACACTCCAGCTACAGCCTGCTTGCATGGAGGTACTATGGCCTAGTGACCAAAGTTTGTCACTGAAGTAACAATTCTGGTCAGAAAAACAGGGAGCAGAAATAAATAATTGGAATGCTTCTATGTGTTTATTCCTTAAAAATGAAAGCACTCTACCATAACAACATCATTCCTTCCAAAATTCTTGTGGATTATAAGAGGAGACACAAACTTGCCCTGTAGCTCAGAGGGGTTTTCCCATTAGGCAAGCCTCATATATTTCCATAAATCTATATTACAGTAACTTCAGTAGTTTCAAGCCACAAGCAATGGTAGAAAAACTATGAGCATCTCTACTGTCATCAGCAACTTTACTGTTCTCTGCAGCTTCATTTCCCTTGGAGCTTCATTAAAAGGGGAATTTCCACTTTGAAGGCATTTTGTGAAAGTTTAGTGTACCTTTATGCTTTTTTTGTGGAAGAGAAACCTTAGAGCTTCAGCAGAATGTTTATAAACCTATCTATAACAGAAGGGAAAACATTTAAAGTGCAAAATTAAGGATCAAATAAAAAAGACAGTGAAAACTGAGCTAAACCCTGGTCCCACCAGAGTCCACAGCAGACCTGACTGGTTCTTTTCAGTCCAGTCATGCTCATCAGAACACCACATCAGAAATGTCAAACCTGATTATGTAATAAACACCTTATACAGTTTTGCGTTACCTTTTAAAACAGCGTGTGAATCTCTTTATGATTCCTTTAGCTCTTTTTCATTTCCTTTCTCCCTCATTGTTAATAATAAACTTTGATGCCGGGAATGTATGAAGTTATTTCCATAAGGCTACAAATGTCTCTAGTTCATAACCTTCATGATTCTCCGTTGCAAAACAGCAGCCTGTAGCCTGTGTTTTGCTTCTGCCTTCATGCTTTTCACAAACTGCTCCTCTTCTCTGCTCTCGTGAGACCTCGCCTGAAGTACTGCATCCAGGTCTGGGGCTGCCCAGACAAGAAAGATGTGGACCTGTTTGAACAAGTCCAGAGGAGGGTCACTAAGTTGATCACAGGGCTGGAGCACCTTGCCTAGAAAGGAGACTGAGGGAGCTGGGTTCAGCCTGGAGAAGCAAAGCCCTGGGGAGACTTTAGAGCAGCCATCCAGTACTTAAAGAGGGCTTATAAGAAAGCTGGAGAGAGACTTTTGACAAGGGCACATAGTGGCAGGACAGGAGGGAATGACCTTAAGCTGAAGGAGGGTAGATTTAGGTATTAGGAAGAAATTCTTTACTGCAAGGCTGATGAGGCACTGCAACAGGTTGCTCAGAGAGATTAGGAACTCCCCATCACTAGAGATGCTTAAGACCAGGCTGGATGGAGATCTGAGTAACCTGGTCTAGAGGAAGGTATTCCCAACCCGGCAAGGGAGTTAGAGCTAGATGATCTTTAAGGTCCCTTCCAACCCAAACCATTCTATGATTCTATGATTCCATAATTCTAAGATTCTATCAATATACTTCAGTGGTGTTTAAAGGTAATCAAACTACATTAAGTGGGAGTTTATCTGTTAGTTGATATCTTCATATAATTTTAGTGTATGGTAGGAAAACTGAAATCAATTTACCCACACACAATACAAGTATGCTTATTAGCTGTAATCACAGCTACTTATGAACACAAACTACATTAATGAATACTTATGGGAAATATCAAAGCCAAGCAATTTGCAGTTATGGAAACATCCTATTTTACAGTCAGGCTGTAGCAATTCATAGAACACTTTTCCATGCTGCATAGTAGAAGACAGAAGTTTATTAAATTGACATGCAATCACAAATTAACAATTTGGGGTTTCTGTCAGTCTATGTTCCTGTTGTCTACTCCAACAGTACTAATTTATCTCCCAACATCTTATGAGCCCATATCCCAGAAAACATTGATTTCTAGAGAGACTTACAGTCACAAATCTCAGCCTCTCATCCTTGGGGGGGGGACCATCAGAAGGTGCCTGTCCCTTCTCAAAGACCATGCTCAGAGCAGAGAAAACTGATTTGTATTAGATGCCCTACTTAGATGACAAAGTCAAGCAACAGGAATTCCACTCTGACATTTCCTCAGCCACTTTGTACCCACATTTTCCCTTCTTCACTCTCTAGATAATCATAACAAGCAATGTTGTGAATGAGGTACGGTTGTTTAAGTGACTAATTGAAGTATTTTTTACCAATTTCTTTGAATTGCAATCAAAAGTTAAAGCAAAAAAATCCTTTCTTCCACTAGGAATGAAAGTAACAACCCTTTAAAAAGTCTCACAAAATCTGTCTTAAACAATTTCCTTTACAGTTCACACTCTGAGGATCCCACCCTGTGTGCATTTATATATGGGGAAAGCTACATGCCTGACGAAAAAACACAAAGATTCTGGAAAAGATTGATTGTAGTTTGGAACGGATATCGTGATCAGACTGGGCATTGTATTGGACCCTCTTTTCTATCTCTGTTTTCTTGCTCTTTGTTCTCAGCATTTATTTTTTAATCAACTCATACAAATATGTATTTAGTGTCACTTTGTTGGGGCAGTTGTCTGAAAATAGAAACCTGGTCATGAATTTTGCTGAAAGCTGATCTACTTAAGCAAAGTATTTATCCCACACAATTTTCTTAAGCTTTTGTGAAAAAACAATACAAGTGAATTACAAAATCTATGCACTCTGAAGGCTTCCTAGCACTAATTTATAAGGAGCACACAACAGGTCTGTAGAGCATAAAAAATTCTTGAAGTTTTTGTTGTCACCAAACATTTTCTTAAAGGTCACACCCATGAGCAGTTTCAGCTCTGCATTTTGTTACGGGAGTTAGGTTCCTAGTGTAGCTGAAGATGCATCTTTTTTGCATTTAGCAGAGTACTCCAGTTCTGTCCTCTGCCTGCAGGGTTGTAGGTGTGCATCTTCTCCCAGGGTGCCCCTGCATGGCTGCAGGAGAAATGAGGAGATCCCAGATCCTCCTCTTAGTGTTTGTATAAATATCTCAGTGGTGAAAGAGACAATACATGGAATCAATTTCCATACATGATGCCCATTCTGGAGAACCTTTCCCCTGTCCTGACTCAAAACAACATTGTCTCAGGCCATTCTCTGGCCTTTCAGTGAGGCCTTTCACTGCAGCACTGGGCAATCAGGTGTATTCTGCTCAACCCAGGCAAGGACCAGGACTGACTGCTTTTCAGCCACTGTTTTATATGAAGGAAGGCTTTCCTGATGAGCCTTTCCTGAGCTTGGCCTGAAGTATTTCTTATTTTATCCTGTACTACTGGAATGCCAGTTGCATCAGTGCTATATGTCTTACCCTCAAGTTTTAGGCTGTTGCTCTCACTGAACTCATTCATACAAAGACTAAACTTATCACCTGCTGTCATGCTATTAGTGTTACTATTTTACTTTTTCTCTCTACTGCTCTATTACCTTGCAAGGTAATAATTATAGATACTTGTCCTTCTGTGAGTCCTGATCTAGAAGGGCTTTCTTACTGAAGACAGTCCCATTTTCATGGAGCTTCTTGTGCTTCACCAGAATAAAAGCTTTCTGTCCCAGATGGGAAAGAAAAGCGAAGTGCTTGAAGATCTGCTATAGAATTTGTTCAGACCTCAAAGTTTGCAATGCAAATCCCACAGATGGTAAATTAGGCCTTTCAATATAAGTGTTTCTTTTGTTAATTTTGAATGCAGTTGAATTTGCTGCTTTGAAAACTTTTAAAATAAATCTTCTGAAAAACCCAAGTTGATGCTTGGTCAGTGTCTAATGATCTGGAAAACTGCTGGTTCAGAACCAATTGCTTTATGCCAACTGGTGAAACAGGTGCTCAGCCATGCTGGTGAAAGAGATGTTAGTTTATAGCAGAGAGAAAGGATCTCCAAATGCATCTTTTACTTCTTTGAAATACATGAAATGTGAAATGTATATGTGAAGTACATTTGACTGTCACACTTCCCAGGATATGTACAAATGAGCTCACAGATCTCCCAGACTACTCCTTTCTGCTGATATTCAACCGATATAACACATTGGGATTGCTTTTTACTTTTAATTCTTAAATTGTACAAAGATGATGAGTTTTTTCACCTCACTTAAGTGGTTTTATCTAATTTTACTTTCACTGGATTTGCTCACATAGACCTGACATCTCAGGAAAGGGTGGGTGGGAAAGATCTGAATCTGTGGCAACGATAGTAGAGAAATCTGCACCTGATTTGAAGTAAGCAAGGGGGAGATGAATAAGGCATAAGCAGGTTCATACAGAACACTGAGATTCAGGATGGGCTGATTTTGCTCTATTTAACCACAAAATTCATATCTGACTCAAAGTACTTTTCCTCATCATCTTTATCCCTATTTATGCGTTATATTAATTCTAGTAATCATTCCATATGAGAAGGAGCAACAAAAAGACCATTTCAGAAACTGGAGTAATGAATACCAAGAATTCACTTGCTGTTAGAATAAATGTAAATTAGGGTATCAGAGTTGGGAGAACTGCTTCCAGCAAGAAACAAAATCACACATGAGTACCACAGTCACACTCAAGGAAGGTACCCAAGGATGGGTTGCAAACCATCCCTATTCAGATGTAAATGCATGTTTTACATGAAGCATGTATTTTAATCACATTTAATTAGGTGGGTCTTTATCTGAATGAGATCTTGCAGTTAGAAAATGCTAGTTGCAAACAACTAATATCCGTTATTGATGGATATCTTAGTGGATGCAACCTTATTGATATCAGATTAATTATATGCAATTAAAGATCTTCATATATAGCAGTGCCCTGTCCTTGTCTGTAAATCTTGCTTGGAGTTACTTAAAAGTTATCTCTCTGTAAAAGACTAAGATAATTATGGCATAAACCACCATTTCCATGGAAAATCTAAGTGGAAGAGGCTGGGTGCAGAAACATCAACAAAATATTTTATAACTAATACCTTTTTAAGTTATTTCTACTGTTTGACAGTAGAAAACATAACACTTGAAAAGTATCAAAAAGCATTATGTTAAAAGGATGCGTTCCATTTTCAGTAGCTACAGTTGTTCAGAAAATGGATAAAGAAATCATTTTAATATCTCTCCTTTACTCAAGAGTAACCTTTCATAAAAGGTTTATTATTTATTCCTTCAGACTTTATTAAATATACAGCATGGCTTGCATCCTGCAGGTTACTTACTACATCTCATGATTAGCGAGAAATGCAATTATCTTTCAAAAAAAATTGATAGAGACATACCATTTTTGGAGGATATAACCATTGTCATTGTGCTGGAAAACAAAATTAACCTCAGGTTCCTCAAAACAGAATTGCCCAGAGATAATCACCTTAAAAGCTGACTTGACCTCGCTTACCAACTTCAAACAAGTAGACAAATGTAGCTAAAACTGCCTAAGTACAGCTTGGGGCAGTGGGCATGAGTGGCTTCAGTATTTTTGGACTCTTATGCTACTAGAAAAAAAAATAATTAAAAAACCAGCAAAAACTGAGTAAGGTTGTCTAGATATTGCTTAAGGGATTGATATTTAAGACTGTAGGTAACTGACGAATCTCTCTAGAACACAGCAAGGCAGTTCTCGAGCCTCGGTATTCTGGTATTGGATGCCTGGCTCTGCACACCAGTTTTTCAAGGATCATTACATGCCTGCAACTGCTACAAGTAGTTTACTTACTAAGGATAAGCTTTTCATTCTTACATCAGTTATAAATTTCCTGAAATAACTGTTCTGTAAAACTTCAATTTAGTGAAGTCATTTATCAGTGGCAGACACGGTCCCTTGATATCACACTTTGCTATAAGCACATTCTACTGTGTACCTTTGTCTTGCAGCTTTATTTCATGCTATTGATTTTAGAGTAACCATGCCCCTTCTCTCCAGACCAAGATACACCGCAGTACCTGTCACTTACCTGTCTCTGCACCAGCCTGAATGCTCACTAGACTTCCCCCTTTTGCTCATTTATATACACAACTATAAAATCCAGTGTGGCAAGCCCAGAGCCTTGGTGTGTGAGGTCAAGGAGAGGAAGAGAAGCACAACAGCAGTGTCACAAGGACTCCGCAGACATCATATGTGAATCAGTCTGATCCTGCTTTCTGCCTAACCAGGAAGGAGACCTGTGCCTGCAACCTGAATTGCACACCCCTCTCAGGACCTCTGTAGTCACTTGTTATGACAATAACACATCCACACAAGTTGCTTGAGCCTGTTCCTGGCATAAAACAACCCCAAACTAGAGAGGTGAAAGTAACCTCTTCTCCATCCACTGGCATCCCAAAGGCTGGAATTTTGCCTGGAGTGTGTTTTTCTCCCAGGTTCTTTTACTGCCCTGTACTAAAGTACCTTCAACCAAAGCAGACTCAATAGTACATTTTACTCCTTCATTCCAGCGAACAGAAGCTGTCCTGAGCTGAGAATATGTCAAGCTTCTCAGTCCAGAACTCATCTTTCACCCACACAGTTGCATCACATGACAGAAGGCAGATCTATTACAAGGTATTCTCCAAAACAGACAGCAGGTCATCTTTGCAGGATGGTGCAGTCCCTTGCAGGCATGAAGGATCAGAGTGCACTCAGTGCTGCCTCACTGGGAGAGGTCCTGCCCTTGAACCCTACTGCTATCACCAGATCTATACCCCTTGGCTTTTTCATGTCTTGGCCTTCATGCCCTCCAGAGCTGCAAGAATTATTTTTCTTGAGATAACATTTCAATCTTTACCCCTCTTTTTCAAAAAAATCTCCAGGTTAGACGCGCTGCAAGCACTACAGTTTCTGTTTCTTAATGCTGTCTACACTACCCCTTATCCTCCACTTATTTCCCATCTTCTGGTGCAGACAGAGGCTGGGGATTTGTTTGAGAAATTCAGTGAGAGACGCAGAATTGTTTGCTGATCCCAAGCATCTGGTTCCCTGTGTACTTGAGCTTTTACCTGCTCCCAGTTTTGTGCACATAGTTTTGTCTCTTGTCCTCTTTGCTTGTGTTGAGCAAGGTCTTCATTGCCTCTGCTGTTCCATGCTTCTGTTGCCCCCTGGAGATACTTTCATCTATGAACCTTCACAGCATGTCACACCCAAAAAGCACAAATTCTTTCGAAATTTAGGCTTCAGATCCCTCAGCACCTAACTCTTCTGCAACACAGCTGAAAAAACCACAGTTGCAAGCTCCAGGAAGGGCCTCAACACCTCAGCGCATTTCCAAGTGGCACTGGGAGCCAGCTGGACAGGCGTTCTGCTCTCTGCAGCCCCAGCCGTCGCACACCCCAGCTGCACCAGTGCCAGCCCAGGCTGCTCCTTCACTTCCCAGTGCTTGTCGTAGATTGACAAGTCACTGCTGTCAAGATCAGTGACAATAAGAAAAGCAAAAATGACAGACTTTCAGACCTTAACATTACATGCTTGACTTTTGCATCCAAATCTTGACCTATTTTTCAGTGGCTGGACTGAGATTACAGTCAGTCCCTTGCTCTTTTCTTAGCCCTACTGTCTATCACATGCGTATATAATCACTTGATTACAGGCTATCTATAATAAGAACAAACTTCTGTGTTATAAACAAGAAAAGGAATGAAACGATATAATTTCTAGTATCTAAGGAATATTTGATTATTTATATAAGTGAAACTTGTAACCTTCCCCACCAGAAAAACCTGTCATACGATGCTTTTATGCAGCTGTGGGATAACAGTGTTGCTTATAAGATGTACTTACACATAACACATCTAGCATAAATGTTTGCTACCCTAAGATAACCTGTTAACAATTAGAGCATCAGATAGTGGCAGATGTACTAAAATTATCCAAACAGTATTTGCATTAAGAAAAGCTTGATAATACTTCTTTTGATCCTCCTGGTTTGCTGTCACCTCACCTTCCGCAGGTGGAATCCCTCTCTCGCCCCTCAAAGTTAGAATGAGTCTGGATTGGGCCTACTGCTCTCCTGTTATTTTCCTGATATCTTTCTTCTCCATCTTAGAGGTTTGCAACAAATGGTAATCCTCTCTCCCATCCTTAAAAGCACATTGAGCTAAGCTGACAACAAGATATTTTCAATTTGGATACAAAAAATGTCCACACATGAAGTTTTCCAGCAATAGCCGTGTGTAACTACACATTCGGAAGACTTCATCATAACTGCCACAGGAATACCTGGGATTAAGCTATTGGATTCTCATCTATTCTGATTCCATCTGACATGAAACACCATCCAATACATAAAAAGTGCAAAATTCCCACATACTGGGAAGAAGTCAGAAACAAGAAACAGCTTTGCACACTATTTAATGTCTTGTTCATAAAGGTATTCTAGACTTCCACACCAAGATGAAACAAAGTAAGTAAAAATATATTTATATATGAGACAATAGCTAAGCATTTGAATGCCATATTTTTTGTTATCTGATGGTGTAAGAAAAGTGCCCCATTTTTCAAATAGAATCATCAAATCATAGAATCACTGAGGTTGGAAAAGACCTTTAAGATCATCGAGTCCACCATTAAACCACATTCCTAAGTGCCACATCTATACATCTTTTAAGTATCCCCAGGGATGGTGACTCCACCACTTCCCTGGGCAGCCTGTTCCCGTGCTTGAAAACCCTTTCCATGAAGAAATTTTTCCTAGTATCCAATCTAAACCTCCCCTGGCACAGCATGAGGCCATTTCCTCTTATCTCTTGTTATTTGTGAGAAGAGATCAACCCCCACCACACTATAATCTCCTTTCAGATAGAGAACAATAAGGTCTCCCCTGAGCCTCCTTTTCTCCAGGCTGAAGAACCCCAGCTCCCTCAGCTGGTCCTCATAAGCCCTTTCACCAGATTTGTTGTCCTTTGGACACACGGTTACGGTATCTGGTCAAAAGTGATTCGTTTAGTTTAATTAGCCATGTAATCTATTAGCTAGAACCTGTAGTTTTATTTCTAGATTTATTTCTATTTGTACTTTTTGACATTTATATCTGGGATGCTGCTGTCCCTATGTAGTGCTAAACTACCTGTGAAATATTATTTCATGGATTGGTTAATTTGAAATTAAGTTCTATGTTTGTTTTTATGAACTGATAACACAATCCATCTCACTTGAAATGCTGTACTCAGCATGGAGGACACACTACTTGCTGCATGAGCACAGCTACTAGGAGTCAACCACCTGATTTTGTATAATTATCCGAATTGCAATTGCCTTGTGTCCCTTGGATAAGTTAAAACAGACTTGCCATAAAATATAATAATTAAAATCAGACATTAGAGATGTAGTCTGCAAGCATTTATGTCATCTGTCATTACCAGAAACAGTCAGGATTGGTAAAGCTTGTTAAACAACTCCAATATGTCCTGTACAATTTTTTAGAACACTGTCTGAAATGGAAAAAACACAAGTGAACAAGTTTTTGGTAATCTGATATCCAGCTATTTTGTTTGACCCTAAAATGAAATGGTTTGTTTAATACTCAAGAAGGACTACCTTAAATATAAGTCAATTAAATTATGGAATGAAAGACTGAATATGTTTTATTTATCTGAGAAATCACCAAAATTAATTAGACAAAGCAAGCTTTATATAATTGTTCCTTTAAAGGAGCTGCTGTGCAAGCAAATCATCAGAAAAGTAGATGGAGTCTTTTTTCTATAGGAAATTCAAATAGCACTGGGCAGTACTTTTTCCTTTCCACGCACCTTTATTTTCTTATGTGGGTGTTCAAAACACAGACATCAGTTCAAAACGAAAATCAGTCTATAGACCACAGCTAAATACAAGTCATAAACTGCTGCATTGCATCAGGGAACGTCTGTGCTGCAATGGGAAAATAAATGACTTTGAGCAGTAAAAGCTCCAGTGTGCAAGGGCTCCCCATGTCCCCTCCCAGGCACCATGCAGAGGAGCCGGATGAGCCACAGAAGCAGTGATGTGGTGACCTTGGAAATGGGGCTTCTTCCATCTCTCCAAGGTTCCCTCCCAGCTCTGGGCATCCACACTGGCGCTCCCAGCAGCTTTGCCGGCACACCTTTTGTCCTGGAACATGGACCCACAGCACTTCTCCATATGAGCTGAACTTCAAGGGTGAGGTTACACTGAGTAATCAAATGACGAAAGATAGATAAGGGAATGACAGGACAGGTATTTTGGCTTTTTCTTCCAAGGCCTTTGTGGGATTTACAGCTTGTTAAGAGAGGACATATGTTGATCGATATTGAAGAGCTACAGCTACTTAACTAGCAAATTTCCAGAGTTTCTGAAGCACAGGTTGAAAATCAAAGTGTTATGAGAGCAAGCATCCTTCAGAGCTGCTCTTCGACCAAGCATGAGTCAACACAGTGGTTTCAGTCATGAAAAAATATAACATTTATAAGAAACTGATTAACAAAACACACCATGTGCATTCATCTCTCTGAATAAACTCATCTGAAATCTAGGGAGGAAAGTAATAATTCCACATTTTTATACATCTTAGTATCCAACTGACACCAGGTTCCCTGTGGAGCAATCCAGCCCACCCAACCTGACAGATACTGGTACACAGTGGTTTAGAGCAGCAGTGAGAGTACTTCCCAAAAGAAATGAAATTGCAATGAATCACAATGATGAATAGCCTGGGGCAACAGCTCATCCTGTGAAGGACCATTCTAAAAAATGTTTTTCATTTCTGTCAATAAAATATTGTCCCGTCAGAAAGCACTGATGAATGAGTTATTGTGGATATGACCCATCTCTGCAGAAAGATGAATCTGCCTTTTCCCAGGGAACACAGCATGAGGCTTAGCAAGCCCATCCATGAACCCGAGCATTTCTGAAGCACTTTAATCCAGACAGGCATGCAGAGCAGCCTCTGGCTGGCACAGTTTTAGAAGAGCTGAGTCACCAGATCCCTGTGCAGTGTGCTCCCAGAGCCATCGGAACCATGAGGTGCAACAAAAATTTGCTCATATATGAAAAAACAATGGGAGCTTTGGGCTATAAAACAAAGCAAAGGGCTATAAACCTGTTTCTAAATGAGCTAATCAATACAAAATCAGGATCATAATTTCTAAGAGCATGACAAGGTTTCACAATGGAAATTAGGTCAGATCCATGTTCCTCATCTTAAGCAGAGGTTACCAAGAATCTATTTAGAACATATATGCCATTGTCATACATTTAATGAGTAAAGCAGATTCGTAAAATTAGACTGAAACAGGGAAAACATGATGCTTTTAAAGACTGGGCAATGTTTCATACAGCTCATGTGCCACTGAAATCATAGCAAAAAACCAGGATGAAACACAACCTGCTCATGGCTGCACTTATGGAGAACATTCTCTAACTAATTTGAGGCAGACTAGATCCTTTGAATCTATAATAGGTTGGGGCAGTCATTCTCATCTCTCTGGTAAACTCAGGTTTAGACAGAAATCAGTGGAGATTACCAAAAATGGAAAAGGATCGGCCTGATTCTGTCTCAGGACAGGAATGTTGGACAAGTTGTTGCCTTTAACACCTGCACCCCATCTAACTCTGTAATTAACAGTCAGTCACTACTGTCTTTGGGTACAATTTCACAGCACAAGGTCTTTTGTACCTTAACAAAATGTTAGCACTTCATTAATGTTAACTGCATTTCCCAGCAAACTTCTAATATTCATCCACTTCTCATGACAGCCCATACTCTTTTGTTTCTGGGTGTCCTGGCCAAGATCCTTGAGCTAAGAAGTAATTAGTGTTTTCCATGTCTGGAAAGATGGAATTTTGGAGAACTTAGCATCCTTCACACTTCAGCTTTGGCAGAGGAGAAGGAGGTAAGATCACCTGCCCACCCTTCAAGCATCTATCCCAGCACCGGCTTCTCTCCCGCACATCCTAACAGCACAGAAGCATCCCAGTGGCATCCCTAAAATTCACTGGATGGGGCCTGTCTTTTCTAGTGATGCAGCAGAATTTTTAGATCCATTTGAAAACTGTTTTCTTTCTTTCCAAAGACCAGAAAGACTCATGTTTACAGTGGTAGCTAATTGTGCTTTCATAATAATCTCATTAAAAATTTATTTTACAGTTCAGTTACTAACAAAGGGATTTGTACGTAAATTTGAACTCTTAAAGTTTTGGGATTACTAAGGATATATAAAAGGTACTATGCGGGTGAGCTGCTTTTGCAGCAGTACCTACCAGCTGATATCAAATGTAATTACAAATATTTTCGAATTTTGCTGCTAAAAAGAGCCTTCCTCATATGTTTTTACCAATAGATGATGACAAAGTTTCTTCCCTAAGAAGATAGGCTTGGAACCCCAAGCCTCCTGCAGCGAAGGAGTTCACCTGGACGCGTGAGTGCTCCAGCCTGGCTGCCTCACGCTGTTGGGGAAGCTGTGCCAACAACAAGGGAGCTGTGAAAACGGCTGTTGGCAAGGGCAGAGACACTTGCAACATCCATGTGATTAATGCAAGCCACGCTTGCAAAAACAGATGGCAAACCCTGACCTGCATTAATCACATTAAGAAGGGGAATTATTTTGCCTGTCACTGTGATTAGGCTGTGTCAGAAGGAAACCTTTTCTATGTTGGCAGTTGTTAATATTTACCAAAACACTTTAAAGCACTATTTAACTGAACTTCATTTCACTGTGAATAAGGCCATCTCTCTTGCTCTTGTCACCCAATTGCCCGCATCATCCTGATACGGCGGCTTTTGTTCCCCAGTTGCTTGAGGGCTTGGGTGGTTTTTTTTTTTTTGCTAGTTATGGAATTTTTAATTATTTTTTTTTTATTAAACACAGTATTGAGCCTTTCTAGTCTCTGAATTGTTTTCTTGTGCTGTAGAAACAGGAGGTAACAATGGCATACAAGGAATCCTTCACAGTGTCTGTGTTTTCCCCTGCCTACTTAGGGGGACCACATGGCTCTCAAGAAAACAAGAATTCTCTTTCACACAGACAAAAAAAACCCAAAACAAAACAAAAAAAAACCCCAACCAACCAAACAAAAAAAACACCAACCAAAAAAACCCACTTGAGGTCTGGTTCCATGCAGAAATGATAAAGAGATTTTTCTGGAAAGAAAAAAAAAAAAGAGAATATAAAGAAAAAAAAAAGACACATTAGGGAGTCCTTAGACAAACCAGTGGTCAGTGAAGCAGCATCAGTAGGAGTTTGAATCTGAATCTGCTGCATTTCAGTCCTCAGACCCCTCCCTCCCTCTCTCTGACCTCACCACAATTAAAGCAAAAGATTTTATCTCAAGGGATGTCCTTCTGTAGGGATCTTCATCTTTAGCCAATCTACATTTTGTGATGGAAAAATGTTTCATGTATCAAACCTTCAGTTAAATGTAATATTTCCAGGAAAAAAAGGTTTTTTTAAATCCAAAACTATTCTGAATCAACCTGGAGACTTTGCATCCATTCAAGATTTTAATTTTTGGGTTTTTTTTTCATTTCAGCATTCATCCATTAACTTATCAGGGATAATGGAGAGCATGTTGCTTCTTGTGTTACAGTGCTAATGTATTGCATTTATCAGATTTGGTAATTTTCTGTTTACAGGAAGCCAACATTTACCCATCATTAGTCTTTATCCTTTTCATCCTTTTGCAGTAAGGAGTGATCTGTATTTTCTCCAGTGGAGCCACTGAGAATTGTAAGCCATACAGCCTTGAATCTGATATTATTCACAATGGGAACACTCTCTCAAATTAACTTATTGGAGAGAAATGTAAATCAATTATGTTTACAGCTCTCAACAAACAGAATTAAAATGTTCCACCAGTCTGCTTCGAATTCCTAATCATTTGTGTGATTAACCCGGTGTCTGGGATTTGCAAGAGAGTATGAGATGAATTGGTTTCTCTTCATTATCCAAGATAGTTCAGTTATTCCTGAGGTGTCCTAACAAAACAGGCAGCCAAGTAAATCCCCCCTTAAAATAATTATCCATCAAGAAATGGATAACACCCACTCCACAGGACCACTGTGCAGCATATATGCAAGTCACAAGGTCATGCTCTTGAGACAGGAAATGTAGCAAAATCAATCCCAGGCCAAGAATAAACACATGACCAGCATGGCTCAAGCCTACTCATAAAGGACTGTGAGTGAAAGCAAGAGAACTGGGTGTATGACATACAGAAATTCAATTTTTGAAAATAATGAGAAACATCCAAAAATATGAAGCGCAAAGTGCCACTCATCTCCCCACTACAACATTTTAATACTGTTCTCTGCAGCAGCCATCTGCCATTGACTCCATTTCATTCAGACCAGTACAATAAGGAGGTTTTCATGATCCCTGGGGTCTATCTGCTTTTGAGATTACATTAAAAGACAATCCCTAACCCATATATGTGATTGATTCCTGGCTCTGAAGAGCCTTTTGAGGCCGGAGGGGTCTGCCTTACACCACAGGTCCTGCGTCTGAGTTGACAGCCATGGGAATTACTCCAGCCTCCCCACCCCTCTCCTGTGCAGAGCAGGGATGTCCTTGGGGACACTTTGCCACTCTCTACAATTACTTGAAAGGAGGTTGTAGTGAGGTGGAGGTCAGTCTCTTCTCCCAAGTAACAACTGACAGGATGAGACAAAATTGGCTTAGATTGCACCAGAGGAGGTTTAAATCAGATATTACGAAAAATTTATTCACAGAAAGGGTTGTTAACCACTGAAACAGGCTGCCCAGGGAACTGGTAGAGTCACCATTCCTGGAGGTATTTAAAAGATGCGCAGATGTAGCACTTAGAGAGATGGTTTAGTGGTGTGCTAGTTGGCAGTGCTGAGTTAACAGTTGGACACAATGATCTTAAAGGTCTTTTCCAACCTAAACTATTCTATGATTCTGTGATTCCATGTCTGAAGGAGACACCGTGTGTTTTTCAGACATGGCCAAAAAAATACCAGGCCTGGAGCATTTTACCTTTTGTACAGTGAGATATCACCATTTTTGACATTATTAGCACTTTCCTCTTCCCAGCATTCATGTGGAGTGGAAGCTGCCCCATCAAACAGATGGGAGACTCTGGCAGAGGCCAAATTCTAAGCACATGAAGGCTCCCTAGGGAACTCTCTTCCACAGAAACACATTATTTCAGGAGATTCCAGCGTGCTCACGCTGACCAAGAGCCCAGACAACTTTTCTGACAGGCAATGGCTGGGTCAGCTCTGCCTGAGACATCAGCCCGATGCCACGTAGACTGTGCTTGCTCCACTGCATGAAGAATTTGATCAGCTGGGAGGGAAAGGACCAGCCTTCACCCAGAGAAGAGATGGGCCTCCAGAGCTGCAGGACCCCAGCACCTCCTGCTCTCCAGATGTGCAGGCTCCCATGGGACAAGCACTGCAGGCCCCTGCACCACAGCAGTTGCACAGAGCAGGAGCACTGTTCTTAGAAACAGCAGGCTGTGCTCAGCAGGCTTCATATCCACCTCTGAATTTCAACAGCCCAGATCCTTCACATCCTTATGTAAATCTCTGCTCAGTCTAGACTGACAAAATACGTACCTTAGGCACAGCCTGCACTGATATCCACAAACCCGGCATTTAGTGGCTTGACACACCAATAAAGTATCACAATTTTTATTCCAACCTTATAATCAGAAAGTCAGAATTACAGTCAATGGAATCTTTTCTATCCTCTGTTTTAAAAGGTCTAATTATTTTATTATTCAATGTATGTACATGCAGATAAGTAATAATTATTCTGAGTATTATCCTGCATAATAGAGCCTGTTAATGCTCAGAGATAATAGCGCAGAGACAGCTCATTATGCCAATTTGTACAAAAATAACAGAATTATTTTTTTCTTCTGAACAAACTTGTTCTGGTTTGATAAGAGGAAGTTTCAATCACTTCTTTATTTGCTGAAAGATTAAACTATAAGCAGCCAGTAAGATGATTATTATTTTAATGATGAATCACCACATGCAATGAGGAATTAGCCATCCAAAGGATTTGAAGGCGAATTCATGTAAGGCTATACATCCTTAAAATAAGGATGATCCTAAAATTATTGCACATCTGTTTCTAAACAGCCTTCTTACCGGAAATGTCACTTAGGACTTTGTCCTGCTAACAGCTGAGAAAACTCAGATGAGCATGGAGAGGAGGAAATGGTGATATTTTCCAGTATCTCAGTTTGAGATGCAGAAAACCAGTTCAGCCATTGAAAGTGTTTGGTTTCACCAAGGCCGAACTTGTACCCTGAAGCAGGACAACTGCAACACAGGAGGTGGCTTTCCTGGAAAAAGAAGACAGCTTTACGCTCTGATAACCAGCTGCCTGGAGTATCATGGTCTCTGGTGGATCTAGCAGCCTGCTGCCCTCAAAGCGGGCATGGAAGGGAAGACCTCTGACAAAGCATGTGTTTTGTTTTTCCGCTCCTTGTTTTTTCATCACCATTGATCCAAGCCCTCATCATTCAGCTTCTCCTTATCTACTCCCTTTCTCCAGTTTTGCCCTGAGATAAAAAACTCTGTGAAAAAAGCAGAAAATATAAACCAAATTAAACCAATGCTTGCCACTCTTGTCTCTCTTACTCCAGTTTGGTTTTTCCTGCCTAGAGGCCATTGGCATGACATGGCCCATGGCCACGGGCAGGGCCACTGTGAGACCAAAGATTCAGTCCAGGGGACTTGAAGGATCAGCCAGCGTCATGATGCACAAGTCACAATGCCGGGGAGACCCCGCAGGTTGAGATAAAAATCCTGTTTCTGATTAGTATCCTAGTCTGTCTGTCTGTCTGTCTGCTCAAAAATGTGACATTTCTGTCTCACATTTTGCTACTACTTTCTCCCCATTAATGGTGTTTAGGAGTGGCTTTGAACCCTTCCCACTGCCTGCCCTTGCTCTGTCACCTCCCTAGACTGGCAGGGGCCCTTGCAGCACTTAAGCAAGGAAGGACTCAGGGAGCCCTCCTGGGAGGATTCAGGACCTGTAGCCCCTCAGTGATACCCACAGGTCATGTGGTGCATGGCCTGCAGCAGAAGAGCAGCCTGGTTAACATTAACAACAGGAAACCACCTCCATCCCACACCATGTGCTGCCTTACTAGTACACAGAGCTTCCCACCAAAGGCCCCAAACTCAATCTCGTCTGCCAACCCCTTGCCTAAAATCCCCACTGAGAGATCTCTAGGGACAGACCTGGGCTCACCCACGCCCTCCAGTTGATGGTTGTTTTCTAATCTGTATAATTATATCAGAGACTGACTAAACCTGGGGTTTGAGTGATTGTACAAGTACTAGATTTATCTTCAGTTTGCATACAAATATTTAAAAAACTCTTTACACCCAGCAAATCTCCAAAGATCTTGTTCTGCTTCTGATCAAGTACTGAGGAAGAAGCACTAACATACTCTGCTCCCAGGGGTAGTTTTCACTGGAGGATCACCAACCACAGCATCCCCACAAGGTCCCCCAGGATGTCACATCAGAAGGGAGGCAGTGCACTCCCCACCTCACAGAACGACATGGGGATGGCTGGCTCTGCAGCTGGTATCTCCCCCAAAGTCTGATCTGCCCCAGAATTGTGGCCTGGGAGCAGGGCGTGGCAGGGCTGAGCAGCAAGAAGGAGACTGACCCACCACCACCTCCTTTTCTTGTGGAATGGGGCTGCCAGGGGAGGGCCAGAGGCTTTGGAGAGACAACTTACTTTCAATAAAGGAAAATAAGGCAGAGAGGAAGAACTAAAATAGAATCTTCATGGAAAAGGAAGACTTTAATTTCAAGCTTTTTTGTCTTGCATCCCTTGGAGTCTGTCCTGCAGTGAAAAGAGAAAATCACCACTATATTAAACACAATTTCATAACTCATTTCTGCTTTTGATGAAAATTCATTCATGGCATTTTTTTCCTGCACCAGCATTTATGCATGTGCTCTGGGATTGGGAAGGTTCCCTTTAACCAAGTGAAATATTGTTCTTGCCTCTAGACAGACATTACAGATCATTGCAATTTCTGTCTTCCAGCGGAGGAGCCTGAGACTGTGAATTTGTCTGCAGCTCTGGTTTTTTTCTACACGAGCTGTGTGAGGGTGAGCAATGAGCGATGCTGCTCCTCGGCCATGACCTGTCCTGCTTTCACTGGAAGCCCAGGTCGGTTCTCAGACCAAGGTGCTGACACCTCTCCTTCACTAACATAAGCAGCAGAGGCCTGGCTCTGTGGGTGCAGGTGAACTTTGCCACCTTCTCCCCTGTATGTGGGGTTTAATGGAGGAATGACGTTTGCCCTTGTCCTTGGTTCCAGTTAGTGGATGACGATGCCAGTAGCAAATCTTATTTCTACAGTGCTGATGGGTTTATTTTCCATGGATTAGAAAGGGCATTTTTATCATCTGAATTGCATGAGCCAGCAGTACAATTCACTGGAATTTAGTACCTCTATAAATATTTCATAGAAAGATGCCAAGTACTATAAATTGTTTCATACAGCAGCTCCCAACACCACAGAAGCATGATGTACATCAAAGGCATTGGAAGGCCTGTGGTCCAAAGCCTAGGAAGAGCTGCTTGTCCCATCTATTGGCAAGGGGAAGAAAATACATTAAAAAGCTTGTTCAGACAAGGTATTCACCAGCATGCCAAGGCTCCATGACAGCTCTCAATTTTCATGCCATGCAACCTGGGCAAAATGTCATGGAAAGAGTAGCAAAAACCTTTATTATCTATGGCAGAGACTGAGTCTAGCGACAAGCCCCATTCCTGGGAACCCCAGACATGCTGTCTGCCTGCATCCAGTCCTAGGCATGTAGCTTGGCTGGGCCTGAAAAGGGATGCTAAAAGGGTTTTAATTTTCCCTTTCTGTGTGCTGTAGAGAGGCAGTAAGCAGCTGCAGGCCAATTCAGCTGATCAAAGTCCCTGTTTCCTACTCACAGAGGGATTCCCTCTTAAGATGTTCCCTCTGCTACTCGAGCACATATTAACAATGTCATGCTGTTATTGGTGAAGTCACCTTTGATTATGATCCAATAAGTTAAAAGAACTTTGCAAAGCTGAAGAACATTTCCTGTCAATCAAACACCCAGTTAGAACTGATTTGAGAACTTCATTCTATTTAATTTTAGAATGTGAGCACATACCACTGGGTGGTGGGAAAATGGACCTGTCCTAAGTATCTTAAAATGACAGTTTCTTAGCGTCTTTGTCCAAATCTTACCAAAATCTTTCTACTGGAAAACTTGAGCTCAAAATGGTATTATACATTGCTCCCAGGATGTACAGTAAAAAGGAAAACTCATTTGGGGCTTTTCATTACAAATGATGAAACGCAACTCTTCTGCTTTGGCTTTTCCTCTGAGTTAAATTACCACATTCTTGTCCAGTTCAGCTATTCCAAATTGATGTTGTTAATTGGAAGATCATCTTGGAAAAGAAATTAAATGCATTTTTATGTGCACTGAGGTACAATAAGGTTTGTTCAGATTCATCTGTATTTCAGCTTGCTTTTCTTGTCCTTCTCGTCATAGAAACATAGAAATCCTTAGTTGGAAGGGACCCACAAGAATCATTGAGTCCAACTCCTGGCCCTGCACAGGACCATCCCTAAGAGTCACACCATGTGTCCAAAAATATCATCCAAACACTTCTTGAACTCTGGCAGGCTTGGTGCTGTGACCACTTCCCTGGGGAGCCTGTTCAGTGCCCAGACACCCTCTGGGTGAAGAAACACTCCCTAATATCCAACCTAAACCTCCTCCAAACGACACAGTTCCAGCCATTCCCTCGGGTCCTGTCACTGGCCACCAGAGAGACTGACCAGCAGAGCACCAGTTATGCTGTTAGCTGCAGAATTTGTATGGGGGGACTTTTCCCAGATAGTGAGAGAGAGGGAATCAACACCTTCACTACAAATGGGTGTAATGCTGTGTGACTGACACATGTTGCTGCATCGCGGGCAGGAACATGGCACACACAACTGAACATCTGCAGCCCCTGCCTGCTGCTCACTGGCAACCCCTGCCCAAGAGACTGGCAGGCAGGGAAAAAAAGATCTAGGAAGATCTGACTTTACAGAAAACCAGAGAGGTCTTCCAAGCATCTCTTGGTACTTTCAGGTACTTTCATCTGAAAAGGCCTCTGCCAAGTGCTGATCCATCACACAGAGCACCAAAGCCACAGCAGAGGTCTTGGTGCCAGACACTGGCTCGAACTGTGGGGTCCAGCTTTCCTCAGGCTCAAGATTTCTCAGTCTGTCCTGGGAAATTCGATTTGTCTACCTCAGGAGGCAGCGGTCATTGATGGATCTGAGCTCCCCTGTGCTCAGGAGTGCAGCACTGCCTGTGTGCAGTGTGCACTCTGCATACCTGTGGCAGGTTCATGGCAGTAACGTGGGACAATTGCTTTGATTTTGGCACAAATACAGCAACACAGCCCCATATTTTCAGGGGACTTAGTACAGTGTTGCCTTCCTGATCCCACAGTGGTGGGATGGTCAGTCTAAGGAAGACTGGCACTGTATAGTGTTAAGTCCTACAGAGGTAAATGTGCTATTTCCTACCTGCTGTTCCCAAGCCTGTGTCTCACCTCCCAAAGCTCAGGAAAGTTTTTTGGGTCTCATTTGGCCCATGCTACTTACTCCAGTAGCCTGCTTTTAAAACTGCAATGAGCAAGTAAGTTATGAGATGTTTTAACCTCTTGCCGTTCACGCAAGCCTCGGGTGAGACTATAGGATTGGAATTGTAAAACTGAGTAAGGGAAACATTTATCATTGTTGCTATGGAGACTGGAGTTTATGTAGCAATGACTTGTTCTGTTTTTTATCTCCTGGATCTTAGGCCAAAAAAAAAAAAAAGAAAAAGAAAAGCCCGCAAAAGAATCATGGACAAAACCTCTGGGACATGAGAATACAATTTGAATGATCTCTCAGCAGTATTGCAAAAAAAACCAAAGATGACAGGAATAGGGAGAAAAAAGTCTTTGTGTGTCAGGACAGTATCTTTCTGCAGAAAAGGAACTAGGAAGAGGCTAGAAAATGAACTAGGGTCACAGTGGACACAAGAGCAACCATCAGTTGCAGATTCTTTGGGTCATCCAGTGTCCTCTGTCCAGAGCCACTGCTCCAGCCGCACAGCTCATGCACTCTGGTCATGGTCAGATGCTCAGAGAACAGCATAACATTTTTTAACAATAAGGCCTACCCACATTTTATCTGTATTATGCGTCATTGGACAACAGGGATATGGAAACTGGGATTTTACCTTCTCCTAGATGGCTGTGTATGATATCTTCCCTTGCTAGCCCATTACCTGAAGGAAAATCTGCTGCAGGAACTGTATGGCAGTGTAGTAAGGAAAAAACATGTACCTGTTCCTTGTGGGCACATGATCAGCACGGGTATGATGACAGTATATGAAATCTGTACCAGGCTCTACTGCAGACCAAAGCATGAAGCGTGTCTGATCACATTGCTACAGTAAATAGATTATTTGCAGTATTTGAAAGCAGCTCTGAAGTTTCAAAAAATGACACATCTTAAGCGTAATAGATTGCCCTTAAAAAAACCCCTACATATGCATATCAGAAAGTGAGGTTCTGTCAGACTAAAGTTATTTTGATGTCACAGAATTTAAGCCTTGGAGTGGAAGGACAGGGTATCCCTAAGACAGTGGTCAGACAGGTTTCAGAGCATTGTGGAAAAATATGCCTTTTGGTTTATGATCATTAAAGTTCTGTGCTGAAGATGCAAAGAAGGTGGCCGTGTTACCCCATCCTTGGCCATTCAGATCCATTAGCATCCTCTTCTGGTTGTCATGAATCAGGACATAACTGAATCCCTGTCCTTTTCCACAGCAATGCATATATAAGAAAGATATTAAGCTATTGGAGAGTGTCCAAAGGAGGGCGGTGAAGATGGTGAAGGGCCTTGAGGGGAAGCCGTATGAGGAGCAGCTGAGGGCACTTGGTCTGTTCAGCCTGGAGAAGAAGAGACTGAGAGGAGACCTCATTGCAGTTACAACTTCCTCGTGAGGAGAAAAGGAGGGGCAGGCACTGATCTCTTCTCTGTGGTAACCAGTGACAGGACCTGAGGGAATAGCCTCAAATCATGTCAGGGGAGGTTTAGGTTGGATATTAGAAAAAGATTCTTCACTCAGAGGGTGTTTGGGCACTAGAACAGGCTCCCCAGGGAAGTGGTCACAGCACCAAGCCTGCCAGAGTTCAAGAAGTGTTTGGATGATATTTTTGGACACATGGTGTGACTCTTAGGGATGGTCCTGTGCAGGGCCAGGAGTTGGACTCAATGATTCTTGTGGGTCCCTTCCAACTCAGTACATTCTGTGATTCTGTGTGCTAGTCCAGAAACAGCAGCCCACCAAGCAGAGATTCTCCAGGACAAGTAAATCAGATGGAATTTGCTCCTCTGTTTTCTTTTTCACTGTTCACATGGGCTCTACAAAGCTGCACCTGGCTCCCAAAACAAGAGGCACTCTAATGCTGTTTCTTTAACATCTACATAGCCTTTTTTAAGAGCAGCCACGTTGAGGGCATATGGACTTGTGTGCTAACTGACATTTAAGAGTGGCTAATGGCTTTGAGAGCAAAAAAAAAAGAAAACAAAACCAAGAAATGAGATGACAGGGGACATGTTACAGGAATTTACTAGTTTGATCCATAATGTTGAACTGTTGTAGGAATTTTACTCCATATCACAACAGAAGCTCACTAAAAGTGAGACAAAACAAGCAAGGAATATCAACCTGGAGAGCCAAGGGGGTACTCAGAGGCAATTCTGTAAAAGCTATTTAGATGTTATTGACATCCCACAATGTGTATAGCTATTTTGAAACCAATTTTCAGCAAGTTTATAGGCCAAAATATAATTCCGCCCATCTCAAAAATAGGATGAACTCTAAAAGTCCATGTAAAAATCAGTCTCAAAAGGAGACTAAAGGAGCGTCTGAGACAAACTCTAGAGAACTGGAAGGGGAATCTGGAATATCATTTAAATCCCAGAGTGTCTTCAAATGCTAAGTGCAAATTAAGAAACTGATGCTGGCTCAAAGTCAGTTCTTGCCTGTCACTGGGAAGCACGGTGCTTTTCCTCTGTCGTGCAGACCAGGCAGAGCAGGTCACGCACAGGCTGGAACTGCTGTCTCTTCTGCTCTTCCTGCAACAAGTCTTTGTATCTCATGGGTGATCAGGGACTCAGATGTCTTCTGAGAGAAGATCCCAAACTTTGCAGGATGAAATCTGCTTTGCTAAATTTATTTGAACAGTGATAGTTAAGCTGTGGCATGAATTTGGAGGTAAGTAACTTCATCTTGACCCAGCTTGTATTCTTGGTTATTTCTATCAGGTTGGGGTAGTGCTTTTGTTTAATTCTACAAAGTTGATATTATCTCCTGGTATGGAGTACAGGTGATCAGCTTTGCTGTTCTTCATAGATTAGACTGGATATTAGGAAAAATTTCTTCACTGAAGGGGTGGTCAGGCATTGGAAGAGGCTGCCCAGGGAAGTGGTGGAATCACTGTTCCTGCAAGTGTTCAAAAAACATGTAGATGTGGTGCTTAGGGACATGATTAGTGGTGTTAGGTTAATAATTGGACTCGATGATCTTGGAGATCTTTTCCAACCGTAAGTAGTTCTGTGATTTGTTCTGCCTTTCACTCTGCTTAATTCATCTCTTTATTACCATAAGAACTACTTGATGAGCTAAAAATACTAGCTATTTCTTTTCAAGTTCAGGTGATGGTGAGGGTTCTTTAGACCACTACAAAAAAGTTCCTATAAGCAACTAAGACTTAGAAATTTGAAAATGCCTGGCCTATATGCCACAAAAATCAACAAACAAAAAGGCTCAAGAAAATTAATAGTTATTTATTACTCCAGAACATAATATATTTAGTGAGATACCTGTGCAGCTCTTTGCATCACATGAACCTTATGTATGATTTATAATCACTTCTGGGTCTCATTATTACCACATAACCCTTCTATTAAAAAAACCTGATAACTATGTAATTAGTGATGGTACCGTCATTTGTAAGAGCAAAATTTTGTTCCCTGCCTAGAGGGAGCTGGAGAGAGCTATAAACATGAAATATCGATGCTACCTGTGGGATTAAATTGCTATTTTCCAATAGCTGTGATGCTTAACAGAATATTGCTGTAGCATGGATGTTTCGGGAATACGAGGCATGATGCATAGCTGTGATTAAGCTAAACCACACTTTCTGTCTTTAATTTGGCTTCCCTCTAAATCAGGTATCACTGGGTATTCCACTCTTGCAGCATCCTCTGGGGTCCAAAGGAGTACATGTGCTGGTGGGAGCCAGGGAATGTCCTCCTATGGAAAGGGGGTACCTGTCCCCAGGGCCCTTCCCCATGGTCCCCACTCCTGGCTCCTCCCCAGGCAGTGTGACCAGCTTCAGGGGGCTCAGGGCAGCCATCTCCATCCTCTGCATGGTGAGGAAGGGCAATTCTGGCATTGCACAGCAAGCCAGAGGGAAATCCTGATGTTTCCACACCCGTTGTCCTCAGCAGGCTGAGGTTTGGACTGCAAAGGATTCATTTCTTCCACATGTAACACACCAGCAAAGCATCTCCTGAGTGCAGGGGTGTGCCCACAGCTAGACTTTTCCTTTCCCTTGGGTGGAAACAAAATGGAAGAAACCGAAAATTGCATCAAATGAAATCTGTTCCCAAATGTGTTTGTTCTGACTGGTTTTTCCAGTCCCAAGGTGGCATTTCTTTACCAGAACTGTTTGCTTTTCAGCTGAGAAAATGGAACTGGCTTGGAAAAAAGACAGTCCTTAGCTCTTCCCCTTCGCAGATAAGAAACCTGCTTACAGTTTGCAAACCTGGTTAAGATTATTAAAATTGATGCTATTCTACTGCAATGTCAGAAGCTTTGGGAAGCTCAGGACCCACTGCACTGGCCTCTGCACTAAAGGTCTCCTCTTTGCAAATGAGCAGAGGCTTCTGTCATCGCTCTGAGGGATCTGTGTGGCTTTTCTGAATTATTTTTAACATACCACAGAGAGGATTAGGAGGGAACCTTTGTACCATCTGTCCTGGACTGCAAGTGAGCCTTTCCGGAAATTACTCAGATTCTTTGGTGTGAATAGGCTGCTTAGATGTTGTGTTTTTCAGCCTCTGGGCACTGCACAGTGCCTGTAACACCAATATTTTAAAGAGCATGGCCTTAAAATGCCACATCTTTAAATAAAAAATGAACTTTGTAATGAACATTGGCAACAAGCCCCAAACATTTTTTTTTTTAATGATTCTCACTCCCTGTGCCAACAAGTACCAAGTATGCAGCAACATCTGCTGCATAAAAAGCACATCTGCTCAGCAGGTGGAGAGGAGGCAGGAACAGGGATCGCCTTTGGAGGGCATAGTCAGGGGTGGGGATAAACAGATATAAGAGGCTGCAGAGGGTGTGAAGAAGCTTTTGGTACAACTGCTCTCTGAGCATCCTGCTGCACGTGCCTCTGTCCTGCCTTGTGCCATCCCTGGTCAGCCTCTTTCACCGGAGGAGAAGGCTTTCCCAGATGGCCACATGCAGTTTAAACCCCAGTCTGGTTGGCAAAGCCTGTTGGAACATTGGCCTGTCATCCCCTTGGGCTATTTACCAATTCCTGACATCACCATGCTATTTTTATGTGGGTCCCTTGTACAAAGGAAGAGCACAGCCAGTTTCCATTGCTCTGGCAGACTTTCTGTGCTAAAGATTCTGTACAATATTCCACTACAGCAAAGCTAAGTGAAATCCTGCCTTTGTTACAACCCCAACTGTGTATTGCCAGCTTACAGTCCTCTACATGTTTTATTGCTTTTGCTGTTAATCTCTGAGGATAAACACATATCACTACTTTAGATTCTGTAGTAGTTGTTTCTCCAGTCACAATTAGAAATAGGAACCTTTTGGGGAAAATGTTAAATATGTTAGCTCAATTAACACATGATTGAAATTTCACTTCAGCCCTCAAGGAACGTAACTGGCATAAAACAGAAGGCTCATCTGTGCTGGAAATGGTGTTGCAAATGGTGGTATTTCCACAAACTACTTCTTAGGGTTTTACAGTGGTAATACACAGTTGTCTCTATGTTCCTCAGCATTTATAACAAGTTGACAAATATTCGGTAACTAAAGCTCATTTTATTAAATGAAGATACTTGTTTTATAGTCTCAAGTTCTAGATTTGAAATTGTTAGAGAGCAGATTAAACACTGAACTCCCCAGACACGCGTATCGATTGTGCAGGATCATAGACCACGTAAATAAGCTAGTTGAAACACCTGACATTTACTCATAACACACTGCTACAAGTGGAAAAACCATTCAGTTCTTAGTCATTTATACAATGAGTTTATACGCTGACTTATCGCTCTCAATTTCAATGAACAAAGAATACTTTGTATTTTACTTATGTAATGGCTGCATCCAAATGAAATTAAATTCTGTGATCTTCATGTGCTGTAATTGGTAGACAGAAACCACTGGAAAAGCTGGAATGACTCAGGACTGTCAAGGCTGTTCCCAGAGTAGAGCTGCGGACACTGAAACTGCTGAAAATGTTCCTACCAAAGGCAGTGGTTTTGCATCAGATACGTAACCTCCGTGAACAAGAGCAGACCATTTACAGCTGCAAATGTTATCACTTCTAACACCAACCATTTGATTTGTGCCAATCTTTGCAGCAAACTTCCTGATGCAGTTCAGTGGGGAAGACCTCTCTGCACCACCATTGCTCAGTGTAAGTCTCTCAAATACTGGCACACCAAGCCCGGTCCCACAGCAGGACATGGTGCAGCAGGAGGTGGTTCAGGCAGTTTTGTTCACCAAACAAGCCCTGCAAAACCTCTGCTGGTGCATCTATACCCTCCAGCAGGAAGCATTTACCTTGAAACCCTTTCCAAGAGGTGTGAAAATCAACAGTTAAGCTGGACAGCATTAGAGACATCTTCTGCCCTAGAATGTGAGCTGGTTTTTAAAGTGATTCAGCTTTCACCCTACATCAAAGGTACGTCGATCCTCCGCGGTTGCACTTGGAGTCAATCAGTCTGCTGAGAAATTCAACCTTCCCTCTTAGTTCAGTTATAAAAAGTAAAAATTAAAATAAATTATAACATGCAGGGAAAGGCAGGTTTCCTTCATTAATTGTTCAATATTTTTACCTAAAAGCCAGTTAAAATTTGGCCACTGACTCAGTGAATAGCCAGCATCTCATAAATACGTATCCGAGAAGAAGAAATAGAATGTTCGCTAATAAATCAAAAAGATTAAAGTTCAAATAGCTGAGAAATTTCTTCATAAATCCTACTTTCAATATGTTACATTATTAATTTATTTTTACGGAAGAAGTATGTCCCAATAGCTCTTGCTGGATGGACAGTTAAAAAAAGCGTAATAAAACACTGGAAGAATGACATTTTTAGTTATTTTTTTTAAGATGTATAACTTTGTATTTGCATATCAGGTAATTTTTTAATAAGACAGATTTCTGAAAATTCTTTACATGTTGCTAAGACTTCAGCTCGTGTCTTTTCCAGCTACCTAAAACTTCTCCTCCATCCAACTCCTAACAGCTGCCAGGCGATTATATAAAATGTTACCACAGATAAGGTTCAGCCAAATCAAGCAGTGAATTTTATCACTCTCTTTTAGTTCTGTAAGAGCCAAATGGATTTAAGATCAACAAAATATAAAGAATCTTTCTTAATGGATAAACTGAATGGAGAGAAGGCTTTTTAGGGTGGTAGGAGCTTTTCAGTGGTGAGCTGTATAACAGCAATCCATCCAACACCCAGAGAACACAAAAACTCTATACTCATTTCTGAAGTGATCAGAGCCATTTTTCATTTTAAGGTGAGTAGCATCTTTTTTTTTCTAAACAACTCTTTTGCTATTTGAAATAGCATGCTGCTTGTAGTTTTGAAGTATTTTTGATGGATGCTTTCCTTTGCTCATTGTCCTTCAATCCCAAGGTAAAATTCTCCACAGAAAGTATCCTATAACTCAAAAGTAAAGAAACAGAATCTGTGTCATTTTATCTTTCTGTGGCCAAGATGAGAAGCCCATTGTCTTCTTCACCTTCTTTAACTTGTCATTAACCACTCTTGTAAATTAAAGAATTTCACTAAGCACAGCAGTGTTGGCATCACAAAGCTTCTTTGGGGCCATTTGTGCCCACCACTTGCATAAGCCCTACTCAGATCAGAGCATGCCTTACTACTAGCACTGGCTGTCTTAAAACCAACAATCTTTAAAGATGCTTCATTCCTATTATGAAATTTTGGCTTTTATAAGAGTTGTTTTAAACAAGGCACAAAAATTGTACAAAATACAAGCCACCATGGGGAATGAAAGAAAAAAGCTGTTGGATTTACTAGAAAAGGGACTGCGGATGTTAAGATGTCTACCCTCACCTCCAACTCTAAGTCTCATTATATGCTTAAGTTTTTCATACCAAATAGCAATTTTCTGTTATTAATTTAGGCTCTAAAAATGTGCATTACAGAAATCAGTAACTGCATCACTAAATCTATTCAGTTTTCATACCAAAAATGATGTTTGGGTGTTGACAACAGAGTTTGTTTCCCTCCTTGACTGCTAGTACACGTTCCCGCTTTCCAGTCAATAACCAAGTTGCTCCAAATTTACTTCAAATGCTGCAATTTAAAGCACAGTTACTTTTATCAACACATATGATGAAACTTGTTAGTTCAATGAAACTAGAGTGCTTGTTTTGCATGTCTACTCATGTTGCATCATCTTGCCTTCCTAAATCTTCGTTCGCGAAGCCTAGCCATGATGAACAGATTTAGTGATGCAATTACTGATTACTGTACATCTGATGGAAGTGTAACAGAATACATCCTTATGTCCTCAACTCCAGAGTTGGATTAGATTTGTACAGACTTTGAACTTTGAAAAGAAAAAAGTGTAAGCAATGTGTAAATGGCAGTATCAGAGACTGATACTGCTTCAAGCTTCCTGGATGCATGTCCTATCTGCTTCCCACTTGGATGCTGTGGCAGGACCTAGGTACAGAGCAGACCAGAAAGGAGCTGCCATTCTCTCCAACCGTGCCCCTGAAGCACCAAGAATCAGGACTCATGAACCTCAGCCTCGCAGTCTGGGTGTCATCTCTGTCCTTCAATCCTATTTGGATTAGGTGCTTGAGGCTAAGGGATGTTCCTGCAGCTCAAGCAACAAAGGCTGGGGTACCAGAGGAAGATGCAGGAAAGCAAGCGTAAGTGTTTCTCACACAGGAGTCTTGCAATTGAACTTTTAATAGAAATGAGCAACCTGCAACCTACAATCTCATAAAAGAATTGGGAAGAGAGATAAGGGAGAAAGAAAAAGGCTGCTCCCTAGATTGCTCCTCCACCCCCTTAGGATCCAGGGGCACAGCTTTGGCGAACAGCATGTTGTTACAAACCGAGACAGATGGAAATGTGGTTACTTGTCAAAGCTGTTATCCCTCAAGAGCAAAGAAATTATGTTGTCCTGAAAACGCTGTGGGTAACAGACAGGGAAAGGTCCAGAAATAGAACAAAACTAATAATATAAAACTAGATTTGGAAGAAGAAATGAAAGCTGTCTTTTGCAGAGAAAAGGATGTGTTTTTTCTTAACAGATAAAAATCTTTCTTTAGTCCCAATAGTATATCTTACAATAGATAAGCATTGTCCTACTGAAGACTTAACCTATTAGAAATAAAATACTAATGTTTGTCATGCAGTATTATCAACAGGATAATTTCTGTGATTGAAACTGAAGGCATTTACAAATTCTGGTCTATAACAAATACTGGATAATATGGGATACCGAGCTTCTAGAAAACTTTTAAACTCTAACTACAGCACAACCCACTCATAAAAGGTTTTTAAAAATTTTAGGTATTAACAATGATCTGAGTCTACCTTTGAAAAAAATGCAGAATTTTCTTCCTAAGACAGTGATTCCTTCAAGATTAATTTAATAGTGAGCTACATCTTTGACTTTTAAGCACATTTCACAATAAAGCTCAAGAAGAAAACCAATTTCCCCAGCAGTATGTTTTCCTAATACTGCTCATTTCTTTCCATCAAAACAAACTGGCTCTAGTACCATACCTTTGTCTACTGAATCCAAGCCAGAAAATAAATGATACTGTATCTTTTCCATTAAGGAAGAGGATGGTACAGAAAGAGGAAGATGTTTTGTCCTACAGGTGCCAAAATTAAAAAAACAAAACAAAACAAAACTAACAACTTTATATTTTAAAAATGTCACTTTACTTTTACCGAAATCTTTCAGTCTTCACCTTCCATTAGGAGAAAAAAATAAAGGAGAAAAAATACTGCAATTAAAATAGCAGCGTTGTGATTACTCCATTTTATATTTATTCTTGCACAAAAAGCCAAATAACCAGAGAAGTTATGGCATCAGCAGTGCCCATTACTTCACAGAAACCACATTCAACTCCAAGGGGAAAAGGAAGTTTCAAAATGCTTCCTTATGTAATAAAACAATATTCAAAATCTTTTAGTTTTTGTATTTTGAGTCTTCAGAAATGGTGATTTTTTTATTAGGTTTGGTAGCCTCGTCCATCAGTTCCTTCAGCTGCCCAATCTGTTCATCACGGAAGTCATTAAGTTTTTCTTCTGTGAGCTGGAATCCATATACAGTCTTTTCTCTCAAGTTTTGTTTGTCCTCATTGATTTGTTGCTGTATCAGTGCTGCATAGTTCTAATGAGGAAGGAATACGAAGGTTACAAAACTGACAAATGCAGGATTCATGTCAACTTTTTTCAAAAGCATTTTACTGTAATAACATACTCTTACACTATCTCCTACAACAGTCTATTAATCAACACCAAATGACAAAAAATTACACTTTTTATAAGAAAGAAGTTATCAAAATATTTCTACATTAAAACATCTACCACCAATTTTATATAACTAGTTTTAAATGCATATTATATATGTACAGATTAATTTCATTATGTCCTATCGTATACTACTTCTGAAAACAAAACATAATTTAATTATAGATCAAATATAACTACTAAAATAGCATTTTCTATCTAGCAGGATATCAATAGGATTCACTTTGTAAACTGATACATCTGGAAAAGTATTATTCTTGAAATGTATTAGAAAAAGCAATCTATAATTAGACAAATGTCCTGAAGCCTTTTTGCCTAACTACACTCTGCTTTTCTCAGAACTGATAAGGTCACTTACATCCAGCCCTGGACTGCTCCAAAGGCAGTAGGAATTCAGTAACTATAAGACTTCTGTCATTCTGCCAGTTTTTAGAAGAAATTAATTTAAAAAATCAAAAGTCAGGTGAGAATAAGAAGGAGCTTAAAGATACCTCTGTATTTCATACTCACTCCCCAAAGGAAAAAAGAAAACGACAACCCCCCTTTCTGCAGTGTTTTGAATATATGTAAGTTTGTTCAGACTTACAATCCTGCTGTAACAGAAAGCATTTGGACCATGTTTACTTAGATAACAGCATTTATGTCAGTGGACAGGCAACACGGTCAGTGTGTGTTACATCAATACCAGGCTGAGGACCATTAAAAAAATCAAAACTTTCTCAAGAGCAGAACCAGAAGTGGCCAAGGGATCACATCAGTAATGTGGATATAGTTGGAAAATTGCTTTCTCACCACTTCAGAGCAATCTTTGCCCATTATGATTTTTCTAAATTACAACACTCGAGGTTCTGCAAGGACAGCAGTTCTGCAAATTTAATTCAGCTGGTGGTGCTCCCACTGACACGGCTGTGTCCAAGGCCCATCAGCATGGATGCTGTGAGCTTCCCAGCTCCCTCTGCCCAGCACCAGCCCCGCTGCAGCAGCTCTCAAAGAAGTTGTAGTGAGTGAATTCGTCAAAAGCCTCATGGTGTGTGTACTTACAGAAGTCAGTGAACCTACTCAGATGTTTAAAAGTTAAATACACATTTAACCACTGGGTTGGAAGGGAGCCTAAACATCCATTTTTCTTAAGAAGAACTTAAAAACAAGATCAAAAATTAAGAAATTAATTTCAAAAGTTAATTTTTAATTGGAAAAAATACAGGTTTCTATCCTAATTCAGTAAGGTATCCTTTAAAGTACCTTTAAAGTTTTAAGCACAACTCTGAATAAAGTATAAGAAGATGAACTAAAAAAAACATTTTCTGAATACTAAGAATAAGGACTGTTACATGGCAACACCTTTTTTTAAAGAAAGGATTAAATATCAGGAGTATTCAAAAGCACAGTATTATAGCAATGAGATATAAGCATTATTTGAATTCCCAATCTTCAGCTAAGAGAAAACTCATTACTGCATACTGAATTGTTAATCCAATTACCAGCAGAGTAATTGAAGCCACTACTTCAACTGTCTGTCTAATAATTCCAGAGAAGTGGGTGAGAAGGAAGAATGATATTTGTGAGCATGTGATAAATTTCAAAATTACACCATTTACTAACATAAATACACTACACTGTTAGTGAACCATGTCAAGCTTCACTCAAGTCAGCAGGATCTTATCACTCCTGCTGCAAAATATAATTAATGGTTATTTAAAGAAAATAGACAGCTAAAACAAACCAGGGCAAACAAAAGTACATTTTTATTAATTGGGACTCTGAACTAATGTGATTCTTTGAGGTTCTTCCCAACATCACCTCTCCTGCTTTTACATTAAATATGCATTCAGGAACAGTAACACTGCAGTTAATCCCCACAGTAAACCTACACTTCAGAGGTATTACCTCATGGTAGAGTTGGTGTAGGGTTTAGAAGGAACTAAATAGGTTTTTTTCCAGATGATTGAACAATAAAGTAGTAACAACAAGATAAAAAATTATAATGGGTTAAGTCTTCAACTTCGTGATTTACAGAATTTTTTATCAAGGCAGAGGGACAAATGTGATCTGTGAAGCTATCTGCAGACCAGAAACACACCACTGGTGACACATCAACTATTCCAGCTCATTCTGCCTTCACATTTCTGCACAGAACAATCCAGTCAGTACTGACTCTGGACTCCAAAAAAAAAGAAAAGAAAAAACAAACCACACTCTCATTATACCAAACAACAACATTCACAGCATATAATAAGCTATAATGAAAGCAAGCAATGTGAAGCTCTTCACATCTCATCAACAGATCTGACTAAACGTAGAAACCCTGAGAACCCCTCCATGTGATGTCCTGTGCAGGTTCCACGGCAAGAGAAAAGTCCTTCCCACTGCTAATGAACAACACTCAGGAGCAGCCTGGGGCTACTGCTACAGGCATGGGCTATAGAAACCAGAAATAACTGAAGTCCATTTAAAGAGTGGTTATAATTTTACAGACTTTGTTGACAAGATCATCTTTTACAAAAATATCAAACTAATTAATGGCAAAGAGTCTGTAATTTATTTTTTTTTCATCTAACATCAAAGCATCACACCTCACAGAGCACCAGTGTTAAAGAATCCAGATCCTGAAAGTGGTAGTCCTCAACAAAGCTGCAAGGCCCACTCTCACAGATGCTCTGCATCCAGATACAGAGCAATGGACTATACCTCCCCCATTCCCTGATGCCAGGTGTTCCACCTCTCAGCACTCCAATGTGCTCCTATCCAACTGTCACCGCTGGCTCTTTTCCCCTACTCGTTTTCTAGCTGAACAAATGTTTTGTATGTGCCAGAAAATCTCAATAGTTGCAGTTTCACATCAATTCGCAATGTGAACAGAAATTTAAAACTGGACCCTGGAAACATGCTGGGTTTTGGTTGGCTCATGACAGAAAATGGAACTTTCTCACCTCACTTTACCAAAAGTCAGTAGCACCAAAGAAAATATCTTTCAGCCTTTACGAAAGTGCTGAAAAAAAGATCAGCTATATGGCATATCTCATTTTCTCTGAGGAACAAACAAAGCCTGGAATATTTAACTCTTTAACACTTTACTGCTACCTCAGAAATTCATATTGTAATTATGTGATCAGTGATTTGTGGAAAGCTACTACATGATTTGATGATACACGGTAATTTAAGATTTGGGATCTATAAAGAAAATGTGCCACTTTGCTAACCGCATGTGAGCTTTAATATGCTGAACTCCAAAGTTCTGTAATAGGTTTAAAAGCATAATGAAAAAAAAGTGGGGGAAAGCTAACATTTTTACTTCCAGTAATATAACTGGTCACAAAATACGATGACCACAGTCCCTCTCAGGTAATGAGGAGCAGTATGTTCATGTATGGTCTAGTTTTCACTGGAAATTAATAGTTAGAGAACTTAAGTATTTTCCAGTGTCATCTTCCCTACCAGCAGAACTGCAACAAACACTTGCTTAGCTTTTCCAAACAAGGAAAATTATTTCCCTTCTGTCTTTCACTTTATGTTACATATAACTGCATCTTCCAAATGTAACACCTTTGTCAATCACAACACAAATCCTGGGTAGATTTTTCAAGGGCATCTTATTCCCATTATGGTTCACACTGTGCTCACAAAACCAGAGACAGGAGACACAAAATGGAACACAAGTAAACCTGCACTCTCACAGAGCCAGGCTCAGCACACACAAGGATGGCAGAGGGACACAGGTGTTCTCCTCCTTTGCACAGAGGGTCAAATACGGTACGTCAGTCAGGGACAACTTCTGCATCTTAGGGGTTTTTAGGTTGCTTGGTTGTCTCTTTGAAAGTAGCTCTCACTGCAGTGATCCTCTGCATGCACCAGGTGTAGACTTTCTGAGCACCCACATGAAAAAAACCCAAACAACAAAGCCCCTACCATCTGAATGGTAAAAGTCTTTGCCCCTCGTATATGACTGCCACCAGAAACCCAGAAGATCAGAATCAAGTTCAAGTTAAGACAACCTCTCCTGACCATTTACCATCAAAAGATGGCTGATTTATCCAGTACTAAATCCCAGCATGCTGGCCATCCATGTCACAGACACACTCTCCATCTTAAAGGAGGTCCAAGGTAACAGTGTGAGGTGTAGACTGGCCATGTCCCTGCACTGCCATCAGTATGTGTAAACACAGACATACCCCAAAATTCTCCGTATCACCAATGCAGAGAGGTAGATCCCTCACCTGGATGGTCTCCTTAGAGATGCTGGTTCTGCCACAGACCACAGTGGCATTTACAGCATGCAAGCTGAATCCAACCATTAGGCTCTCTTAAAATCCTATGACGTGACAAAATACTTGAACCTCTAAGTGATTTATAAAAAAAAAAAATAAGGTAAGTATTTGTTGTAATCAACAACCACAGGGGTTTTTGTTTAAATTCACTAACTGAAGTGAATACACACTGTCTCTCCTGTCTGCTTCATAAGCACTCATGGAATGCACAAATTCATTAAAAGGACAAGAGGATGAGCGACATCTGAGGTTTTAAAATACCTTACATTACAGAAAGGGCATCAACCTTGTTGTTTTCAAAGTTTTCAAAGGATTAAATACAAAAATATAAGCAAAAATCACACAACCAAAAGTCCCACTCCCTGACTGCCAGATATACAGACTCTTACCTAGGCCAGTCCACATTGACAGATGTTTATCTCATACGCAAATAAAAAATGCAGATAGACACTTATGATTGAATCATAAGATTAAATGAGTTAAGAGCCCATTTTGGCCATTTTCACTGGAAAGAACAGTAATCATAATTTCTTTGCATCCCAATCAACATGTACAATTCTACATTTTAGAAAACCACTCCAAAAATCTCTGTAAGAATTGATTTAGATAGAAAAAGTCAGAACAGATATGTCTGTTCAAAGCAACTACCCGTACAACTCACTTTCTTGTCAGATTTTCTCTTAAAAAAAGGTCTAAAATTTTTATCTCCCTTGAGCATCTGAAGTATAAAGCTGAAGAATTCACACATTCCAGAATAACTATATCCACTTGCAGCCATAGCACTGATAAACAACAGTACTGGGGCCAGATGAGAAAACGCTGCTCTGAGACATGTCAGACAATCAGGGCAAAGTCAGGCACTAGAAAAATGCTATCAGATTATTTGAAATTTATTTTTCTCGGGGTGACATAAAAAAAAAAATTAGCATGGTCTGACAGGCCACCCTCATTGCTCCCTGGAGGTTAACTTCCCATTGCAGTATTTCAAATTCTTCTGTTGCTACTCAGAGCAAAATCAAACACACACTGCCAGGATGGCAGCATGAAGAAACAGCTGTAAATGAACAGCACAGCAAGCTGCAACCTGTGCAGAGATATTTTGAATTAATTATTTTATATTTATTCAGACAGAATTCTGCAAGCTATTTATTATATGTTTTACTGAAAAACTGTTTTGATGTTAAACTAATTGATCATCAGCAAAAGATAAAATATTACAGAAGTGATTTTTAAATGGGAGCTATGCCCCATGAAATTCCAGACCTCCTTTTATCTGAAGCTGTAAGTATAGTTAGAAATTCAATAAAAAAAACCAGGAAAATTCTACCACACAAGCTGAGCTTAATACACCACTACAGTGAATATTTTCATACACTCAAGTACCTATTAAGCCATAGCAACCTACATTTCATGCTATAAGACCACTTAAAATAGCCCATAAACATTTTAAAAATTGCATAAAATACAAATCCTGCCAAATAAATTAACTGGTGTGAATAAACAGCTATGTATCCTCTAACAGGAACAATGTACTATCAATTTCAAAATTGAAATTTCAACCCACTTTTAGTTTTGTAAAGAACACAGCATGGTCACTTAAAAAAAAGTGAATGTACTATAAAGAATGCTGAGTAAGCCTTCCCCTGCTTTTGAAGATATCCATCAAATGGTATCTGAATGATACCAGGTAGTGACATATGGTGGCATTATCACAGTTTCTTTTTTGGAAAATTAAAATAGCAATTGCTGGGAAAAGGGCAATAAAAGGAAGATAGGAATTTCATTCTGAGGTATCCAGCACAGCAGAGGATCTGTGGGGAATAAAGATGTCCAGCTCCTACTGCACATCTTGACAGAAGGTGAAAAAACAGCTTTCTCTTCTGGCACTTAAATGACCTCAGAATCCATCATATGTGTAACAGTAGACCAGGCAAATACAAGGAAAAATAGGGACAAGTTTGTTTATTATAGAAACCAATGTTTTTCCTCATGTTTTGTTCTAGCATCTCCTTCATCAACAATATCACCACACATATTCCATCAACAACATCTTGAACATCTATTAAGAGTGGCAGAGCTGTGCAAAGTAACACAAAGCGTTCTAGTTTCAAAACCAAAAAGGTCTTCCCAGCACAGATATGTTAAAGAAAGTCATGGAACATCCCTTCAGCAGGGTAGTTTGGGTAAGGTAGCCATGGCTGGCAAATTAGAGACCTGAGATGGTGCTGCAGCCCACAAAGGCTGCAACAACAGAGGTAAGTGAGCAAATGCTCTTCATATCCTGTGTTCACCACTGCTTATCCTGAGGTATTGCTTAGTTTCAGTCCTCCTGAGATCCACACACAAACCTTTGTTGTTCAAATTAAACATACTGTAAACACAAGCTCTTTGGCCTGAGTGAAGCACCGGGGTGGCTAATGGACAGATACCAGTGGCTACGCTATAGGCTACAGACGTAATTAGCTGTCCTGCTGAATGATTTACCTACATCTCATGAGAGCAATCTGGTTTTAGATGCTGCTGTTCTGAGATTTGTTTACCACCTTCTGACAGCTCTTAGATGTAAAGAATAAGGTGCCTTAAACAAGCTATAAAATCTGTCATTTCTGTTACATTTCAAACTTCAGCCACCCTTGATACTGTCCATTAATAACAGAAGGGTTCTGTTAAGCAGAAGTTAGGATACAACATATTAAATGTCTGTTTTATTCGTATACATTTTATTCACAAGCCAAAACACTTAAAAACCAGACTGAGTAGCTCTTAAGTCATAAGAGCAGTCATAAGAAGTCTAAGAAGACACTTAAAACACCTATAAATAAGAATCAGAAAGGGTATCAGAAAGATATGCTGAAACATTACTCATGCTTACTTAAAAAAAGCACTCTTCTCAGAAATTAAAGGAAAGCACATTTTCATATAAAATTTTGGGAATTTCAGACTATATGAAAAATATTTTTTTTTAATATTTCTTTCCTAATCTAGCAATAGTGAAAATTGCATACCTGCCAATATGACTTTCCTGTGCACTACTACTTTTTGAACAGGGCAGTTGAGGAATCTCCAAAGGGAAAAAAAATCCCAAAATAGCACTAAATCAGAGTTGGTAACTCACAGCCATTGTCCCTGCCCCTCTGCTGAGGCAGCCACTATGGTGGTACTCTAGAAAAGGAAGGAAATACAGGGACAGCAGAGCAGCACATAGAGTTAATTTAAGCAAATGCAGAGCAAGAAGGTACAAAAATGACACTGTTTGCCAGCTGCCAAATTGGGTCCTCAAGAATCCTTTAAGATTATTAGTATGGAGAATCCATTTCACTACAGGATACATCTCCAAACTGCAACGAAAAACAATGTAGGTGAAATAAATCCCTCTCTTTTCTAAAAAATATACCAAACTGTAATTAATAAAGAGCTCTAAAAATGTTGTGTGAAGAGCAGCTTGGATAAGCTCTTTTGTATTTCAGCCCATTATTAGATGGAAAGGTCATCTTTGCAGAGGCCACTTCAAGCCATGGGTATAGTTTTGCACTTGCAATCGGATTGCCTATGTCTAAATGTCATGTGTCTAAGTGCAGCTAGAGATGTAGGATGCCTTTGTGCTGAGCACTGGAGAGAGAACTTTGGTCTTAAACATGATGTGATGACTGGATACACTGTTCTCCAGAGCTTTGCATCTCATCACTACAAAAGCAACTACGTGTCTCTCTCTGTGTCCCTGGCTGTAGATGACTGTCTTCAATAACTTCCTTCCTTATGGTAAAAGGAAGGTGTTCATTAGTTATTTTGTTTTGTGCTTTTTTAATTACACAAGGCAACAAAAAAACCATTTCTCCTTGAGCGAATCTACAATCTCTCCCCTGGAGTTTTATCTTTTCCTAACGCTGCTGAAATCAGACTCAGCAACATCCTGAAGTTAAACACATGATGAAAACAAAAATTGTAGTTTTCCTCTTTATCCTTAGAAATAAGTATGCATTACGTATATTTTAATTTCTGGGGATGAGAGACCATGTCACCATTTCTAACAATGCACAGAAGTAAAACAGATTTATCCAAATAACGTCATTGGATCATAAAGAATGGGAACAACCAGAAGACTTCAGTTTACTAAAAGTTAATCTGAAAGGAAAACAGGAGAACTTTAACAATATCATGTTTTCCCAGGATATTCAGGAAGGATGCTAGAGTATGTGATTATCAACCAAATTTCAGGGAACAGATCACACTAACACAATGATGCACACAGTGTAGCTATACAGAACTGTTACCATAAGGGGTTTGGGGTTTTTTTTGGTTGCTTGCTCGTTCGCAGTTTGGGAGGAGAGAATGAAAAATTGTTAAGCTAAAACGGAGCCAGGGAATATAATTATGTAATACTTAGTAATCAGCATGGAGAATTATTATTTGATCAGGAAGGTATAAAATGGACTGCTTTTTTTTGAACACAGTTAACTAATATTGTTAAACTGGAAGAAATGACATTTATTTAGAGGAATGTGAAAAAAGCTCAAGAACTAACTCAGCTTTGTTTATAGCTTAAATAACATGGTATTTTAATGTTCTTTTTTAATGTAAGGCTTATGAGATCATAATTTGAGGTGGAAGTGGGAAGTTTATGGCCTGACCATCAAGGTAAGCATATATAAATGTTATTAAGTCCAAAATGGAACACAACACCATTAGAGTACATCAGAGGCTACTGTCATTTGTTGAAAAACAAGCTGTGATTATTTCTTTCTTTCTGGATGCACAATACTTACACCAGTATTGTACATCAGGGCCAAAATATAGGTCACTAAAAGCTTTTTGCTTCATCTGGTAACAGCCACAGTCTTTAAGATTCTTTCCACTTAGGTTAATAAGCTTCATCTCAGGCCTTAAATAAAAAGCTCGAGCTTATTCTAGGGCATAATAAAGGAAAAAAATTGCAACATACTTGAGAGAAAAACAACATTTAAACAAAAATAAAATGGTCAATTAAGTTCTGAAAAGAGAGATCAATGTGAAATGTAGGTGCAGCACAAGAAAGGAGGACGATATGGGAGGCAGAATGAAAGAAATGGCCACCCAAGGGAGTTCCAATGGCTCAACAAGATCTCGTCATGGTTCTCTATCCTTGGACAGGTTGTATCATTCAAAGTGTGAGCTCCACTGAAATAGAAAGACTTATTTTATGAAAGAATAAAAAAAATATTCTTCTCCGAAGTACATATCAGTTAAATTGCTATTGAAGACAAAAGGACTTGGAAGAGAAGTATATTAAAAACCCCATTAGACTATACCTAAGAACAAAAGGTGGAAAATTATTCAGACTGGACCTTCATCTGTAAAAATTATGATAAAATTACACTGTTGCTAATACCAAAGTGTAAGACTGCTGTGACTGAACAAATAACCTACAGACCAGAAAAGTTAAATTTCAAGAAGATTGTTTCGTATTTTCATACAAATCCTAACGATCCTGAGCAATTTGAAAGATGGTAATTTCTTGACTCAGTTTCTATTTTGCTTTGACATTTTATGCTGTGCGTGGCAGTTCTTTGGCTAATAAAAAAAGTTATTCTGTGCACTTTTGTCTACAGCTGATGTTTTGTCTGGCAAATATTATGCTACAATCTCACAAAATATTCAAGGATTTACCACATACTGCTAATTTAAAGCAAGGCAAAGGCAAAGACTGGAAGTGATAGTATCAGTTTGTTTTTAGGAACTTAACTTCCACAATGCATCAGTTATACTGCAATATGTCTATTTAAATATTAAGCTAGGAAATCTTGGCAAAGTGTTTCACTGCAGATAATTCCCAGACAAATATCAACGCTAAGTACAGGCATTTTACCTTAAAAAACCCTAAAGACTGTTTTAGCAACATAATCAGACAATTATAATTAAAGCTCACAATGTAAACATCTCTTACAGACTCCTGTATCAATTCTTTAAATAGAGAACAAGCATCTTAAATATGCAGTTATTTCTTTCAGAATTATTACTTCCAGATTGTCAAGGAAGACGATGATTTCATATCTAGATATTCACAAAAGGAAAATAAAGCCTGTTTCCAAGACAACCACATTAGTTTCCAGACCGCTAGATACTAAGAACATTCAAATGATTATATATCCCAGATGATGACACTTGAAAGACTTCCACGCATGTTCTTCTACTCAATTTATACCTAATGAAGCATTTCAAGTGTACATATATACCCAAGAGAGACTCAGTATTCTTATTTTTCCATTACTCATATTTCTAGATGCTCAATAGAGACAAAACCTTAAACTAATAAAGTAACAAAGAAAAACTCAAGTATAAACAAAAAATTAATCCACTAATAGGCATCTTGTATTGATTTCCATGACACCACAAATAACCTTTCTGCTGAGGGTGCATGGAATTTTTTACTTTAATGAGCCTGTAGAAGAAATATGTGCTTGAATGAATTAAGTAAAAAGTCATGTGCAATATTTAATAAATGCACCAAAAGGTCATTAGTGTAAAAGTCAGATCCATCTCTTAGGATAAACAGACAAAAGCTTCTCCATTTTTAAATGAACAAACTCTACATTACCTGTTCCAATACAATACATGGAATTTGGCAAGAGAAAACACTGAGTCAAAGGCTCATTTTCTTGGCCAGTATTACCATGATCCTTCCAGTAATAGGGGAGAGATAAAGCCCTACATGAGTGCTTGCAGAGGCATTTAAAAGAGACAAACAAGGAGTCATTGAAGTTTATCTACCTGCTTTTTCAACAAGGCACAAACATTTTGAGGTGAGCTCTTTATAGAGCACTATGTAGGAGACTGGCCATCAATAAAAGAAAGCCTACACACTGGTGGACTCGTGATTAAAAAGTAAAAAAATATTGCCACTGAGAAACACAGATGAGTTCTTACAAAGGGTGTTATTTACCTGAGCATGACATTCAGTCCGGAACTTTTGAAAACACTACTCTGTAGAAATAACTCAGTGTATTTGGTCACAATCGTTTGATTACCATTCAGTCCTTCTTGCTTTTAAATAGCAGTAATAGGACATCCCTATGAAAAGAAATGCATACTGATATTACTGACATTTTCCTTAAGACAACTAACGACATACTGGTTTATATTTGTAAACTCACTTTATGGAAAGAGGGCTTGTTACTGCAGTTAACATCTACTTCACAGTACTTAATAAAAGGCAAAAAAAGATTAACTCACTAGTCTCTGTGCTAGACCCAGTGCAAATCTTTAAAGGTCTTGTTGCTACAGCAAAATATGTTACATGACGTTCAAGTTTTAGACCACACATATGCTTCGTATACACATAAAAGTACCTCTGTCAAATGAAATCAGTGACATACAAAGTTTAAAAAGTCTTCCATGTCCTCCAAGCAATAGAATAAGTTAGAATATTTCCTTCATCTTTAGTTTTATTGCTCTCAAAATTACAACAGAAAGTTCCTTACTCTGGTTTATTTTCCTAAAATATTGTGATATAACCTATGGAGCCACAAAGTCCTTTGAACTGCAGAGGACTGCAGAGTAACTGCAGACAAAAAAGGTCAGAGAAATTAAAAGTTCCCATTCCAAACATAATTCTAAAATTGTGCTTATTTTTTTAGCACTTTCTTAAGTGCCTAAGTGTCTTAGGCACTTTCTTAAGTGCCTAAAGTTGATGAATCTACATATCTTACCAAGGGTTTTTAACTGCAGATTTTTATACAATCTCTGAACTACTTCAGAAATAGCCACAGAAGTTAACTGAAGAAAACAAATGTGTAATTAGTATTCCAAAAGCTGCTAAAAAGGAGCATCCATTTTTACTGACATCAGAGCCACCAAATCTGAAACCCCCCAAAACTTCTGTAATCATCTGCAAGTCACTATTTATTCCTTTATCCAATGGTTCTGACATTTAAGAGGATTTTTATAGCATCTGTCACAATACAGCAAGTGAGAGCTGGGCTGTCACAGAAGACTGGAGGGATTAAGCACAAAAGGAAAATGAAAAATTCAGTCACCTGCTGAATAACTTTCAAAATTCAATGAAGTACTGTAGAGACAGCTAATCTGAAAGCACTTTTAAAAAATTCCATTAAATATTCTGTACTGTTCTTGGGGAGATCATATACGTATCAAATTCAAGTCTGAACGCATTCTACTGTAATCTCTATACAACAGATACTACAAAATTAACTCACCTAAATCTTGCTCTATTCCTTCTTTTTTGTTTCTGGTATTGTTGGAGGTTTTCCAGTTATTAAAGGGGGCTTGCTTTTAATTAGTAAATGGTGGGGAAAACAGGGTAGGGGAGAAATACAGGGATGGAAATCAAATAAGTCGAAGAGCTTAGAGCTTTATGTACCTCACTTTGAAATGAATACTCAGAAAACAAAACTGTAAGATTTCACAGCAAAAATCCAGATTGTCTACTTATTCCTAAAAATTCTCACCCACCTAGAACCTCTCCTTTTTCCCTGTGCAAACATAGGTTTTTCTGGTCTCAAGCAAAAAAATACATGTTGAACTGGGATAGAAGTTCATTTACCTCAATACTTTAAAGGAAAAGAATGCAAAAAGACCAGAGCCAGGAAAATACCAGGGCAACCTTCCAGAAATGCAGATGCACCATGTTCAGATTGGTCAAGCCAATTTAGCTCTGTGGTCTGGCTGCCAGCCTTGCAGGTGCTTCCACAGCCAAGTGCCGTGGTCTTCGCTTAGAGCTAAACCATTAACATTTGTAGTAGAAGCACCCTGCCTGTAGAGGAGGTATCGTGAATGGGAAGTGTCACATACTAGTTCTACTTGTGTGTTAAAAACTCCCAAGATAAACTACCTCTACTCTAAGTGGTATAATTTAATCATTTTGGTATGGTACATCCACATCTGCTCAGCTGCTCTCTCCACACTAATATAACGATACTTTTATCATTAGCATCAATGTCAAACCACTGCACTGTCTGTTTATATTGCACTAAGAAACAAGTTCTTTTTCTACTGTATATGAGAAGAGTTTTCAAACTGACTATATAATAAGTTCTAGAAAAATCTCTGCTTGCCATCTACTGACAATGTGAATAAATAAGGTTTCTACCAGTCAAGAGAATACTAAAACTATTCAGGAGGTTTCATTTGTGTTTCAGAATTTTGTAACACTAAAGAATTATCTCAACTTACATTTGCACGGCTTTAAAATTACTCTGGACTTACTTAAAGCAATGCAATACTATATGAACAATAAAGACTTGAATTATTTTTGAGTTGTTTATATATCTTAATGGATTTTGCTTGCTAGCCAATTAAAATATGGAAAACAAAGTCTTGTGTAAATCTGCCCACAAGTAGGGCAGAACCTCATGAATCACACTGATTGGTAAATTATGAGGTCTTTGTGACCAGGGGTTTATTTTCGTCTTGAAGGGGGGATGAATGTGAGAAAGCTTTGCTGTTCTGCACAATGTTTCACATGCCTTTGGAAAGAAGTAATTTGTGAAGTCACCAGTCCAGAGGAGAGCTTAGGCCAGCCCAACTAAATCTGTTCAGTGATGTAGCGGAAACTTCTCCCGCTCACCTGTCTCATGAAGGTGCAGCACGTGAGCACAGCATGCAGATGCTGCAGGTCATTGCTCTGAGCACTGGCCCTGCATAGGAAGGCAACAGATTGTGAGGGTTCCTCTACCATCTCAGTATGTGCATCATTTCTATCACAGAAAAGACGAGAAGACTAGAGTAAACAGTTCTTTACACCAAAACCCACTTGTGGGCTGCTTGCTGAACTGTCCCTATGGGTTGGACATTGAAAGCATCTGCACAGGTTGGCCCCAGGGCCATGGCCGGGCACTACTTTGGTGCCCCGAGCATGCTGGGCTTCCCAGAGGATCTCTGATCTGCGGGCACATGCACTACAGTAAATTCAACCAAAATGTCCACTGGCTGCTATAGCACAGGACTAGTCTTTACTACTGACTAGAAAACCAGAACAAAATGTAACTTACCTTCTTATGACAAAACATAACAATTTAACATGAATTTTTAATTTCTTGAAAGATGAAAACAAGACCATACATCAGTGGTGAGAACTGATGGGATCATTTGTATTCCACTGTATTTATTTATGAGAAAAATACAACAGATTTCCTCATCTTCACTGAACTCTGCTATATTCACTATAGCAGTGATTTTACAAATAACAGTTTTGCAAAACACCTTCCTTTGCAGAACCCAGCTTGGTAATGCTTTATTACATGAGGTGGGTGGAGAATTTCCTTGGGAAAGTTCTGCCACGACTTCTGTCAAAATTATCATACCTATTTGAAATATTTTTTGGAACCTATCTTCCTTCAACAATGCTGCCTACAATCTATCTTATCACAAAGGAAAACAAACAAAAAAAAGTCCCACTAGTCAGGAAAAAGGAAACCTTTGGCAAGTAACTTGTCGAGATGTCAGTGACAGACGCATTACTGTAGCAAAAGCTTTAATCAACAAATGGGATATGCTAGATAGTACAAGGGGTCATGAGAACTTCATCTGACACAACAGAATTGAACATCTGAAAGTGAAAAAAAAAAAAGACTAAGTCAAATAAAACAAATTCAAAGTGTTCCTTCACACCGCAGTTAAATCTACTACACACTGCTGCATGCTTTCTGCTAGACTACTAAATAAATTCAAGTGAAACTGTTAGAAATCAATCTAGCTATTACATCCTAAAATTTTAATGCCATGAAAGACTGGAACTAAGTCTTTTGGATACCATGGAACTGATTTCGAAAGAAAAATCCACACAAACTCAAATGTTTCATTTATTCCCACTTGTTTCTGTGCATTAAAAGTGTGTATTTGTGCAAATAAGTACACAAATGATCCATTAAAAACAATACAATAAAAACTAATAATGATGTCGACAGCATTCACATCACACCGGTTTCCAAGCTCTTGCTAATTGCTGTAAAAGTTTTTCCATCCCAGTTGCGCTCCACACTGTCTAGAACATTAATCCTCATTTCAACCACATATGCAATTTATACGGCTGACTTGTGCCTCACCATAAAAACAGATAAAACAAGCTAAAGTGAACATATTGTTGAAACATAAACACACCACCAACATCATACCTACACAGTTAGATTATATATAAACTTAACAAATTAATAGGCAAAACCCAATACCGTATGGGTTTCAATTTTTTGAGACACAGTACTCTTGGATTGAAAACAAGTGATTAGATGTACTGCCTTAAGACACCAACCTGTGTCAGTGATGATGTACTTTCAGAGTGCTGAGGCAGCACTTGTACTTCAGTACCACTTAGCTGTGAATGATGATTTAGGTTACAACTGACTTTCAGAATGTAATTAGTTTTGCTTGAACATGAGAAACTTTGGGAATCTTCTCAGCTAATGTGAAAATTTTACTTTAAGTCAAATCTTTTCTCCACATTCTCTAACACAAAACAGCAAAAATCAAAAGGGTTTGTGACCAGATGAGGCCACGAACAACTGATCTGTAATCGTCCTGCTCTGAGTAGGGGACTTGAGAGGCCCCTTCCAGTCACGGTCTTCCAGGCCATCTCTGCTTTATTACTTTACTCATTAAAAAGCAAAGATTAGTCCACACTACATTTTAATGACTACTCCCAAGCTAAAAACATTTAAAATACAAATATCAGGTTATTGATAAGACTTGACATTATGTTTTGAGGATTACCAGATTTAAATTTTTCAAATGTTCCACTACTGAATATATCGTATTATATTAAAGAGTTTTCCCTCCAAAGTAATTGTTTAAAAATAACTAAACCAACTACAAAGTTCACTAAGACAGACAAGTTCACATCCTTCTGAGGTTAGTAGTAGAATATTGTCACCATTCAACAATCAGCTGATTTATTTATATTGTATTGGAACCCGAGCTTTTACAGAACACATGATGAGCTGGTTTCTGTGCTATTCTTTCGCAACAAACACAAAACTTCATTGGCAGCTATTTCTCAGAAAAGAAGGAGACTGTATTTATAATTTCCCTCACTAAATCAAAGACATTGAATCTCTACTCATACCATATGCAAGTGAAAAGAAGAACAAAACCTCCTTTCCACTTGAAACACAACACACATTATGCAACAGTACCCCAAAAAATATCTGATCAAAACTGACAAGCAATACATCTTAATGGTTCACCAAATTAGGCTCATCAACAACAAAGCATAAATTAGAAATACTCTTAATACACAAACTGGTATTAAGCCACAGAAAAACAAAGTATATTTTCTGTCTGCTTGTCCTTGAGGTATTGTGTAAGATGATAGTAGCTCTAGTTTTTCCAGGGAACTCAGGAGTTCCTCTACATCCATCATCATCCGAGCAAGTTTAACCAGGCTTCTTCATGCTTTTCTTCACCCACACAACACCCTCTCAGAGACACCACACACAACAAATTTCCTAATGTCAGTCTCATCTGCTGTGGCCCACGAGAGTTTAAACCTGGCCCATGGCATTTCAGAAGTGGGTCAGTAAAAGGGGATGAGAAAGTGTGCTTATCTTATCAATGAAAAGCATGAGTATGATCAACAGCTGAACTATGTTTTTAAGAGGACACTGAAAGGGCTAATAGCAGTAAATGTTCTCTTTGAATTGAATCAGAAATGTTAGTATTCAAATTTCCAGACCTATGATACAGAGTAACAAGACACATCTGACAATCCCTCCTGTTTAGAAAGACAGCAAGGGTGGGGTTTTTCATTTTATTTTCCTTCCAGGAATGTGTTTTCCACCTGCTCAGAGCAGAACATTCACAGTTGCTGCTGTACAGACATGGTACCCATCTCTAACATGCAATTTCATTAAGGCCTAGAGAGTCTTCCCTTATTTTACCAGACACAACCAACAGAGCAGCACTAGAGAGCTTGTTTCTTAGAAGAGCTCAATCTCCACACAGGTTCCAGAGATGATGACTCTCAATTTGGAGAAAGTTCAACAAATCTAACGGTTGATGGGAATCTGATAACACATGTGAGAAAGAAGCCAGAACAAAAGCAGCACTTGCACTTGACAGCAGAGGAGTCAGAGCTCTGTCTGCAGTAACGACTTAAAGCAGTGTCAGGGAATGTTTTGAGAAGGTACCACATCTCAGTCAACCACCCTGGGAACTTGGTGCCATGGTCCCTGGCACAGGCTTTGATCAAGGATAACCATCTTTCTGCGAAACAACTTGCAGGTTCTGCCCGTGAGGTTCTGGCACAGATCAGGGACTGCTCCCAGCAGGCAGTCTGGATGTGGCCATAATGCTTTGGAGCATAAGAATGTAACAATATGGAAATGGGTTGTTCCACTGCCAGTTGCAAAGGAGCCCCAGGCACATCCGATTCAGCATGCTCTGCAAGAGGTGTATTCCCAAGCCAAATCCTCATTTCATACACTGCTTGCTTTTGGCTTAGGATCTCCTCTGTGATGTGTAGCTTTTGTATTGGGATAATTTTTTCCAAAACCTTATCACACAGTCTATGAAGGCTCCAGGTGGCACAGTACACCATTTGAAAGGGCTGGGATGTTTCAATATGTTGTCAAGCAGAATTAATACAAAGGTTTGCTTCAATGCAAACAGATAAATGGTTAAGTTCTTCAACTGCAAAATTCAGACTCCTTTCTCTTAACCAAATACTCTTGACACATGAATGACTTTACCTTCACACTTCAGTAAAAAAGCTGAAAGCAACTTGGACTTCACCTACAGCTGCTGACCCTAAGAACGCTGTCCAGCACACTTGCAATTTCAGAAGAACCCACTGAAATCATTTTACCATGCTTTGCTGCAGGGTCATTAAACACTCAGTGAAGTAGATGGTGCCAAACCCCTGAAATACACCATACATGTATGCTGCACACCTATAGATACATGAATACAGAAAAAAACAATTTCAGTGGGTTGGAAGTAGTTAACATCTAGAAAATTAAGTTTGTGAAACACCTGTTAACACTGGATAGTCAATACTAATCAATGCTACAGAAAATGTCCTTAAGAGAAGCTAGTTTGTTGTAATGCCAAATGATGACAGAAACACTTCTTCCTGAAAATGATGCAAATAAACCAAAATTTAGAATACAAAATTTCCTAGGAAGAGATGATGAAATCCAAACTACAGAACCCAAACACAATTTAAAGAAGGACTCTCCCAGGAAACATGCAGGGATGCACAGACACTGGCACAGATGGCTTTTTTCACAGTTAATCCTCCAGGGCTTAAATGGCATCCCCAGATTTTCACAGGTTTCCCACCAGCCACAAGAAACTAGTCTGCATTATTTTTAAAGTTGAGGAGGTGGAATATGTATGTTTGTGTGTGTGTGTATAGATAGATAGATGGACATATCTATACACATACAGATATATATATATATAACAGATCTTCTATCACCAGGACCATAAAATTAAACCTTTAAGAACAACACACACAAGTGGTTGTGTGTGAAAAATTGACAACTCATTAGTCATATCAGCAATATTACTGGCACACTGGATTCATACAGATGAAAGGTGTCGGGGCTGAAAAGGTGACATCCATCACCTCAGTCCAGGGTCTCATGGTCTAACCATTTACCAATTATCAAAATAGTCTTCTACTGCAGATGTATGCAGAGGCCAAGACAGGCCAAGACACGACACCAGATGCTAAAAAGATGCCCGTTTAAAGTTTGGAGATAGCCCCAGGACATCTAACCACTGGATAATGTGTTTTCAAAATTTAGAAAAAACAAACAACAGAATATCCTTACCAGGATTCCCTTGTCTATTCTCACTGCACAGTTTCTTAGTTCCTTCTAGCACTTACAACTAGGCCATCTGTTTTTCACTATGTGTAAAAGTTTTATAAGGACGTGACCTATTGCCAGTCATTGAGACTTCAGCTTCTCAGTCTTTCTCATTACACCTTTTCAGCAATTCCAATATAGACACCTTTCCAGCTTCCACTGAGAAGCTCCCTCAGTCCTAAAAGATTTCTGGGTCATGCTCTATTCAACTGAAATACTGCTCTACACAAAACTTTGAAGAACAAAGGCACTTTACCTTACATACTAGCATTTTTGCAGCCCTGAGGTTTAATGCATCAGCAGGAAACAAACCTTTAAACAGCTCCAAAATGTAAATATTTAATAGTTTATAGCATAGGTTGTTCTTGTTGAGGAAAACAAAGACAATCCCAGGCAAACTGCCATCAATGTTTCTAAAAACAAAGGTGTACCACAACTATTTTCCTCTATCTGGTCAAGTTTGGGAAACTAGTCTGCTACCGAGGAGTGGCATCTGCTGGCAGACAGGCATTTCACAAAGATCAGATTCATGGATACAATTAAAAAGGAAAAAAAAAAGCCAAATCAGAGTTCACATTATTCACTGAACAACTTTCCATCCTGACTGATAGGATGATGTTTTTCTCAACAATGTAACTCTTTTCAATTATGGTACTGAATTGCCCATGAACCAGAATGACATCCCGAGTGCTGTCTATAAGATTTCTTTTCGCTAGTCAATCAGCAACAGAAGTGAAGGACAAAATACATGTTTGTTATTTAATTAAAATCATTCACATCATGGACCTCTTAAATAAATCCTTACTATGACTCACTGTAATGGGTGCTAAATAGCTCGCTAGGGTACTTCACTGCAAACAATCAACTGAGTTTAAAAATTCAAGAGGCCCAGAAAAAAACTGAATATCATGACTTGCTGTATGCCTTAAAATTAATTCTAAGCATTAAATGAAATTTAAACTACTGTAAATGAAGTAAATACACAGAACACGTCACTGAACATGAACCAAAATATCCTTAATTTTAGAGCAACCTGCTTGTACTACAGCCTAAAGCTGACCTACACTTTCCATTAGGTGTTATTCCTGGAACTGAGGCAATCTATAACTTTTTGGCTTAAAATATCATAGTGGATGACTAACACATGCCATTCTGAAAGGGGCAGAAAAAACCAGAGACTCAGTTTAAATGTTTTACCCATGACCAAGAACAAGACCAGGAATAAATAATATTTTATACTATATTTTCACTTACAAAGAAAACTTCCTACTCTACCATGCTATATCAAGATATTTTGCAACAGCATCTAAAATGTGGCATTACTAACAATATAGTTTTTCATTTAGTGAAAAAAAAAAAAGGCATATTGGGCTATTACTATACACTTCCAAAAATATAATCACTTTAAAACTCAATAGATCCATTATGAAAAAAAAATACAATTTTAAAAAAGAGAGGTTTGTATTTACATACCAAGGCTCCATCTGCTCTGGGTGTACTCTCCTGGGGGCAATTGTGGCTGATGAGAATTTTGTAATGACTCCCCTCAGCTGTCAGGTTAGTCAGATGAAATCAGAGCAGAAAGCTACTGTGGTAATGATTTCCCTTCTTGATACCACAGTAGCAACCAAAGGTGTGCTTTAATGTCATATATGTCATAATATATGACATTTGACATCAGATCTGCACCTAAAGGGAACATTTGGTTATCCAACCACCATTATCCAATATTGATTGAAACACCAACAATCATTCAATTGCTAGATTTTCAGAAATTAAAAGAGTCTGCTGTTAGTAAACACAAGTCATGCTCATCACTCCACTGAGGACCTGGTCACAGCACTTCCCAAGTCCCTCTCAGCCCCACAACATTAGAAGCCTACAGGTGGAAACCAAGGAGCTGCAGTACGTGCAGTGTGGAGTCCAAGCCATAGCCTAGGCACAAAGGGTATTTCCTTGGGCCAAGAACACTTCCTGGAAAATTTACATCACTGCTATGGAGTAAAATAAAGAACAAAATACTGTAAAGTATGTCAGAACTATATATCTATTAAGAAGTACAGGAAGAAGAAAGTATTTAAAGTGATAATGTGCCAGAAAAAAAAGCCTGAAGAGGAGCAAACGAAGCAAACCTATCATGTTGGACTGTTTAACCACAAGATTATGAGAAAAACACCTCGAAGGACTCCAAAAACTTTCCAACTGCAGGAAAAAGGGAACTTTTACCATGCCAACATCTGTTGAAAAACGCAGATTCACAGAATCACAGAATTGTTAGGGTTGTAAGGGACCTCTAGAGTTCAGCTCATCCATCGCCCCTGCCAAGGCAGGGTCAGCTAGAGCAGGTTACACAGGAATGCGTCCAGGTGGGTTTTGAATGTCTCCTGAAAGGGAGACTCCACAACCTTCACACACCAGCAGTCTATAAAGTTCCTAGAGTGTGATAATGATATTTTTTAATTATTTAAATATGTGAAGGCTACTGCAGGGTATGTATCTTAGGCTGGTTCTCCATTGCAGGTCTGACTCATCTACAAATCTAATTGTGAAAAGCAATTTGAGTAAAAATTATTACGAAACGAGAGATCAGCATTCTAAAAAAGGAAATATGAAAGAGACTATAAAACACCTCTTTGAAGAGAGATCAGATATATTTCTCCAATAGAGAAAAAACAAAATAGGCTTCAGAAAATCAAATTTCAGTACCACTGGGGAACCAGAAGTGCCAGGGCAACCCTCTGAGGAATAACACAGTGTTGTAGGTGTCCTTTTCCTGTGATAGGGTAATTAAAGGGTAGCCGTGCCAAACATTGCTAACTATTGGGGTACCTGCTGCTGTGTTTCATTACTTGGGCAGCAAACTACCCCAATGCAAATCCAAACTACAATGCACATTATGAGAACATTATGACTAAACCAGGTGGAAACCACAGCAAAGTTTTTTAATTGAAAACCACTCTCAAAAGCTGCAGCAGTAAGTTAGCAATTCTCAATATGTATTTCAATAAATAATTTAACAATAACTGAATCTGTGAGAATTATAGTTTATATTAGAAAATTCAATATCCTACTTGTTTCTAGTACAGGAACGAGACTTCTCTATTTAAGTATTTGCTGCCATCATGTGTACACTTCAAAAACTGCAAACGCACGAACAATACTCTTTTATCGAGTCAAAAATCAGCTGTGAGTACACAGAAGGGCATTACAGGCTTCAGTCAGAAGGTGATGAAGTATCAAGGATGGCTAATGTAATTATAACCTCAATCCAATTACAAAGACCACATACTTCCACTATGTAATCAAAAGAAGCAAGAAACTCATTATAAGTAAATGGTATTTGGTGGCCCACAAAAAATAAACCAATTGCTCTGGTTCATTCCATGCAGATATCAAAACTACCAAAACAATTCAATACCTTCAGCCAAGACATGTCCAAAACAGCAGTAGTGATGGGGACTTAAACCCTTCCACCAGGTTTCCTATGGTTCAGGAAGGAAAAAAAAAAGAAAAGAAATAAAAAATAGACCGTTGCAGTGACCTAATGCTCATTTCCTATAAATTAGGAAATAGAATAGTTCAGCAAGAAGAAAAAAAATACTATGAAATCACATAAAATTAGTTTACCAATTTTACATCATTCAGTAATTCCCACAGAGCAAGGGAAGATGCATCTACATTTTAAGGGTCTGTTGTTAGCCAGTCTTGAAATACGTGTGCAAGATCAATTTAGAACATATTCTACCAGCGTAGCTAGTTACTGCAGTGAGGAAAAAAGTGCATCATGCGCTCTTCCACCTCAGACTCTCTCTCACTACTATCCCTGAAACAACAAAAAGCAGCATATTAACAGGACTCAAACTCCCCACATATCAGTAAGCCTAAAATTCTACACTCAGTAACTCTGCCTCTAGTATCACTTCTAACTTGAAGTGATATAACTTGAATGAGAATACCTCATTACTTAACATTACTTCTGGAACTGACCTTCAAAAGCTATAAATTCAAACATTGTAGCAGATACTATGATTAAATATGTTTTCCAAATTATATCCTTCAAAAATGTAGTTTGAAATTGAGACACAGAAACAAAAAAATACTTCAGGAGAAATTTTCTGCTCAATGGATTGCCAGGAGTGAGCTGTATAAACAGCAGGATATCACTTGGAAGATCTATGTGGTAAAAACAGTCAGCTTCAGCCTTAAAACAGCCAAAGCTCTTGGTATTACAAAAGACAGATAAAACAACATGAAGATTGATAAAGATGCTGCTAAATACAAGATTATGAAGCCAAAATGTGAGACTCAACTTTTTGCAAAAAAACTATCTCAGATTAAACGACTGAATATTGAACTAAATAAAAACCCCTTCACCCCTCAATGTGTACACATCAGTATGCCCTAAGTATAGCAGTAGATATACAAATCTGGGCCTTTAAAAATCCTCCAATATGCATAACTCTACTTGTTCAGACACCTCACATTATGCTGAAAAAAAAAAAAAAAAAAACAGTTTCCAAACAATTATTCAGATGTGCTCCAGGTGCCATTTTAACTTTCAGAAAATATCAATTTTGTGTTTACACAGGACAGAAAGGTACATCTATACAGTACGTGCAATTACAGCACTCATAATATTATTGCAGTAATTACAAAATGTGGTACTTGACAGCACTTGTAGAAAGTTGGCAGTGTTTATAGTGTTGATACTGGAAATGCACTGACAACATAGTAAAACCTACCACGCTTACAAAACACTACATGCTGACAATATTGACACAAGTAGCAAACAAATGCTAGAAGGAAGGTGTCAATAAAATACAAACAAGCAGAAATCCTTATAAATTTGCAATTTCAATTTGTATTCAGTTTGTCTGTTTGACCCACTACATTGTCTTTAAATGCAACAACATTCAAACCTTGATATCTTCATCTGAAAACCTAGCCTGATAAGGTTCTCTCAATTCTACTGTATTGTACTTCAAATACTAAAAATAGACTGTGCTGTAACACTGCGGGCAAAACAATCAGAATACCCATCTTCTCCTCTCTCTTTTTTTTTTTTTATTTACATGTAAGAAGAAGCAACAAATCTAACAGGGATTTGAATGCACAAAATAATAGATTTCTGATCACTGCAGCTCTAACTTGAAAAAATCCAGAGGCCCTGAGAATTATGTGCCATTACGTATATAATTTATACATAATAAAAGCTTTTGATTCCCTAAGTTTCAAACACATACACAAGTACAACAGAATGTTACCCAGTGTGGTTATGCACATGTTGTCTCATATGGCTTGGACAGAATTTTATACCACCACTAGATGGAAACCTGAATTACCTTTTAAACTGACAATTCTGTAAATGCTCCGTTACTGGCTCTCCTTCTACTGTGTCTGGCTATTTTCTCATTTAGAGAGCTAATCACACGCTGTCTGTCACTGACCTGTACTCATTAGGAAGGTATCCATGGAGCAGAAATACACAAAACTTCTACAGTATCTTCAACTCTGAGAGCATTAACAGAAATATGCCCTGCTCAGTTCCCAGGCCAGTGCACTCAACGTAAGGAATAACCTGTTGCACACATTATTTACCCCACTTCTACAGCAATTTAAACTTCTCAATCTAGAGTTACAACTAATAAGAACTGCTGCAGTCTGACAAGAAATTTCAGTAGGGATTCACTTAATAACACATCATATTAATAACATCAAAGGCACGTTACCAAATCATCTGAAATTTATAAACCTATTTGCACATCACGTATTTATACAAAGTTTCATCACTTCGATGGAGTTTACTGTGCAATGTAACTGAGGTGACTGGCACATACAAGTGACTGGCATTACTGCCTGATGTGACTCCTATGACTCAGATATTATTTCCTGCTGTGTCCAAACAATTGCAAATAAAGACTTCAACTGGCAGACAAGCACGGTTAATAAGACAGCCATCTGACCAGCTACATGCAATCACAGATACGATAACACAGAGATAATTGGCATAGTAACATAACAGAAGCACTGAGAGTACTGATGCCACATCATATAAGATTTTGAATTTGGAAAATACAGTAAAGGTCTAAACCCAGTATGTACACAGAAAAAAAAACAACCCACCAAGAAATCACTGAGCTTAGCAGTAGGGAGTTGAACCTGAAAGAGAATGACACTGTTTTCCAGGTGAGAAGTACCAAATGCCCCTTCCTGTGACAGGAGTGCACCACGCACAAGCCAGAGGGTATCCACCAGGCTACCCCAAGTCTCTCCACATGAGAAAGCTCCCAGACTGCCTGGATTCTCCATGGAAGAGAAGCAAACACCAGCTCCTGCTTCTAAATCCAAATCTGAAAGAGCACTGAAAGGATGGAAGTAATGCCATAATATGAAAAAGATCTTATTACTGTGAAACTTTGCAATAGGGATCCACGTGTTCAACCTTTGCTTTTATTTCTTTGCTCAAAAGGACAATTGTACATGAACACTGGTTCAGGAAACTCTCCAAATCACGGGTCACCGTGACAAAATTGCATCTTACACAAAGGCAGACTTCAAATCTTACAGCAAAGCAGGCCACCAGGAACGCCAGGTCAGAGCAGCAGGCTGCTTTCTTGTGGCCAGTCATACCCAAATTCTACATGCTCTTCAATTTATCAGCCACAACTCCATGGCTCTCAGAAAAGCGTGAAATTCTTTCCTGCCTTTTGATAAATATCAAAGAAAATAGAAGGAACTGTCTCTAATTTATTTCTTACAAATCAATAACCAGTGAAGACCATAAGTGGGGACTAAATACATAAGGCTCAGTAGGAATTCACTTTTAATAAGAAGGTTTTGGTTCAGATAGCCATAAAAATCACTAAAAGCAAATTCTGGTATCCAGGAATGTTAAAATGAAATACTACTCTTAAATCCCATTTCACAACTTTTACTATAGTCATAAAATGGCAAAAAACTTAAAGACATATTATACTTTAAAAAAAATGTATTCCCTTGTCAGGTAAAGAAAACATCACTTATATAATCTACTTCACTGAAATTGAGAGCATAATACACACAGTCAGCAGCAGTTTTAGACTTTTGCAACCCATATTATTTGGCAAAAGACAGCACAAAAAGCAACCCACACATCCCATTCCCATCTCAGTGTGACTTCAGTACTGGCCACAGCTGCTTCTTCCATGTTCTTTGACTATTTGCTCTTCAAACTCTCCTGTCAACATTTTGACATATTTTTCAGCGTCAGAAGCTTAAAAATAAAGTGGAGGGAAGATCATACTAGCCCAAAGAATTGAGAGGCAAAGAGTTCTGTAAGTGTATCCACACACAAGCAGAAAAAGATACATCAGAACACTATGTCCTGAGAAATATCACAGCAGCATCCCACAATCATCCCAGCAAACTAAGTATTGCAAGGGACCTGGCTAACTGAAAACAAATTTGATGAAAGACTATTACTTGTATCGCATCAAATATTATACTAACTCCAAAAAATCAGTCACTCTTGAGAGGCTATGTGACCAGGTTCCCCAGACAGAGACATACTGTTCTATCTTAATTTTACCAATATAATGCCTAGATTTGTTATGAAGAATGAAATGTCATCTTTCTTCGGAGTATACAACAGCGGATGCCAGCTCCCAAATCAGTCTCAGTTCATTTGAAAGCTTATAAAAAGGCTTTCAGAGTCAAGAGTGGCCAAAGCATTTCAAAGGCAATTTATTCAATCTGTTAGATGTGAGAAGATGCCACGTAACTCTGAAGAATGATTCTGTTCATCTTCAAATAGTCCAGGCCTTCTCATCTACAGGTCAGGCTTTATAAAAAAGCCAAGTATGAAATGGGTATTCTCAAAATTAAAAGATAAATTAGCTTAAATGTGAAACAAATGGTTATTGAAATTACTTAGCTGAATGTTCTACTTATTGTAACCTGGAATGAAGTGATCAATACTATCTTATATTACCTGTCTTAAGTAAGCAGTCTCATCAGCTACCACATGATTTAGAAGACTGTTGGACTAATTGACTTATCATACCTGGCAACATTAATTCAATAGCATTCCAAAGTAATAATCACTATCAATCTAATTATATCAGCAGTCTCCTGTAAATGAGTACCAATTATTTTAATTAAAATATTAAATATTTAGAAAATAGATAGGAACATATATTAATAATTTATATACTTAATTTTAATCTATCTGAACAAGCATAATTCCTGAACAACAAAGCTTACTTTCTTTGTATCCCACTTTAATATTTTCCATCAGGTTTCAAGACATCAATCTAATACCAGTGAAAAAAGCCCTATTTATATTGTTCTACTTTTATATAAGTGTATATGGGCTTGCAGACTATTATTAGTCATATTCACTTAAGAACTCTTCCAAGAATATTCAAGTGATAGTTTCCCTATTTTGTAAATGCAAACAGGTCAGTTTGGGTTTCCTATAAAACTACATTAACCGTCTATGTGGTCGGGTTCTAACACTAAACCCTCAATTCCTGTGTATTCTAAACAAGTGAATCCCTTCTCATCTCCTTTACAGGAAAATTACATGAATCACTCACATACTAAGGCAGTATCATTTGGGAGATTTTTACCTTTTTTTCCCCCCTTTCTTTTTAAAGCTAATCTAGAAATCTCCCTCCAGATTCTTCACCATGTTTCACAGGAAATAAAGGAAACTTGCTCAGCTTATGAGAAACAATCTCAGAATCATTTGAATTGGAAAAGACCTCCAAAATCATCAAATCCAACCTTTGACCAAACAACACCTTATCAACTAGATAAGTGCTAGGCCCAGTAATTTCTTGGACACTTCCAGGGACAGTGAGTCCACCACCTTCATGGGAAGTCCATTCCAATATTTAACAATCCTTTCTGTGACAAAATTCTTCCTGATGTCCAATCTGAACATCCCTTGGTACAGCTTAAGGCTACATTCTCTCGTCCTGTCACTAGTTGCCCGGTGGAAGAGACCAACCCCCACCTTGCTACAACCTCAAATCAACGTGCTCAGTTCTCTTGAATCAGCATGATTTAAGTACCAAGGGAGCAAAAAAATAATTTGAGGCAACCATAATGTGATTAGAATACCAGGCCTGCTTTCTAAACAACTAGCAAATATGAATCAAATTGGAGGACAAGAAAGCACACCACAGGCTATGAACTAGTATATTCAAGCACATCCAGAAGGTCTGACTACCCAAAAAAATCCTGAAAGGTTTTAACAATAGTCAAGTAGTTTCATGTTAAAATAAGCCATCCTTGAAAATTGTCATTCAAAAAGCATTTGGGATGGTTTATTAAGATTACATTTCATATTGAAGTCCTCATTCAAAGTCAACAAACATCGATGCAATCATCATATCCATAATCTTTATCCTCTGATGAATATACATTAAGATATACTATTTTAATATAAAATTATGAGTACTAATTTTCTGTAACATGAGACATCAAGCTACTCTGTACCAGATGCCCTGCATGCAATAGAAGACACAAGGAAAGAACATTTCCAGATGCAAGTTGAATACTGATAACACCAAAGTGCATACAGCAAGGTATATGCTCAGCCTTATGAACAAGCAAATTGGGAAGAAAAGCGCCTGACATGCAACACATAAAAATACTGTTAACAGAGCTGTAACTTCACTTCGTTTTTTTCTTAAATAAACTTAACAGGAAATTCAAAAAATCATTTTGTCTTAACGTTGTAGTGATTTGTGTAGCTGGATTTTTTTGTTTGGTTTGTTTTTTGTTTTGTTTAATAAACATAGATAAGGAGGCAAGGAGTACAGTTATGGTTCATATATGTGAAGAACTAGCATATCACCGATTCATTCACCACTAACCGCAACTCTTACGCCCTCCAGGAACTGGATGCTTTGAAGGTACCCTGGCTCTGCAAGAACTGTCCTAGAGCTTCTAGCCTATTTCTAGTCAAAAGTGTGTCCTGCTGCCAAGGAAGGGGGCAAAGAATAAAACTCAACAGAAGCAAGTGATGCACAATACATCTGTTCACCACCCACTGACTGATGCCCAAACCATCCTCAAGCAGGAAATGGCCCCACCCAGCCAACTCCCCCCATTTTATATATTGAACCTGATGTTCTATGGTATGGAATATCCCTCTGGACAGTTCAGGTCAGCTGTCCTGGCTATTCTCCCTCCCAGCTTCCTGTGGACATCCTCACTGGCAGAGCATAGGAATCTGAAAAGTCCTTGATTTACAGCAAGCACTACTGAGGAACAACTAAAACAGTGCATTATCAACATTATTCTCATATTAAATCCAAAACACAGTATATACAAGCTATTGAGAAGATTAACTCTATCCCAGCCAAAACCAGGACAGAGGACTCCAATATGAATTAGAGCCTAATTAGAGTCTACAGTTACCTAATCCAAGTTGTCTACAGTCCACCTTCCTCAATTATCTAGTTCAAGTCTTCAAGGGGCCAGGAACCACAGCATAGCATAAGATGCAAAGAAAGTCTCACAGACCAAAAATGTCAGTCTGATTTAAATTCCACCCTTGAAACAGATTATCATTTGGGGGAGAAAAAAATCGCAGAACAAAACAAAAATTAAAGATGAGAAGAGACATGTTAACTATGTGCTAATACCTCCCAGCATCTTGTTAGAAGACAGGCATATTTGCAAAGTTCTTTATACTCACACACTCAAAACAGTTATTAAATTAGTTTCCTTTCCTTGAACATATCATACCTAATAGCACTAAATGTCAGGTTTCAAAATTCAACTTCTGTTCCTCGTAGTCTAATTTTTGTCACAGTTTTCCCTATAATCTACTTCTGAAATATTTTAAAACTGAGAAATATTTTCACTGTTTACTTCACAGAAACGGTTAAAGGTATTTCAATGTAAACACTTACTTCCTTTTCTAAAACTATTTTAAGGAAGATTTTAGCACTGAAAATAGTAACCTGTAACTTGTCTTCTTAGCTCATGTTAAAACTGGAAGCAACGATGCAGAAACATTTCAGCAATATCAAGTAAACGGCAATTGAGAACTACAATAGCATCAGGCATTTGAGAGGTGGATACAAATTTCCCTGATTTGAGGATCTATCAGCTGGCAAGAGGCAATTAAAATACACTTATTTCTCTTCTATGAAGAGAATACCAGGCAGCATTCTCCCTGCTGGTTCCTGATGCCCTGGCCCAAGTTCCTTTACTCCACAAGATTTCAGCTACAGTACACAGAAGGGATGGGCCAGTTCTCCCCTCACTACCCTTCAGCTGGTAAACTGGGAGGCAATGAATGCTATCTATGGTAACCAGCTTCTACGGCAAAGCAGAATATAATTTTTTTCACAGAAAGGAAAACAGTTTTGAGATTCAAAAATACTCTCAAACCAGTAGTTCAATGAGCATGAAAATTAATGGGAAGCTTGTCTACAGATCCATCTCTTGCAGTTGAGTTCTTGTTTTAATCGAAGTTTCTCCTCTGTGAAGTGTCTACACATTTGTCTCCCATGTGGGTTTTTAGGTGTCTATTAATACTCTAGCATCTGCTGGAGTTCAGGCATGTGGGGAAAGCACCTTATGGGTCTCCCTCCTCTGCTGCTTGTGAAACTTGTTACAACCTCATCACTTCAAAGTGATCTGCTTTTCCATCCTTGGTGAAACCAGGCACTAAGTTCAGGGGAAGGGGCGTTCAGCAGAGAAGCAATGTTCACATAAAACTTGTTTTGTTAGGAAACACAGAAAAAATGGCGCTCAGAAATAAAATACAAGATCATGGGGAAGCTATTTACGCCTATGTATTTAGCTAATTATAACTATACAATTAGCTATGTATGTAGTTATAAATATATATGCATCTATATAATATATTGTTATAAATAATAAAGGCAATTCTGTGTTTATATTTGTATATACAGTTCATTATATAATTGTTGTCATTCTGTTACAGACACCTGTGTGTGCATAGCTATCATCACACACATTTGAGGCAAGGAAATACAAACTGTAAAAGATAACCTGCCCAGAAACGTGGAATTCAAAGAATTCTGTAGCTCTGTAAGGAGTTTGCCCTTCAGGGAAGCGTGCCCGAGGAGACAGAATCAATCAGGCTGGAAAAGACCTCTGCGATCATCGAGTCCAACCTCTGAACAGCCCGGTGCCCCTGACCTTGTGGGGCCTTCTCTGCGCCCCGCCGGGCCCCGCCGCTCCCGGCCCGGGGGTGCCCCGTCCTTCCCCCGCGGGGCGGCGGGCACTTGCCTCCCATTCCCGCAGGAAGCGCTGGGCCTCGGCGGGCCCGGCCGCCCTGTGCCTCCGGAACTCCTCCTTGACGTAGCGGTCGCCCAGGTCCCGCAGGGCGGGCGGCAGCGCCCGGTGCAGCTGCAGGATGCGGCGGTAGAGGCGCCGCGCGGCGCCCGGCGCGGCCATGGCGATGGCGGCGAGAGCGCGGCCCGGCCGGGCCAAGGAGCAGCAGCGCCGGGGCGGGGCGAGGGGCCGGGCCGCCTCTGTGAGCGCCCGGCTAAACACAACGCCGTCAGAAAATGCTACCGATACGCTCAGAGCCTGCGTTTTGCAGATAATGTTTAAAACATTACCAAGAAATGCAGTTGCAAATAATACTGTCTTCACCACCATATGAACAAACTATGCCCTTTATACCAGGATAGAACGTGGCACAAGTGAGTTAGTCCACTGAGCACAAGCTTCATATGCTTAAATTTGTTTTATCTGCATTTCCAAGCATAGGTGAGAGACGAGAGAAGACAGAAAGAAACCTTCCTGCCTCTGTGGGCCTGCTCGGAACTTTGTGCCACCGTGTCGTCACTACCAAGCTCCTGCTTTCTCTTACCTCCCTCTTAGAGCCCAAGCTCCAACTCCCCAGCTCTCCATAAGGTTTTTTCAGCAGCTTAACATCACATCCAGCTCACCCACGTGAAAAAAATCTTCATGAAAATCAACAGTCACAGATATTTTGGAAAAAGCAGAGTCAGGCAGTGGCCACAGTGGCAAAATTCCTGCCTCATCACGGGTGCGTGTTAAGCTCCTTCCATCCAGTCAAATCACTGGTGCTTCAAAACAGCAAGGAAATATTTCTATAGGCCCAGGTAGCGTTAAGCTTTCCCTGGATACTAGGAAATGTCATAAAAATGTATTGCCTCGTCAAAAGCCCAAGTCATTAAGTGAGAGGAAGAGAGGAAAGAGCAAAGTACAAACTATTTTGCTGACTACAATTTCTTGATGATTATTTATTCTTTTAAGCGCTGCAGTCATGGAAAACTAAAGTTCCTAGTAACACTAAGTTACTGAAGTAAAACAAAATTGTTATAGTTTCACTTTCTATCACTATCAATTTCCAGTCTTCTTCATGCCTGTGATGCTCTTGGAGTGAGCAGTTGGGCCCTGGCAGAGGAGGCCTGATCTTCAAATTTATTGGTCTTGCTATATTTTCAAACTGTATTTTCTAGACGTTTCTTTGAGGAAGAGTTTCTGGACTTAATGCATTTTGTCTACCCTGTATCCTTCAATATGTTCACAGTTTAAAAAGATTGAGGTTAAAAAACTGATTTGCTTTATCAGTTTTATTTGCAATGATGCAATTCCACTGAGTCATCTCAGTGCATTTATTTACAGAATTTATTTAAATATTTTATTGTATATTGACCACTATACTCATGGTGCACGTTGAGAGCTTTCTCCTTGCTATATCCACCCTGTGTAGCTTTTAAGAGTCCTTTCCTTTAGTGGCCTGCTTAAGCCCTCTGCTGGGCACTCACTTTGAGGCTTAAATATCAACTCAGCCAGATCTGAGACCTTCAATAGTTTCTACACCTTTTCTTTCTGTCCAGAGAGACCAAAAGCCATTTTTGTATTGGGTCTGGCTGAGATGGTGTTCATTTCCCCCACAGTGCTGTGCTTTGCATTGGTAGCTAGAAACGTGGTGATAACATAGCAGTGTTTTGGCTACTGCCGAGCAGTGCTGGCATAGCACCAACACTGTCTCTCCAGCATTCCACCCATCAGTAGCCTGGGGGTGGGCAAGATCCTGGCAGGGGACACAGCTATGCCAGCCAACCCATATTTCACACCATATGACATCAGCTCTGATATAAAAGCTAAGGAAAGGAGGACGAAAGGGGAGGCATTTGTTATTTTCAGTGTTTGCCTTCCAGAGCAACTGCTATGTTTGCTGAAGCCCTGCTTCTAGGGAAGTGGCTGAAGAGCCCTTGCTGATGGGAAGTAGACAGTAAAGCTTTTTTTTCCTCATTGCTTGTGCACACACAAACTTTCACTTTTGCTTTTGTGAATTGCGTTATCTCAACCTACAAGTTGTTTTCCATCTTATTCTCTCTCCCCTGTCTGGCTGGGAAGGGGAATGATAGAGCACCTTAGTGGCCACCTGACATCCAGCCAAGGTCTATCCACCACACCCGTCCTCTGGGGCAGGTGGTTCCTGCCCAGGAGAAGAGGAGAATTCCTTCAGCATCTGTGCACCTCCAGGCTGCTTCAGCTGCAGCTCTTGAGCTTCCTCCTTGCACCTTCCCTAGACGCTGCTGGAGAAGTGAGGAATTTGCCAGTAAATTCCCCAAAGTCCTTGAAGATCTCTGCACTATCAGGGAATTTGGAGAGGCAGCAGATGCAGTTGAATGTCATATCCCTTGTGTATGGGCACAAAAGGACTCACCATCAGAACTCGTTAAGATATAACATGATATTAGAGGTATTATTTCCATATAATGACCTCTCAATCATCAGTACACAAAATATCTGTGCCACAGCTTGACTCCAGATACAGTTTTAGCTAACATTCATGAATATAACTCCTTAGCTTGTTACTTGCAGCTGCCTGCCTCTGCTTCCAGGCAGCACTGCTTCTGTGCAGGGCACTGTGGCATCCATGCTGCTGTTCCCAGTGTTCGACAGCCTGGGAAAACTTCTTAGCTTGCACCAAAGAAAGCAGCACCTCCGAAGAGGGATTTATCCCACCCCTTTTTGGGCAAGTGGAGGAAATTAATCCCTACTTCCTTTCAGATGTAAATAGAAGGATGTGCTGTGGTATATGTGATTTAGTAGCCCACAAAGGATACTGTATCCAACTCAGCTTTAGCAAGCACCCTGGCTCAGCGTCAGTTGTGCTGAAACTGGTGTGAAAGCTACAAAGATACTTGAGTGTCTCTGTGCCATTGGATCTCCGTAGTGCCTTTGGATCTGGGGAAGCAGTATCTGCTCTGCCATTAGGGCACCATAAAGGCAGGCAGAGTGACTCAGACAATATACTAAATCTTTATTTACATGGCTAGGACTGTGTGAGGTAGCATCTCAGCCTTTTCCCAAGGATATATGAGAAATTTGTGGTAAAGAATGGATGCAAAGTGGTCTAGTTATTTTTCCATCCTTCTGAGCTTTTGACCCTGTGAATCTGCCAGAGTGGCCATGTTGTTTGCTACAGTCCTAATTCCAAATGTAGAAAGACTGGAGGAACACTTCCCTGTTTATTTTTTCCTTTTATCAGTAATGTGTTGACTAAAGAAGATGAAGCTGAAGTATTTATTGAGCTGTAATTGCTGTAATTTTTTTAATTATCAAGAGCATCCTGAGAGAAGTTCTTTTTGTGAATCAAAATAAATGATTAAATATAGAATCCGATGATGTGATATTTCTTTCTAGAACTGTTGGTAGTCCTGATGAAGCTAAATTGTATTGTCATATTTTAAAAAACCAGAATAATCTGCAATCTTCTTCTCTAAACTGTGGGTAAATATTAAAATACAGTCCAATTTCCTGCTATTAAAAAAAAAAAAAGAGCATGTAGCTCTGTCCCATATTATATTTCCTGTTTTTGCATTGTGCAGATCACAACAAAATTGCATCCCTTACTTCAGAATTATGGAGTTTTTAAAAAACTCTTTACGTATTTGAATAGATTCAAGACAGTTTCTTTTTGCATACTATTCCATACCAAGGTAGACTTTTCTGATTCAAAAACCAAGACAAAGATCTGTTATGACAGCACAAATTGCCTACTAAACATTCTGCGGCATCTTCCAGTGTGCCTTGTAAACTAAAAAGACATGGAATTATCCCTGCTTTGTGGGAAACAACTGCAAAATTAATAGTTTCATAAATGACTTAGAAAAAGCCATGGATAATTAGAGATTCAGAGGGTGCTTCTGCCTCTGTCAAAGTAGAGTAGAGCTTTGTCCTTGACTCAACAGAAAACAAAACCAGTCCTAGCATGGGATGGTCTGCTTCAAAACCCCCTGAAAGTTGGACATGCAAACTACTATACGTAGATGCTGTTAAAAAAGAGACCAGCTCTTTCACAGGCTGATGAAGATACCAGTCATGTTTGGTGTTGGCTGCAGAGGCAATTGCCTGTCTATGTCTGGTCCAGGTAAAACCAGCATTCTTCACACAGTTAGCAGGGTAAAATAGTGAGAGCAGGACAGATGGTTTTCTTTCAAAAGCTCAATTTCTGCGAGGAAAAAAAGATACCATAATAAATGCTGTTTAGTGTAACTCATCAGGATGGCTTCAGGTACTCGTGTATGCATCTCATAGTAAGATGAAACCAAATAATAGAATGTATTTCTTATGAAATAAGTATAGCACATGACAATTTTGGAAGGAAGAGACAGACAGCGGTTTCTGGACTTCTGTCAATTGCATGCTTGGTACACTGATAGATTTTGGACATTTAAAGGAAGTTCTGCTTTGGTTCAGTTTCTCCTTGAGCTGCTCATTCATTGCAGGAATTCTTGTTCTTTCATCAGAAGCACGTAATCTGTATCATCCAAACCAAATTTTTTTTACTGTTTCTGAGAAAGTTCTGCTTGCCTCCTTCAGACTTGAAAGATGCCAAGTGTGTTAGAAATCTTCAGAGAATTTAGCTACCAAACTTTATCAAGTTTCTGATTGAATATGTGTGAGCAGAGCTTTGCAGGGAGTCAAGTGTAAGCAACATCACCCCAGAGGAGTGGCAGGCTCATGCATGGACCATCTCACTCATCATCTCCCCACTTTCATCTCCCAATAGATACAGTAGTCCAGTGCCAAATTTCATAGCATACAGGCACCAGCATGTCGCAGGGAAGTGTTGTGAAAGAAAGAGAGGATTGTGATGAACCCGTGTGAGTTTTCTCTAATCTCATTTCAGAAACATCTATTATTCAGCAGAAATTTTGTAAAAGTTCAACTCAGTGAACTGATCCAAAATTAAAATTTTGGGTAGAATGATTAAAGAACATCAAAACTCAATGTAATGGCAGGCAAGATGGTTTTAGGGGGAAAATCCTACACCTTCCTTTATAGATGGTGCCAAATCAGACTGTGAACTAGAAATCTTTTTTTGTCCTTAAGCTATTAATGTTTTCAGCATTCAAAGAAAACACCCAAAAGACTGCCTATATTACAAAACAGTTTTTCTAATTTTGAAAATTCAAACGTAATTTGAGAATGTCAGTATTTAGAATCAGTGTGTCTTCTCCTTTTATGAACAATCTTTTTGGTAAATACAGTACTAGTTCACTTGATTAATCTGCCACATGTGCTGTTCTGTTCAACTGCATTAAAATTCTGTAAAAGATGCAGTATTCTGCAGTTAATTCACACAGTAAATTGATTAACAGTAGAATGTTGCTGCTGAAATAAATAGTTTGAAAGCGTACATTTTGTTATTTCAAATATAATATAAAGAGTATATTGTGTTCTTGGTCTACTTAGTAACTAATCGTAAAGCTTAAACTCATGCAAAGATGCTTCCACAAATCCATTATAATTCCTTCCAGAACAACACAAAAAAAGCACAGAAATTGTTATGTTGATGCTTTTAACAGAGGGGAGAAACAGAACAAGGGAGAAGATGCCCAAACTAAGTAAATTAGTATTTTGAAAAGCTGCAGAAAAAAACATATATATGTGTGAATGCAAAAGCATAGCCCAGCCTTGGAGCATCAGGAGCAGAACACAAGTGATCCCCTTCCAAACAATGGCGTGCATGGCTCCTGGAAGCTCCAGATGATGTGCCATCAAACCCCAAAATCTAAACTAAGGGAATAAAGCTAGCTAGGCTACATCACTTCTAAGCTTTTAGTCCAGCTTCACATTAACCCAAGGGGAATTTAAAGCACAGCATAAACATGTGTTTAAATGAAGTTAGAAGAAAGCTTATTGTCCTGTCTCCTGTTTTAATTAAATGTGTTTTATATTAAAAGCATAGCTTACAAATGCAAGCTGTGTGGTTTCTCTGGCAGCATTGCAGCTCTAAGTAAACACACCATAGTATTATTTTGTTTGCTTTCTTCCCTAATTAAGTTTTTTAAGTTTCCTCAGCTCTCTGTGTGGCTGCTTCAGTTTTGGCCGTAGTACTGAGGCAAAGGAGACTGGAAAGAAGACTATGCTTTCTCTTTCTCCCTCCATCCACCAAGTAATCACAGATCAATTGGATCTCCTTTCTCTTTTTTTTGAGATATATAGATGTCAGACTATATGTTGCAAATAAAGCATGAGCCCTCTGGATCATACCAATCTGGGAGCCCATACCCTCCCACTGAGAGAGCTGCAAGCATCCAGGCACACTTCAGAGCAAAAAGCAGGACTGAACCACAAAATTTGAAGGCAAACATGAATTTTGACAGCCTTTGAAAGTGTTTGGATTTCTCTTTTTTCCATCCTCAGAGGCTACAGATTTTCAGGTGTTAGTGCTTCACAAATCCAGATTGTGGTCTGCTGTTTAAAATGAAACATGCATAATCCAACATCATTCATTATTTTGGCATAAATAATGTGCTATCAGCAAAGTACATGTCCCATCTCAGGCCTCTAGGCCTTTAACAGCCCTCTGAATGCATCCAGTCTGTCCAGGACAGTTTAACATGCAGGCCAAGTTCTGGAATACTTAACTGGCCTCACATTAAAACACTTGGCATCACTTTTGATGTGAAGCACTGGATAGGCATCTCTTGTCTCTATCCAGTTTCTGATGTTGTAATCAATCAGGAAAACAAATCCGATGTGAAACTGTGTAGCTCTGAAATTGTGAGTCTGTTTGTTGTGTTCCCTGCCCTGAAATTCAGAACCACACTGCAGGCTGGAGGTGTATCTGGATGGCTACTCATCCAAGGTTTATTATTACCACTGGATGTGGTAATATTTGGGATTACATTTCTTGATAGGATTTTTCTTTGTGGTTTCTTGATATACTATCACATGTTAATGGTTGATATTCAGGATGGAACTATAGGATACCACATGAAAAAAAAAGGTAGCTTTAAAATAAATACTTGAGGTTCCCTAAACCTTTTTACCCAACATCACTATCAGTGTTCAGCAATTCCTCCCTCCGCCCCCTCCCCAAACCACCTGAAGGCAGGATTGGTAGTGATCAAAAGACATGCAACATCTTACTATTGAAATGACCACCTCTGTGAAATACGGTTTTTAATAATGAGCTTATTGCTGTTGCTTTGTGAATTATGGCTTTGCACTAAACCAAAACAAAAGTTATTTGCAAGGTGCCACAGGAATAATTTTTCAGCTGAAAAACAAGTCAGTTAGTGATCACAAACTCCTTGCTGATTTGTGGAAGTGGCATTTGGTTTTTTACTTCTTTGAGATTTGAATTTAAACTGAGATGTTGAAAGATAATTTATTTTTGTAAGCTATGGAGGAATTGCAGGTGCTATAGAAAGCAAAGAGCAACATGTAGAGAAAAAATTTCAACTGTTTCAGTCTAATGTGTTAGATATTAGGATGGTCACAATCTCTTCAAAAGAAAAAAGTTGGAGACTTTTCACTGATGGGAGATAGCAACTAAAAGTGCCATAGCATTGTTTAGTCTCCTATTTTGTTATTTTTTTTCCCATCATATATGAATTATAACATTTTATATTCATAAATAGGGTATAAAAAATAATGTATATTTAAAAATCCTTGAAATTAGTCTTGAAAGCAAACTAATGGTGCAGCGATGTACTTCTGGAGCCTATGGTGAAAACAAAATTCTGTAGGACAGATAATTCTTCTGTGAGCTCTAAAATTCATATGATTGCTTTGACATCTTGAGAAATTGGAGAATCCCATCCAGGTCTAGGATACAGTCTGGATTTCAAATGTTAGGTTGTTTAAGAAATGAATATGAAAAATGAAGGCCACCTTTATGAAATATCACAGCATTAATATCTGGCTAGACTTCCTGAGTTCAAGGGCTATTTTTTTTATTTTTTTATGCATGGAGGACCACAAGCATACCATGGGCTGTACTTCAGGGAGTCAATACTTCAGAAATTTTTCGAAAGAACAAGAACTGTACCCCTTCTGTTGTTAAGCTTCATATATCAAAATTGCGCTCTTTACAGCTTCCAGAGGGCTTTACTGGGACTCATTTACTGTCTTCCTGCATTCTGTTTTCAAAGTTATGCCCTGGGAGCAAAACTTTTCATTTAAAACCTGGATTTCAAAGTGCTCTCAAATCCACAGGCATCTCTGACATGTTTTGAAAATTGTTGCACCTTACCAGAGCCAGAGGCAACATTATACATGCAGGACTGAAGTCAGTTGGTCTAGCAGGTCTTCAGATAATACCTTTCAAATAAAACTTCTTTTCAACTTTCCCAGGAGGACTGCATTTTATATGCTCTGAAATCCACTGGGGTATGATGGCTGTCTTGAAAACTTAGTTGTGACATGGATTGTGGGGCATTTCACAGTGTAAATTTGGAGTAATTCCTCCCTCCCTGTGGAACTCCATATAGCCACTTTTTATTCTTGTAGGTTTTGGGGGGATTGTGGGGGTTTTTTGTGGGTTTGGGTTTTGTTTGTTTGTTTGTTTGTTTGTTTTTCTTTTTTTATTAGCAGCTCAGAGAAATCTGAGGGTGTGAATCCTGTGAACTATGTGTATATTACAGCCTGATCCTAAGCTCAGTTCTTCAGCTGATGTGCCTTGAGGTACATCAAGATTGTCTGTGAGTACCACATCTCCATTCAACAGATGGGAAACCTGAGAGGCAGAGACATCCTGCAAACCTGGCATTCAGTAAGACAGTGGCGGAGATGGTACAACAACTTAAGGACTTTCCTGTCCATTCAGCACTTTATCCAATAGCTGATAATGTCTTTGAGGTTTGCACAACTTTGTATTATTCCACACTGTGTCAATGTGACAGCTTTTATTTGAAACTTTTTGGACAATACCTTGACCTTATCATATGATAAGTTACCTGTACAATATCAATGTTAAATCTATGGGGAGTTTAGTAAACTCTTCCTATATACAGTGTAGAGGCTCTCTCAACAAAAGGGAGATACAACTATTGAGATCTGAAGCCTTAACCCTAAAATGAACTGAAAGGTGTTCCCACAGCAAAGCTGGAAATGCCCCTAGCAGCAAAAGACTTGAAAGATACCAATTCTCTCTAGCTGACATTCTGTAAGAGAAATATGTCTTAAGGCAAGATTAAAACATTCATTAAAGAGCAAAAATAAAAGAGCATTACAAAAAAAAAAAAGAGGTTTCCTTCTTACACTTCAGAAGTTACAAAACATTCTTCTGTCTCTTTAATTGCCGCTTGCAAAGGCTCTGCACTGAGTCATTTAGTTTCTGAAAGTAACAACACTGTCCTAGCCTTCTTATTGGCATGTACTCCTATGCCACCCACATTGAGCTCCAAATCTGGATCCAAGGATTGCTGAGCTGTGAAAACTGTATTTGTATAATTCTGCCAGTAACCACCCATATAATATCAAAAGAATCAAAGGGAACTAAAGATACGCTGAAACATTCAAGAGTCATATGAACGCCAACTACCAGGAGATGCTCACAAGTTTAAGGATATTTTATATACATCCTGTTCCATTCTCTGGTTGGTCTTTTCAGGGTGAAGAAGGTTGGGAAGTGGTAAATGAGAACTCTTTGTGTTTGATCATTTAGCAAAAAAGAAGTTTTGTATTCTATCCATCTCATCTCCAGATGGTAGTAAGTCAAATCTCAGCACAGTGCCAGTGCAGGACCAGAGGAAGGCAGCTGAGTGTTGCCACAGGATGAAAAACCATGTTTAAGAGGAGATGAGGAGTAAAACTCCCAAGCATAATTAGCACGGCTGTGTTGTTTAGCTATTCCACAGTTTGCTCTTCACTACCTAGTAATCATCTCTTCCTCAGTGGTTAAGTGTCTCCCTGCTAAAGAAAATTAAGAGATTTACCTAGGACCAGCAAGAGGTCAGGGCAACATGATAGCAGCCTAAACATCAGCACCCTCACCTCCCTCTCTTGGGAAGTCCAGTTTTGCATGTCCCAGAGAAGTTCTGTCTTTAGGCTTGACAGATGATGCTCTAAGGCTTTGGAAACAGAGTGTTCACTGCTTCTAGAGTCTGAATTAAGCATCCTAAGGGTGGCACAGGCTCTGTTTTCCAAAAAAGCAGGTTCTTCCATGACATCTCAAAGTGAAGACACAAAGGTGAATGATGCAGCTCACTCCTGAAGTGTGTCCAGATGGAAACTGCAGCTCCAAGCATACAAAGCTCTCTGGTTAATCTCTGCATAGGTATGTGAAGATGTATATTTTTGCATCCAGTATGAAAACTGACCTCTGTATTGAAGACAAGAATGCAGAAAATTATGTAAAGGGCTCCTCCCCACTTAGTTTAACTAGAAATAGCAGTGATCTAGCACACCTGAAAGCAAATGTTCTTCCATCTGTGTTTTTAACCAGGATGCTTAATACTCTCATCTTTATTTTCTAAGACTTTATGAATATTTTTTAAGTATTTAACTGCTTCTCTATGTTTCCCTATTCTTCCAACTTGAACAAACAAAATGAGTTGATTTATTTCAGGTTTAAGTAATGAATTTCTCATAATTTTCTCTCCCTAACTTCCATGCACAAGCATGAGGCTACATTGTCTGGGGTGCATTGGCTGAGTGAAACATGTTTATTTATAATAAGGATACAACAAAATCCCCTGTATCCACTGAAAATAATAAACACAGAATTATCTCCACAAGTCTTTGGGTTGTTAAAAAAAATATGTTTAAAATTACTAACTTTAGGTCCCAGTTTGACATCACAGTATCTCTTTAAACAAATAACCCAGGCAGCGTAATGCTTTCTGGAAGGGGCGTGAAAGTTAGCACTGAAAGTCTTCTTGCTGGTCAAGAGATTCAGCATATTTTTGGGGGTTGGATTAAAAAAAACCAACTCACACCCTTTATTATCCAAACAAATATTCTTCCTTAATAGTTCTATGTAACTAAGTTCATGGAAAATGTAAGTAAAAGTCAAACTACAGAAGCGAATAACTAGGGGGACTCCACGGAATGTTTGATTATTTCCCAGGATTATTCTGGAATGCACTCATTGATGTATAGACATGTGCACTCACTTGCTATCATAAAAGGCAGAAAGTTTTTATTAGCACTGAACAGGGACACAGACTTACTGTTTTCAGGCTGCATCCCAGCTGGTTACTGCAGTGTGAAAACCACTAACATACATGACTACTTGCAAAAGTCATGGATGGTGTGGTAACATAGAACAGCATCCCAAAATCTGCATCTAATTTCTATTTTACTCATTATTGGATGTCACTATGGTTAATATGACAATTCACATCCCATAAGAGCTCTGTTTAAAAAAGTTACACATATCCAAAAAATATGGAAGACATTTTCTTGCTCTTGCTTAATTTTTTTTTTGTCTCAATACAATGTAGCCATTCAGAACCAAATCCAGTATGACATATCCAAACAAGCTCTGCAGTTACACACATTCCTGTCTTGTCCTGCATTCTGAATGCTGCCAATCAGGAATCAAACACCAATTCTGACACTCTGAAATTATCTGAGGAGAGAAATTGTGCCCACAGTCATCCCATTCCTAGCATCCCTGCATCCCCTGCAGGGATTTTCTAAATCTGATGAACAGAAGGATACATCTTCTGTATGTGGTCTAGTAAGAACTTTCTGCAATATTTTGACAGTCAGATCACTTTTATCACGGATTTGTGTTTAGCTGCTATGAGGAAGATAATTTTTAAATCTTTATTATCACAGACTGAACAAGTAACACCTTACCATTTTTAATTTTCTGTGTTTTGCCTTCTCTCCTTCTGTCTCCTCCCTCTCCCCTTTTCTTCCTTGCAAACAGCACTGTGAAAAGCCTATTGTTGAGCAGTGGAGTTGGGACATTAGGGTCAAATCCCTTCATCACATTCCCTCTTCTCCTCTGTAAGGGGTTGAAATCTAAGTGAAGGAGTGACATACAAAACTGTACAGAGCTTTGGAGCATTTGCTTGTTATACAAGATCCTGCTCCAGTGCAAGCACATTCTTGACTCCTGCTACATCCAATATGGAACAGTACTCAAGTTTCCATGGATTAGGGTGACTGCAGAACTTTAATGCAGAGCTTTATGTCAATGCATTTCTCATATTTGCTGCTCTTGCTTCCATGCACAATATTCACTAGTTTTGGACAGCCTAGATTTTTTTGTCACCACCTAGAAGCCTGTACAACTGTGGACTGGATCTAGTCCATGCTATACGCCTTAGTTCTGGATTGATTTGCTTCCATGAACTGAAGCCAAAGCCTTCTTTTCCACACAGTATGTTCCTCTTCTAGATGCTATGCTTATACTCTAGCTGTATAACATTTCCAACCCAGTGCCGCTCACTGAGTAAATTGCACAGTCTAGCCATTGTAGAAAGCAAGTATGATGATTTTCAGAGGTGCTGTTCTGCTGAACTGCATCATCTTGTTGAGACAACACGACTAAAAATTATAGGAGCAGAGCTGATGGAAGACAAGGGATTTCAAAATTATACACTTTGAACATAAGAAGTGTGAGCTGGTAGGAAATTTATCCTCTTTGCTATCCTTAGCATTCACAGTTTCAGAAACAGACATGTTTTGATTGCCTTCTTTATTTATTTTTAATAACACTATTTGCAAGAGAAATACCTTACTGCTGTAGCACTGTGCATTTGGAGTTGATTAGGCATAATTTTCTGCACAAGACTTACAGAGATTGCATCAAGTGAAAAATGCACTAATAGCAGTGCAGTGCAGAAATCAGGACTGCGTCATTTTAGGATATCAGAAAGCCCTCCTTACATCTCTCTTTTTTTTCAAGAGCAGAGGGGGTCTCTGCGAATGCGTCTGTGCATTTTGGAACTTGTCTGTGAGTTTCAGCTGGTTACACCCAGTGTAAGTTTCTTTAACTCCTTTTTCAACTGACAGCCACTACTGAAGACAATGGACAAACTTTGCACCATCAGAGGATTTGACCAATGTTTCGTCGTTCATTTGTTTGTTTTTCAACTAACAATAAACAAGTGGTACATAAGTGAAATACCTTATATTTTTTGGTTGTTTTCAATCTCTGTTGTATTCCTTGAGATATCTGCAGATGCTCTGATTTATCATCCTGCCTCTCAGAAGATGTCATTCCCTTTCCTCACAGAGCCGAATCTGGGCTGTTTTCTGCATACAATCCTCCAGCCGACACTGACAGCCAGCTGCATCGGCCAGTAGATGTCATTGTGTTTCCACCACAAAAGCACACCGAACATATTCATCTGGCTGCAAATGCCTGTCCAGTCCTACAAACAATACTGTTGACTATTTAGGACGTTTTCTACCCTGCAGCAAAATATTTGTTAAAAATGCTTAGCCAGAAGAGAGTGAAAATTAAGTTCCAAGCATTTGATAGCTGTGACTAACTAGCCAGAATACCCTTGGTTTCAGCTAATATAGTGCCAATGGTGTTATACAAACACAGCTTACTCAACAGGACACAAATCATTGTTAATAAACTATTACAAAAGATGCCAACAGAAGAAGACAGAAATAATGTCTCATGGATTAGCCAGCTTCTTTAAGGAACCAGCTTGTTTTGCTGTGAGGTCAGCTGTTCTTCAGTACTCAGACAGCACTGAGAATTTATACTTCAGAACTTTTTAGACCTTCAGAGTGTAATGAAAAGAGGCTGTAGTCTGTTATTTTTCAGCTATTTTATTCTGGACTATGTTAATAGCTTCCTAGTTTGAATGATATAATATTTGTGATGTAACTAGAAAGTTCCATTTGAAGTCAAAATATGGTAGGAATAGAGAAGCAAACTCTTGGCAGTAGTCCCAGCGGTAGGATTTTCCAGAAAGTCTGACATATTTTTTATCAACAAAAACTCAAAAGACATCATTTTAAGTTTTATTTTTAACCATAATTTCATAAACCTAATGAATGTAAATGGGCTTTGATATCTATAAAACTACATTCTCAATTACAGCTCATTTCCCAAGCTAAAGATAAAGCACAAGATGAACAGAGGATGCAGTCAGCTTGCAACATCCATGCTGGAAATGGCACACATGGCCAAATTCCCTGCTGGCAGCAACCAGTAAGGCTCTGCTGGCTCTAACAACACAGGAGACCCTTGACAGATTCAGCAGAGAACTGGCCTTTTGCAATGTATTCTGAGTCCCAGGGGCCAGTCACAAAACTGAGTGAAGTCAATGGAAATCTTTTGCTTGTTGGCAATGGCTGTGGATGAAGCCATGAATCAGGTTTTCTGGAGGCTGGGCACAGCACATCTGTCTTGGGGTGAGGCAGCTGAAAGGCGCAGACTTGGATTTGAAAGGACAAGCTTCATTTCATGAGTCTCTGCTCAGGCTCAGCAATAACCTGAGATGGCGCAAGATAAACAATGTTCTTCCCTTGCAATGCCTACGGGAGCTATGAGGAGAGTGGCTTGTCCTCTTGCTTGCTTGTGGAAACATCTAAAACTCTTTCTGGACTGGGAGACTTTTGCACAGGGAGGAATCACTGTCTGGTGACTGGTTTGGGTTGAGAAAGAGCTTTAAAGATCATCACATCCAACCCCCTGCTGTGGGCTGGGGCATCTTTCACTAGACCAAGTTTGCTCAAAGCCCCATCTGACTTGAACTAGAACACTGCCAATGATGGGACATCCACAACTGTGGATGGGAACTGTGGCTGTTTCCAAGTTTGGATATGAGGTATATGGTATACATACAGAGACCTTGTAACTGATGACCCCTTGGACTGTCTAGGCCACCAAATCCTTGCATGTGGATGAGCAGAAAGATGTCCAGTGGTGGCCCACAGGTACTACAGCAGTGTCCTCTAGGCCCAACGGTATATGGGACATGTTTAAGGATCACAGCAGTGTCGCCTGCTGCCTTACATATAAACACCTACAATTACAGTAGCCACCCACAGTACAGAATTTCTTTATTAACATTCCAATGTCACCTCTTACAAAAAAATAATGTTGTGGCAAAACATAAGCCTAATAATATTCATGGGTCAGGCTATAGGTGACATAGGCATTTCCTACACACCATTCCACACTCGTGCCGTACATGCCATGGTTGCTCGCTCTCCAAAGGACATGAAGGAAACTCTGCACTATTCAACTGAGACTGGTCTCAGGCTGCTGAGCTCCCAGTGCTGTGCCTCCAGACTTTCACATTTACCTGGGATTTCCCATTCGAATAAGATAATTTAGAACTTTCCCCCAGGTAACTTTTTTGATCTACATCAACTGATCCATAAATATCAAATAAGAAACCTGTGGCACTGTCTCAAATAGCTGTATTCCCAGCTCACTGCTTCCTCATCTGATTCCTCTCATTCCCACTCCCTGTCTCATGCAGCCAGGGCTTGCTGGCACATTTATCTGAGGATTTTCCTGACCAAAAGCACATAATGAATTTTTCTACTTTCAGTGCACATTATTTCCAGGCAACCTACAACGTCATTGCAGCGTGAAGGTGTCAAATATACACGAGATATAGAGAAGAAAATAGAGCCCTATTTTACTATCTGCCTGAGGATATCCACACAGAAGTGGAGACAGTGGCGTGTACACTGGTGAGATGGATGTGGGAGCCCAAATTGCTGACTTTAATCTGGACTCCAGCAAGTCTCCTGTCTCATTTTTCCATCTCAAACAGGGGAGGTAATGCTATTCATTAGCTCATTTCACCTGAGGAAAAATGTTATGAAGGTTGGTAAGGCATTGACATAATACAGAAATTAGAAAATTCCCACTCCTGCAAAAGACCTTGAAGAAAGAACTGATTCTACTTGTTGTACCAAATGAACTAGTTAAGGGAGAAGATCGATAATTTAAAAATGACAGTAAAAATACTGACCTATCTCACTTCGTAAGCATGCCTTGGACATCCTTGCCAACACAAATGTTCCAGCATACCAAAAAAAAAAAAAAAGAGTTGATGACATAATTAGACCCTGTGCTAGAACACACTTCCAAAAGGGAGATGAATTAAGATTTTCTGAATATCATATATTTTGTTAAATCTAAGTTTTGCTGTATTTGCTGCAGCTGCTCTTTTAATATTCTTCAACTTTTAATGCAGTTGTGCATAAGCTTGCATATCTTTCCTTGCTTAGAGCAAATCCAAGCATGGGAGCAGTCAGGTGCAGGTGGAGGTTTTGCAGAGGGGTTACCTATGGCAGACAGAGAAATGCCTTATCCTGGGGTGGCTGCACTGCTGGCCTACATGGATGTCACTTCAAGAGCACCTCTGCCACCATTGATTCAGCCTAATCACAGAGGTCTCAGAAAGGTACCTGTATTAGACTTGTCACCTGGGATTCCTCTGCACACCCTGACTTGTACAGCCATGAATCTGTAAGACATGGCACTGAGAGGCATAAGAAGAGATGTGTTGGAGGTTTTTAGTTTTTCCTTTCCTCTTTGCTTTGCTTTTCTTTTTTTTTTTACCCCCTTGGGGAGAACTGGACTCTCCTAACTTTAATTATTTAAAAGTTAAGCAGTGAGGCTAATTCATGGTATCATAGAATTGTTTGGGTTGCAAGGGAGGTTAAAGATTATCTAGTTCCAGCCCCCCTGCCATGGGCAGGGACAACTTTCACTTCTCCCTCTGCAGTTAGGACAACCGTGGTCCCAACAAAATCTCATCACATCTTAAAAGGCGGGTCACTGATGGGTCAAACCTCCTTTGGTTCCTTCTGCTGCCTGTGGTGGGAGCTGAGATACCTAGGCACCTTTCTGCCCAGCTCAGGCACTTGACCTTCAAGGAGCCAAAGACGATGGACTGGCTTCTGACTCCTGATGAGTGCTGTGCCCACCTTTGCTAGCCACAACAGCAATCTGTGCACCCACCAGGCTCTGCATCCTCCAGTTGAAGGGCAGCTTTTCCTATAGCTCGAATCTCTTGGCCATTTTTAACAGATTGAAAATATCAAATGTTGCAACAGCTGAAAATTTAAGCGAGAAAGCCTGTTCATGTTCATGCATAAGGATTACTCTTCAGCAAGGTTATTTTGCAGCCATGTTAATAACCTATTTATTCTAACTGTTCTTAGTATAGCATCACCACAAAACTCTCTTGGTGTGCTCTGTGTGGAAAGTCAGTTGAGATGCTATAATGATGTCGAAATGAAATGCTGTCAGTGCAAATCCATAAAATGACATAACGGTGTCAGAAATGAAAGGGAATCATATCAGAGTGTGTTCCAGCACCACTCAAAAATTTGTGAGAGGAAAGGGTGCCACAATTGGGGGACAATGTTTGTTATGACAGAAATGCTCAAGCAGCTTAAAAGGGAAACTGCGTTTGCCAGCCACATCACTTTTTAATCCAGCAGATTTATCAAGAAGTTGTGCTAGTTTCCTTTATAAATATCTCAGTGAGCAGAACAGTGCTTTGTGTTGCAGAAAGTGGTTTTTAAGTAGTTGCGACTCCAGGTTTCTTCTGAAAGAGAAATGTTCATTGCATTGTTTGTGCAAATAAACAGTAATTTCTCTTTTAAGAGAAAGAAAAACAAAATACTTCTTATCCAGTTATCTTCCTTAAGGAAAGTCACATCCCCATGTCTTGAATACCATCCCAAAGAGAGGACTTTCTAGGCATCACAGGTAGGACAAATCTATCCCTGCATCTATTTTTTTCTGCTTTGTGATGGTTACAAGTGCCTGAAAACTCCCACATCCTTTGAGGAAGGATCAGTGTTTTGCAGCTCTTCACCTCCCTACCCTGTAATATGCTCAGCAACAAAACCTGAGGCAGAAGGGGGAGGGGTGCAGAGCTGGCTTCCAAGGCGGCCAAGTTCAGCAACTGTCTGGGCATTGGTCTGCCCATGGAATGTGGTGGGGATTTGCCTTTGCTTTGCTTGCTGATTTTTCCTCTTTTCTTTCCCTATTAAACTGCCTTTATTTTGACTCAGTTTACCTGCTTTTGCTCTTCCTTTTTCTCCCACCATCCCACTGGGTGGGGGAGTGAGTGAGCAGCAGCGTGGGTGATGAGATGCTGACCAGGGCCAGCCCACCAGGGGTGTGAACTGGCTGAGTTAAACACAGACCTCCCAAGTTTTGGTAATAGTTTGCATTTACCTTATTAAGTTTGCAACATAGGCTTTGCTAAGCTCTCTCATAACCAAAACTATTTCTAAACACTTCTCATAGTCCTCTTTAAAGCCAGGTGCTATGGAGGACAGCAAAGGGTGAAATAATATGCTGCAAGAGCAAGCAGCCAACCTCATCTGCTGCAGCACAGAAACAAAACTTCAGCTGGTGGCTCGTATCCCTGCCCCATCCAACAACCAAACTAGAGCACACCGTGATAAGCTGAGAATTTGCAAAGGCTCAGCACTGACTTGGTTTCTGGGGAAGCCCACAGTTAACCTCCCCTGGCACCAATGGGAGCAGCTTGACTCCAAAACACTTCTGACGTGATTTACTGATGATAATGAATTTGCCATGACATTTCCTATAGTATCTGAGGTTTAATTACGTTCATTATTAGAAAAGAATTGTATCACTTCTGTTTGGAGCATTCTGGCTTCAGCTTCTCTTCAGACCACGCTACACTGTGTTTAAATACCTGTTCATAGTGCCTGGAGTGGCAGCCATGCCAGAGGATGGGTTTGCCTATGAGTTTGAAGAGTTAAACATTAAACTCATGGAATACATGCACATAGACCAAAACTACCTTTATTTACTGGTTTTTGGTGGTTGTCCTGGGTTACATGCAGTTACAGTGCTACATACTGAGATTGCATTATAGATGGTCTAGAAAGTGCTCCTGGAAGGTTATATTAGGTTGCATTAGCATCCACCTGTATCCTAAACACTTGAGTGCGACAATATTCTTGGTAGAAGTAATAGATCCAGTCTGTAGCCACACAGCTGTCCCAAGATGTCTCTCCTAGGAGAGAGAGATGCCCTCCTTGAGACACATCCATCTTTCTCCACATCACCAATGGAAGCTGAGGTTACTGGCCTACACTTTATTTTATGTGTCTAAAATAAGGCAAGCTGTGAAGAACATATTAATGAAGGTTACTAACCTTCAAACAAGACAAAGAAGGTTGCCTACAATTTTGGCTGTTGAGAAGAACTTTTGGAATCACAGAATGGTTTGGGTTGGAAGGCACATTAAAGATTACCTAGTTCCAACACCCTACCACAGGAAGGGGTCACCTTCCACTAGACCATGTAGCTGAGAGCCCCATCCAACCTGGCCTTGAACATTGCCAGGAATGGGGCATCCACAGCTTCCCTGGGCAACCTGTTCCAGCGTCTCACTATTCTCACAGTAAAGAATTTCTTCCATACATTTAACCTAAATTTCCCCTCTTTCAGTTTTTACCCATTACTCCTTGTCTTATCACTACAGTTCCTCATGAAGAGCCCTCTCCGCTTCCCTGGAGGCTCCCTTCAGATATTGGAAGGTTGCTAAGAGATCTCCATGTGACCTTCTCTTTTCCAGGCTGAACAGTCCCAACTTTCTCAGCCTGTCTTCATAGGGGAGGTTGCTCTTATCCCCTCACAACTTCATGACCCTCCTTTTCTAAGTGCCTGTCTGCTGTCCAAGCTTACAGTACATTTGCCAGTGCTTGATTTAAACAACAAAGTAGGTTCTGATCACTTTTTTTTGGCCAAAGTTGTCTTTTAAGAAAAACTGTAAATTTGATTACTCAAAAGTATTCCATCACTTGATTTGTGAGGTTTTTGTCTTTAACTGTCCATACTGAAAAAAAAATATAAAATAGTGTGGAAGCCTGAGAAATCCACACTGATGTTTTACAACACATTTTAATTCTGTGATTAAAAAATTTCTTTCATTTCCACTATACAGAACCAAAGAACTGAAAGAAGCACTCATAGCTGAATTAAATATTTATTTTCAGGTCAAGAAAAATTTATGTTTTACATGACCTGAAAAATTTGTCAGAATTTCTGATTCGTACAACAATCAGAATAATTATTGAGTGATCATTCAAAATAAGTTTCTAGAAGGTCCAACAGGCTTTGCAGTGAAATAAAATCCTACCTAAAAATGTCTGAATTTTTTGAAAAGTGGTCACATCATATCAGCAATGGCTGAAAAACAGAAAGCAATTTTGCTAATTTTAAGGGGAAGATACTTCTCTTCAATGAGTTTGCAATTTATTTCTTCTACAAAAATGGTGGTAAGAAAAAATTTTATTTCATTTCTAAACAGCTATTCAAGCAGATTAAAAATCCCGAGGAAATCTCTGCGGGTGCTGCTGATTTCACCTAAAAACCATTTTTCAGATATTTGCAATTTTGATTAAATATTTCCATTTTACCTGGAATAGCTCATTAGGCTTTCATTTGTGTAAAACATCTTTCTCAAAGTAATAAAGAAAGTGGAAAATCATGATTCACATTATGGTAAAATAAGGATATGTTTCAAAACTTTTCTAGTAAAATTTGGATTTCTTCAAGGAAGGTTTAATATTCTTTTTTTTTTTTCTCTGTATAAACAGAATTTCCACTCAAAGGAATTCTCCAAAATGTTATGTACATTCATATATTTTAAAAGTGTGTCTATTGCTATATCAAATGTGTCTCACTGCAAAAAGCTATTGACTTTTCCATTCTATTGCTTTAATTTTCCACTACTCTTGTATGTTGGAATACTCCAGGTGGGTGCTGTGTGTGCTTCTGATAATGCCGTGTTACACAGCAGGGAAACCTCTTATCTCAGACTGGTTGCCTGGTTGAGAATGAAAAAAACACATTTTAGTTAGTAAACACAGCTGTGGAAGAAGTATTTTCTATTTCCTTGCTGTTTGTTTTAATGTACTAAAATGACATAATTATAGAAGTTTGCAAAAATGCCAAAGTGTAAAACATAATAATAATTTGATCTCTGTGTTTCTGTTATAGTTTGTATATCTTCAGATACAGCTTTAAACAGTCCAAGAAAATCTTAAGAAATATCTTCCCTATGCTATGTTTTGCCCTGATAAATAATTTTCAGAGAAAAGGAATTTAAAAGTAATCTTGTGGTTACATTGGTATTAAGAAGTGTTCAAATCTTGTTCTTGCCATTTTTCATGCCAGCTTGGAACTTTTGGCTTGAAGATTTGTGTTTCTATTGTTTTCTTTTTGATTCTGTGAAAAAATTTTAAGATAGGAAATTTGCAGATCTGTGAAAAAAAAAAAAAAAGAATAGAGGTTTTTAAATCCAACCACCGCAACTTCATTTGAAGAAATGAAATCTGAACTCTGAAAGAGGACAATGCCTTTTTTTTTCCAGCTTGCAAAGAAACACAGTAACGCAATCCCTTTTATTTCCTATTCAAATGAGGCTGAAGCGTTTTCATCTGTGGTGTGTAAAGCCCACTTCGCAAAGAATAAATTTGAAGCACACATATTATAAGTATTTGCCAAGAGCGTCGGGCTTATATTGGTTGAGTAAACAGCACTATAATATTACAAAGATAAAACCAAAATGTGCAGAAAAATGTTATTGTCACTCTTTTGTTAACACTGTATTAGTTTCTGAAGTCCTAGTGAGTAAAGATTAAATGTGAAGCCCTCAGTAAGGAGTTCTGTTCCGTTCAAGCCGCAACCATTTTCCATCACCTATTACTTCACCAAAAGAACTAGACTTTGATAGAGATCCTTAGTCCAAACTCTGTGTGCAAACACATGAAGCCATCTCTCCTGAAATCCTGTGTAAGATAACACTAATGGCATCCTGGACACTTCAGTCTATGGAAGATTTCACCTTTTATATCACAATGTGTAAGCAAACAAAGGGCTGCATAAAGTCCTTTTGACTGCGGCTGGAAAGACTCACACTGGCACCATTGCGCCTTTGGATCACGCTGTATCATCCTTTCATTCCATCCACAACTATTATTTCATTGCCCAGAATTGTTGTAATATGACTGCCTCCCTTCATAATCTCTGCATTTTATCTAGCTTCTTTTCCAAAGCCAGAGAGGATAATTGTCATCTTTTGTATAACACAGCAAAAAGGCTGAGGGCAGGCTTCAGGGCAATGGCTTTCTCTACTCTCCAGTCTATCTGTACCTTCTCCAGACTGTAAGTATGCTGAGGCAAAGAGCAACAGCAAGCATGACGAGTTTTTCTTAGATGCCTAAATTCAGTAATAAGTGGCAGAGAAAGAAAAGATTTTATGTCCAACCCATCACAGTGGAGTCCTCCAGTAAAGTGAGATGGAGAAAGAGAACAGCTGAGAGCCTCCAAAGCATGACTGCCAAAATGAGCAGACTAAGGCAGAAGCTACAGCTCTGTGGTTCCATTGACCAGGAGAGGGAACATGGGCACACAAAACATCTGCCTATTCCCACTAAAGCCAAAACTGTTGGTTTTACCAGGACATGGATCATGGTGGTGGTTTGTATCAGACAGGTTCCCTGTGGAGATCAGTGAAAAGGAAGATCTGGCCATGCACACCTTGTTGTAAAGAGCTGTAGGGTTAACTGCTGGTCTTTCAAGTGATGAAAAGCCAGAAATTGTCACACACCCACTTCTAACAAAGAATGATCCTGAAATCAGAGGGATGGGACATTAACCATAAGGACTTTATTTGGCAGCATGTGAGGTAAAAAAAAGTGGAATTTTTTAAGAAACTGACAAAAAGATTACTTAAAATATATAGATTTGAAGGCCAGAAGGGAACACAGCCATCATTTGCTCTTATTTTCTGCACAGCATGAGTCATACCACATCATTTGGTCATGTCTGCATCAAACTTTCATCCTCTGCTTGATCCAAAGATCTTGAAAGGGAGGCATCTTCATGAAAAGGTATGATGAGTCATGCAGAAGCCACCATAACCTTTTGGACCTTTTTTCAAATCTTTTTTCAAAGATTAATTTACCCTTTCTGAAAGAAGAAATAAAAATTGTAAAGCATGGTTATTTCAAATCCAAATGTATTTTCAGTTAAATATCTTTAATGAAAATTCTCTTTCTTCTGTAGGTATTCACCCAAGTGGTACCTTACCTCCAAATATGTGCCTGCATATTCAAAATATGTCTCTGAAGAAAAATACCCTATTTCTCATTCCCAAACCAAGGCATTTTCCTAGTAATAAAAGAACTAGCAGGCTTGCAGAAGCACAAATGATACAGCACCAAGAGCCATTTTTCAGTCACTGACTAGAGAACATTGTGACAAAGAAATCTGAGCTGAAGAAGAAAATAACCTCCGTTTTTCCAATAAATTAAGATCTTAAGGAATGTCAAATGAGTCTTAAAGCAGAGCATCTTGATGCTTCTTGCAGCAGGGCCTCTTTCAAAGACAAAGATGTAATTCAAATATGGAAACCAGAAAAAAAAAAAGTCTTTTCGTCTATACTTATAAATATGATGGTGACCTTACAGAGCCCCTTGAAGAGACAGCACTGACAACGCAGCCAGTGACATCCAGCTTCCCTGCAGGGCTGCTCGCAGCTGCAGGCTGGATTGTGAAACATGAAAGAGGAAAAGGTTCCCCTGTGCTGCATAGGGAACTTTTAGGAGACCAAATTTAGATTATGGCAGTGTACATTTTAGTGAAGGACATAAAAACTAAGGCAGGAGACGAAATAAAGTAATATAGCCCTGGAATTACAGTCATGGGGAAAGCCTAGCATATATTTATTTTAAAAGTATTAATGATAAGGCTAAACTATAACTGAGGAACTGAACATAAATTGCTTTTATGACAAATTCAAGTTATTACGTTATTTTATAGATGTATTCTACTGCTAGCTAGCGTATATATTGTTGGTGAGTACATACTGATAAACTTAGTAGGTGAGGCCAGGCAGACCATGTAAGTAATAAGTAATAGGGACCATTTGACAAGAGATGTGCATTTGCTACTTTGATCTTTAACCTGTAAGAGCAAAAGGAAGATTGCAAACTTAATTCCTGAGATTTGTAGGGGAAAATCCACAAGGGCCTCTGAGGGGGGGGTTCCCTGAGCCCCTCGGCTAGCAGCCCTGCCCTGCCCTGCCCTGCTGAAAACACACCAAAGGGTCTGAAGAGCTATGCCTCAAATTCCTTGACCGGTCATCTTTTAACAGGGATGTCAGAGATCTAGGAAAGCATTCCTGCGGCATTGGGATGCAAAGGGATTTATCTCACATCTGAAGTCCTGCAGAGAGGCAGAGACCCTGCTCCTATCTGAGAGGCTGAGAAGTGAGTTACAGCTGAAGGAGATGTGACAGATGAGAGAGAATAAGCAGAGTGAGTGGCTATACTGGAGCTGAATCAACCCTGTTCCTTGAGAAGCAACTGCCTTTGGCTACTTGGAGCTAAAAGCTACAGCAATAAATTTAAAGGCCTGAAAAGATCATTACAGTTACCCAGCCCAGCTGCCCACTCATCCAGGATGCTGAATTTCCTGAAATCGTTCATGCCTGCCCCTCCTGCTGCCACAGCTGAGGTCCTTTTCTCCTCTGCTCTTGGTTGGAGGCCCTTCCCAGTATGCCACTGCCACCACCATCTGCCATGCCAGACATCTGCAGTGGACTCCCTGTGGCACTGCTGCCGGGCAGCAAGGGCAGCTAGCGCAAACATTTTCCCTGTAGTGTTTCTGGCAAAGAGAGATTTTACATTCAGCTCTCCAGCAGTGCTGGCTCATGCTCTGCATCAAAGCACTACCTCCAGCAGCAGCTTTGCCCATGCAGCTCCAGATCCGTGCTCAAACGTCTGTTATGGAAACTTCAGGCAACTCTGCCGGGAGGCGCTGCAACTCTCACTGCTGACCCAAACTGCAGGTCTGGAGATGGCTCCATATGGTTTGTGTCTTGTCTTTCTTGGAAATCTCTGGGCCTCACATCAGTCGAAGCACCTACGGTTCCTGGAATAACAACATCCAGCTACCTGAGGAGCAGGCAGGAGAAGTTGGGAGAAGTCGGGCTTTCTGATGATGTTTCTTTGCTGTCCTCCATGACCTCAGAAAGAAGCCAGTGTTGCACTGCAATGGAATCATGTGGGCTGGAAATGGGAAAAAAAACTAGGACAGGCTTTTTTTGAAACATCCTGCCCAGCCCAGAGAAGATCTTGTTTGTTGAAATGGACCACAGACATGTTGAGCCCATGAACTGAAGAGTAATGGGAGTTCCCCATCTGTCCCATGAGCTCATGGGGACAGAGCTCCAAAAGAGAAAGGAATGACTGAGTTCATTAAGTATTTATCTTTCTGGAGGAGCAGGCCATGGCTGGACTGTGACTGCCAAGCAATGCCTTGCCTTGGGAAGGTTGGGATGCAACAAGAAACAGCCAAGCAGCACCTCAGTGACCCTCGCAGGCACACCCTGAGAAAGGAGCGAAGGGGGGGGATGCAGGCAGGAGCCTTGCATCTCCAGGAATCTCTTAACATCATCTTGTCCTCCACATTCAGCTCAGTCTACTACAGCTGACCTTAACAAGAAGCCCTGGCTCCTCCGTTCACTCATGTTAGTGCAATTTGAAGGAAATAGGTGCTAGTGTAAGCTTTTCATGTCAGCTCCTTGGCAAGAGAAAGAGACAGTCACTATTTGCCCTAGAAAGCAAATTCTAATTCTTAACATTGTACGTCATGGTTTTTATGCACAGTGCAATTTACAGGCCGGACAAGCAAGGCCAGTGGAGCCCAGGCTGCAGCCAAGCCTGGCAGTGAGTCCATCAGCTGTGGAAATGCCAAAGTGACAGGTTCGCTTCGTTAGCTGGAGGCCCAACGTTTCTTGGGCATGCTCAAGAAACTGGAAGAGAAAAGGCTGTTCCAGGGATGGGAGATGACTGGAGTCTAGGGAATGCTTTGGGATGGAGGGCAAAAACAACACCTGCTCCAGTGTCTGAGGGACCAGACATGCTTTGACCCCAAGTTCACACGTCCATCCTTCCATCAACATAAATGGTAACCTTCACGGGAACACAAACCTCCTTTCCTTTTGGAGTTACTTAAGTTCCCCAAAGCTGACCATGTCATGCCTAGGTGCAGAAATGCCCCTTCTCCTCTCCCTGAACCAGCTGTATCCAGAGCGGAAGACTCTGCAGAAAGCTACTGAAATCTGAGCAAAAAGTCTTAGATACCTTCCCTGAGTTTTCTGTCAGGTTTATTTCTCCTGCCCTGCTCCCAATTGTTGCTTTCCAAAATCCTTTCCTGACTTTCTCCATTTTATCACTGTGTGTGAACATCCTTCCTGATTAGTTTACTAGCCCTCGCCACTGGTTCCCCAATAGCTTTTGCCCATACTGAAAACTACAAGATGTTTTACTTTGAAGCAGACGTAATTTTTTTTCACAGCTTTATGTGACTTTCAATCCCTTTTGCCTCTTCATTCTGAAAATACTTCCCTGGTTAAACAAGTCCTAAGCCTAAAATGAGGAAAGCCCTCAGTTCTTGAAGTTGCTGATTTACACCATTTTTTGATGCTGTAAAACAAGAGTTAATCCATGTTTCCACTGCGGAGGACTGTTTGGGGCTTTTTTTAAGGAAGGGGAAAAATTTTCCTTTCATTCTTTGCCAGCAATTTCCATGCAAATAAAGTTTCCAGCAAAAACTCGGTGCCCAAGCGCGAATATTTTATCCAGAAAGTGAAAGATTTTCTGTGAACAATTGCAAGACTTTATCCAAAAGTCTTGAGAGGCTCATCCGAAATATTTCTTTCGTTAGCTGGAAACAAAGAGCTACCGAGGGAGACGGGACGGAGAGCCCTCTGTGAACCCGGGCGGAGGGTTAGGCCGGTGGGGATACTGCCGAGCCAGCGCCGGGGCAGGGCGGGGCGGCCGGCGGGCACCGGCCAGGACACAGCGCCCGGCCCGCTCCGTCGGGGCCCCAGCGCCGCCCCCGCGGCAGCTCCCCGGCGCGGGCGGGAACAATCGCCGCGTTGTCCGGCCGCGGCTACAGCACCGAAAACTCCCGTAAATCAGCAACTTCAAGAACTG
>NW_020884880.1:3749345-3924023 GCF_003945725.1 Corapipo altera | reverse complement strand
GCGCAGGTAACGCGGCGGCGGCGCTGCGGCCCCGCGGCCACGGCGGGGCGCTCTTGGCACGGGCACGGACAGCGCGGGGCCCCCGCGCCGGGACCGGCGGCGGCCGCGGGGACACACGGACACACGGGGACACACGGACACACGGGGACACACGGACACAGCCACCCTCTGCCCCGAGAGTCAGCGGAGTTTGGGCCCGAACGGGCCGCGGGGGTCCCGGGCAGCCGCTCAGGCGACGCGGCGGGCATGTGCCGGTAAACAATGACCATATTGTGAAATGGAAAACAGACTCCGGCTCCCTCCGAACCGCCCGCTCCCACCGGATGTGTTAAATAAAAACCACTGGGGGAAAACAGCAGAAAGGCAAGAAAAAAAGGGTTCGGGTTTGGACGGACGGGGGGCCAGGAAACCCGCAAACAGGCGGATTTGTGTGCTCTCAGCCTGGTAATCCTCGCACGGACTGCAGCGGCGGCAGATGCCTTCAGAAAGAAATCAGCTTGGGGGGTTTGCGGTTAGATCTGGTGGGTTTTGTTGGTTTGTTTTTTTTTTCCTTTTAATATCGAAACTTTTTTTCTCCCCTGCCTTGCCACTGAATAAAACAAGAGCAAACTTTCTCTGCTGCAGGAAACCGATCCAGATTTCCCCGGTGAACCGCACAAGCAGCCTGTCGGGACGTCTTGGCCGGGACCCGCCGCGGCTCCGGAGCTGCCGGGGCTGGGTGCGAGACCGGCGCCCAGCTCCTCTCCTTTCTCTCCCTTCAAACGGCACCTTCCTGCCCGGACGTGTTGAAGTGCAGTGCCCTGGAATTTATGACACAAATGGGCTTCCCCCCCCCCCTTCTCTGCTTAAAACCTCTACCGTCCTTTCCAACTGGATGCAAACTGGGAGCTTTAATAAACTTACTTCCCCCTTCCCCAATCGTAAACGTACATCCCTATGCAGTTCTTCTCTTAAAAAAAAAAAATGGAGGAGGGATATTTCCAATGGATTTAAGCAAGTAATTAATATCATGAAATGCTTAGGGATTTGTTTAATGTGATTTTATATGAGCTGTGGATATTTCCAAAGCAAACAATAAGTTCAAGTACAACATGCATGGTTGTGTTACTAGCGTTACTCGGTTGGCTGGGAGATCTTCGGTGAGCAAACAGGCTAAATCTGGAGAGTAAACAATTTCAGAAAAACCTACAACTCCGGGTCACTGAAAACAGGCTTTTATTTGTTTTCCTTAGTGTCTAGTAAAATTCGATCTTTTTTTTTTTTTTTTTTTTTTTTTGCAACGCTGCTGTAAAATCACGAGGGACAGGCATCACCAGCCCCTGCCTCTCCAGGGCCCGGCCACAGAGACCATTGCCTGGGACATGGTTGCGTAGATGGGCTCAGAAAACCCGGTACAGGTGAAGGAGGGTGCTGCTGGCCAGGGTGCTGTGGGGAGGACACCTCCGCACAGCAGCAGTCACTTGTTGGGGGCTGTCACCCGGAAAGTGAGCTCTTGCGACGGCCTCCAAGTGGAGAAGCCCCACGGCGGCCTCACAGTGGTCCTGCCTACGCGTGAGGGTGATTTGAGCTCTCTTCACGAAGGGCTTCTGACCCTGGGCTGGAGCCGAACCAGATGGTGAGCATCGCCACGAGGCACTGAGGTGCGGCCACGCGTGGGGCCGAGCGGTCACAGGCGCGCCTCCCCTCGCCGGCGCTGGCGAAGGGGTCGGGGGCTCTCCACCCACGGACATCGTGCCACGGTCAGGTCGCCTTTCGCAAAATCCGCGGGGTGGGTGCCCTTAGGCCGGTATGGTGCCATTAGCACCTTCCCCACGTTCCCACGGCTGGGCGTCATGCCGGGAGTCTCCCGCCTGGCTTCGGGCCGTGCAAGGGTCTTGGAAATGCAGGAAATGATGTAACTAAAATTCGAGATATTTGGGGGTAATAGGGTTTGCTGTATTTAGCGCGGCGATCCCGGCCGGCGTTCCCCCTGCGAGGGAGGACGACCCGAGCGAAACATTCCGGTCAGACACTAATATTTAGCGTCACCAGATCAGAAAACGTGCTGGGAACCAGGAGCGCACGGTGCGTTGCTCCCAAGCCATCAACATAGCCAAGGGGGACCGGATGGCAAATCCGAATGGCGTGGCTGCAGCCTTCCCCCGCGGCGTTGCAGGTAGGGGTGCGGGGGCACCGGGCTGCAGGGCGGCGAGGCTGGCCGAGCCCCCTCGCTGGCTGCAGGAGTGGGGGGAGCCGGAAACCTCCCAATCGCGACGCTCCGGCTCGGAGATTGCTGTTGGTATTCACTTTAAAAGAGCTTGAATGGGACTTTTTTTTTTTTTTTTTTTTAAGCCGAAGCTTTGTTGTGCTAAACTAGTTGGACGAGTTAGGGTGTCGCTGCTCCCGATTGCTCTGGCCAATGGAACCCGATCCACCCTGCTGTGCGTAAGAGCGCAATTAAGGATTTAACCAAGCCTATGCTGCGCCCCAGCCAGCAGTCTGCCGGAGACAGACACCGCGCCGCAGCCTCCTCCCCCAGACATGTCTGCTTAGACCCGAGCAGCCCCGCCGCCAGCCCCAGCCCGCCGCCGGCTCCCAGCTATGACAGGAGTATTTGACAGAAGGGTCCCCAACATCAGATCCGGCGACTTCCAGGCTACTTTCCAGACGGCTGCAGCCATGCACCACCCGTCCCAGGAATCTCCCACTTTACCCGAGTCCTCGGCTACGGATTCCGACTACTACAGCCCGGCGGGGGGAGCCCCGCACGGCTACTGCTCGCCTACCTCGGCTTCCTACGGCAAAGCTCTCAACCCCTACCAGTATCAGTACCACGGCATGAACGGATCTGCCGGGAACTATCCTGCCAAAGCCTATGCAGACTACAGCTACGCCAGCCCCTACCACCAGTACAGCGGAGCTTACAACCGCGTTCAGAGCTCCGCCAGCCAGCCAGGTGAGGGCCGGGGGCCGGGGGTATGTGGGGAGCTCCAGCGGCGTTGGGGAGGCTGGGAGTGCGCGCCCCGGCAGATCCCTGACTCACGGGCAGCGGGGATGCAGCTTTCCCTGAATCAGAGGGAGAACTAAATATAAATAAACAAATACATTGGGGGGGGGAGAAAATTAGAAAAAAAAAAAGGTGGAGACCTGGTCTACCTTTTTTTTTAACCAACCCGCACGAACTAAAACAAATCCTAGGACTAGTGCTTTAGGGCAACAAACTTTTATCAGCTGCCCCCGGGCCGCCACGACTACCTCCCTCTTCCTTCCCCCTTCAAGAAGAAGGAGAAAATAGCCGAGCCTTGTTGCGTGTCTCAAACTCAGGTTCGCGGTGTTGAAGAAAGTTTCCTTCCCCCTGTGCTGGAGGGGTGGGGGAGGAGACTGGGAGGGGGAGCTCAGCCGTGGCGGGGCTGCGAAGCCGGGAGTGTTTTTACCAGAAAGCGCCGCGGTTTTAGTGCTTTCCCTGTACTTCTTTCTAAGTTGCTGTAGGGGGAAAAAAACAAGGGGAAAAAAAAAAAGAAAAACAAAAAAGAAGGGGACAGGGAGAATAAAAAAAGCAATCCCGTGGCGAAGCCAAGCGGCTGGGGCTTGGCTGGGACGACTGCGGTCGCGGCGGCGCTTGGGGACACGCCGGCGACGGCGGGGGGAAGGCACGGGCGTGCGGGGGAAGCGGTAGATGCCCTGAGTCGGTCTCTGCTCCGGACCGGGCTCTTCCCAGCAGGGCACCAATCATCCTCCGCGCACGCCCCGCGCTCCCACTCACGGCCGCGCAGAGCTGCACGCCCGGCAGGATGCCCGGGACGGGAGCGGGAGGCGGGGGAGGGCCGGGGTTGGCCAAGGCCTGGCGCGGAGGGAGCGGGGCCCTCCCGTCTCACCGCGGAAGCCGGCGGAGGTTGCTCGGGGCCGCCGCCCGGCGGCGGAGCCCCGGGGGGGAGCCGCAGGGGCCCGTCGGGCCGGCGCCGCTGCCCTGCCCGGCCCGGGGGCGGGATGCCGCCGCCGTCGGCGCGGTCTGCGCGGAGCGGAGCCTGTCCCGCGCCTTAACGTCTGCGTCTGTGTCTCTCTCCCGCCCTTGCGCCCGTGCAGAGAAGGAGGTGGCGGAGCCCGAGGTGCGGATGGTGAACGGCAAACCAAAGAAAGTGCGCAAACCCCGGACTATTTATTCCAGCTTTCAGCTGGCGGCGTTGCAGAGGAGGTTTCAGAAGACCCAGTACCTCGCCCTGCCGGAGCGGGCTGAGCTGGCCGCTTCCCTGGGACTTACGCAGACACAGGTACCACGAGCGGTTCGGCTCGGATCGACTCGGCCCCAGAGGGTCGCAGAACCCCGCGTTCACCCTGGCGCGGTGGGAAGGGCTGGCTGGATCGGCCCCCGCGGAGGGACGGGAGGGCGCGGGTTCCCGGAGCCGCGAAGCACCAACTGGGGCATTAATGGTCGCTTTCCCTCCCCACTCCCTCTTTTCTTTCTTCTCTCCTCCTGCCCCGCTCCCAGGTGAAAATCTGGTTTCAGAATAAAAGATCCAAGATCAAGAAGATCATGAAAAACGGGGAGATGCCTCCGGAGCACAGCCCCAGCTCCAGCGACCCCATGGCCTGCAACTCTCCACAGTCACCTGCGGTTTGGGAACCTCAGGGCTCGTCCCGCTCCCTCAGCCACCATGCCCACGCACACGCTCACCCTCCAAACTCCAACCCGTCCCCTGCATCCAGCTACCTGGAGAACTCCACTTCCTGGTATCCCGCTGCCAACTCCATCAACTCCCACCTCCAACCCCACGGCTCCCTACAGCACCCGTTAGCACTCGGCTCTGGGACAATTTATTAGAGTCTGACCTCTATTATTTTATTTTTTTTATTATTTTTTTTTGCTGTTCCTTGGACTCCTGTGTTTTACTGTTAAGGAATAATAACGAAAGGAATGCATATGGGGAATTTTTAAAAGGGAAAAGAAACAAACAAAAATATTAAAATGTGTAAAGCTTGTGCATGTAACTTATTGCATTTCAGAGGAAACCCTTTTTTATACAATACGGACATTTTTTGGCTCAGCTGTGGACACTATCAATGGTGCCTTGAAATCTATGACCTCAATTTTTCCAGAGACTTTTTTCAATGTTATTTTAACCCTGTAAATAATTGTAGATAGAGGAATTAAACTGTATATTCTGAATAAAATAAAATTATTTCGACCACGATAAATGTTTCCAAATTACCCCTTGTTCTCTTAATAAGAGGGAAAAAAATATAAGGCTGATTTGCTTGCCGAGAGAGACAGAGGAAAGAGGATGGGAGCTGGGAGTTCACATTTGTTTGCAGTGCCATGCAGTGCCACCGCAGCCTGGGCGTGCTGGCAGGATGTGGCCCTTGCAGGTCCCCACGGACGAGCCAAGGGGCGGCGGTGCTCTCTTCCCACTGGAAAAGGGGCTCTGACAGGACCGCGTACACCTTATCGCACCTTAGTGATTTAAGCCGAAGGGAAAACTGCCCATCCTGACGCTAGAAAGCAAGTCTCTCGCCTAAGCCGCCCCGAATCCTTTCCTGAGAGCAATTAACGTCGAGAGCTGCACACTCCACAGCCCATCAGTCGCCCATGTGCGCTCAGCTAATTATACAAATTATGTTTCCGTCAAAGGGAGCCACTAAATATATGAAAAGGATAAAATGAGAGCCCTGCTCCCCTCGCTCCTGGTAAAAGCCTGCGGCGGCTGCGGCTGAAAGAGGGACGTTGGAGAGGTACTTTTATTGGTTTTGTTTTATCTCTAGATACACGATTTAGGGAAAGAAAACGTGCAGCAGAGCCGTCGCTAGCGCTGTGCGGTGCTGGAGGCACGGCTTTGGCGGAGTGGCCGGTGCGCTGCCCACTGGCTTGGGACCACTCTCGTGGAGCGTGGGCCCCTCTCCCAGCAGAAACCCCGGCCGGCGGGGCCACCGCGGCAGCCGTTCCCGCGGGGACGCTCCTTCCAAGGGGGGAGCGGTAGTTCACGGCCGTGCGGGGTACGGCGACAGCAATGAATGTGCCAAAGGCATCGCTGAAGGATCCCCGAGATAAAAAATGCCTCCCTGGCAGCCGAGGCTGGAGGGGAGAGTGCTGGCAGAGGGGGAGGCAAGGCCTGAAAAGGCACGCTCCTGCCCTGGGGCACACTTACCTGTCTCTTGTCTTTCTCCCTGCTGTCCTCCCCCTCCTTTCTTCTCCCTCCGCTCCTGCCTGCCATGTTCTGTGCGTGTGCGTGAGTGCGTGTGCGTGAGTAGTTTTCTTCCCAAAGAAAGAAGCCCGGGGTTGCTGTTTTGTAACAGGTTTGGGGGTTGGTAAATGTCTTGCAGTACAATAGACCAGTTTGTTCGGTTGTGCTCCATGCACGTCAGGGTGTGGGGGTGTCAGAGCCACCACCGGGTGCCCACCCCTGCCCGCTGCCGGGCGGGCTCTGCCGCTCCCCGCGTCCCAAGCAGTTCTGGGGACCGGCTCCTGCTCATTTCACTCGCAAGGTTTTAGGTACTTTCCCCGACTTTGGGGCTGATGAAAAGCTCGTATTTGTCTCTTCTGCTTCCACCCTGTGCAAAAAGAAAACCAAAACCAAAAATAAAAAAAAAAGCTTGACCTTTTCATTTTCTTCCGTTCTTTTCCTCATTTCCCTCTAGACAAGCATTCAACCTGCAGTAAGAGATTCTCCCTTCCCCGAGGTCACTTCCCTTTGCAGAAAGGCTTGGACACAAGAGGTGGAAGTCAATTTCCCAGGTCGGTCCACCCACCCTTTTCTCTGAGCAGCTGCCGCGGGGCTGTTTGATTACGGTAACCTGCAGGGGCCGGGAGGGCCCAGGAGGACAGTGCAAGAACAGCTCCGGGAAAGTGGGATGCCGGCAGGCAGGATGGAATTCCCATCCCAGGCAGGGATAGGAATTCACACAGCCACCACTGGACTGGGCTCTGGCACCTCTCCTTTCTCCGAGCCAGCCGAGTCAACTCCACTCGGTTCTCCTGCCGGCCCCTCTCCCTTTTAATTTCCCCTCCTCCCAGATCGGGATGGTGTTGGGCAGGTTGGGGAAGAGCCTGACATCCCTCCTCCAAACAGGAAAAAAGATGCTCTCGCCGTGGCGCCAACCCCAATGAACACTGGGGGTCTACGGCCGCCTGCCCCTCCATGAGAACCTCGGGCCGATGGGGATGTTCCTGTCCTCTCGTCTCCGCACACACAGGCAGGTACACCCCGGCGCCTGTCCCCGCCTGGGTGCACCCCCTGGGCTCTGGCGGCGGCCGGAGGGAGCCTGGCTTGTCCAGACCTCCCCCTTTGCCTCCCCAGGAAGGGGATGAGATGAACTGTCCTTTGTCTAATGTTGGGTTTGGGCTCGGTGGATTGCTGGCTCGGGGCTTTCCCCCCGCCTCTCCGCTCTCTTCTCCTCCCTTCTGTTTTCCTGGCGGCCACTTCCATGTGGAGCCGGGGCAGCTCGGGGAGCCGAGAGGAGCCACATTCCTGTGGGTGCCGAGCGGCTCCAGGGCTGAGCCACAGGGCCTGACACACACAGAGACACACAGACGCGCAGACACACACACGCACACACAGAGCAGCCTGCAGCCCCAGATGCCCCAGATCGAGAGCTCCTGATACTGCCTGCACCCCTGGGGCTTTCACACCCACAGCAGATCGACCCCCGGCTGCACTGGCCTCCGGTTGGGGCGCACTCCCACAACACCCACACCTAGGAACACATACTGCCGACCACCCCACACCTACGAATACGAGGGGAGCACCTTCCCACTTCCTCTGAAGAGCCCTCGCTATCCCTGATCGGGCGTCCCCGCACCTCCCTGCGGACAGAACCTCCAGTCCGATGGAAAGGGCTACCTCATAGAGAAGTGCCTCCGTTTCCCTCCCGCTCCTCCCCGGGGAAAGAAAAACCACCCTCTCCAACCTGTCACTGCGGCAGGGCAGCCCGCTCGTCAGGCATTCCTGTCGCCCTCTTGCTCCCCTCGATCTCCCCGGTGCATTCGCTCCCCTGCGGCTGCGCTGCCTCCGCGGCCTCCGCGCTCTGCCCGCTCCGCCGCCGGCAGCGCTGTGTCCCCAGAGTGCATCCCACATGTGGCATCGATTAGAGACTTCTGCCACGTAATTTTGCAACTGACAGACTTTAGGTGTTTTGGTTGTGGATTACGGAAAGGAGATCTATTGCTCCAGGAAAATCGGGGCGGGGGGGGGGGGGGGGGATGGGGTGTGAACCCCCTCTTCTTGCTTTCAGTCATTTGAGCGATTGCCTGCAGTAACGCAATAACCTGTTTTATAGGTCAGACAAGAGCCGTGAAAAAGGAACTGCATGGTTTGCATAGTCCCCCTTTCTCTCTCTTTTTTAGAGAGAATCTGTGTTGCATCAATTAAGTATTTCTGCTCTTTGTTCGGCGGTGCGTCTGTTTACGTGTGATTTGGGGTGGATAAGCAATGGTTCATCTGCCTGGAATATAGACCCGGGAATTGCCGACACTCACCCCACGCCCCGGCTGTCTGTGAGAACACCTTCCACGGACACGACCTTCAAGGTCGCGGGAAAAGCTCCCAGCTCCCTCACCTCCTTATTTCCCTTCAGGTGAGGCCCCGGGGAACCAGCCCAGGCCAGAACCCGCGAAGGATTGAGCACTTGGCGAAGGGGAGTCTGGGGATGACTTCTCGCTCCCCTCCCGCTGCCGCCGTCTCCTCGGCACTCCCAGAGAGGCTGTCTAAACCTCAGCCTGGGCTTTGCAGGATGGCTTATCCAGCTTCGGCGGGCCAGATCCTGACCCGTCTCTGTGCTCTGTAGCGGCATCGTCTGCCTGGCTGCGAAGCTGGCCCTCCATTCAAGGAGATCTTTACAGTCTCCTCGATACGCACCATATAACACGTTTTATAGGGCTTTTGCCTCGCGGTATCCACTGAGCTTTCCTTTTTTTGAGGTGTTTTCACTAATTCGCATGGAGAAAAGGGCACAGAGGAAGACTGCGAGGTGCCAAGCGCGGCTGCGGCCCGGGGAGGCCAGCAAGGGCCGGGGCTGGCAGCCGACCTGCCCACGGGGCCAGCTCCGGGTGCTGCCTCCCTGCACCCGGGTCCTGCGGGGCCCGGCGGCAACGGCGCTTTGATGATTTAGCCCATTAAAAAATGAAGCGGGTTTTTGTATTTCGTGTCCAGGGTTAATAAAAGTTAATCAGGAGACGAAAGCCAACTAACCCAGTGAGTTAACCTCGCTAGCTGCAGGTAGTCCTGTTAGCCAGGCTCTTTTGGTTAATTAATTACAATTGAGTCGGTTTTGTGATAATTTCCCTAAGGACCCCTGAGGACGGGTGCACGGGAGCGCAAAAGGCCTCGGACTCCACAGCCGCCCGGAGAGTCCCTGGCCCCGGAGTGCCACATTCCACACTCTTCTCCGCCCGATTCAGAGTCTCCCGAGGCTTCTTGCCCGAAAGTGACGTTCAGTCACCTGAGAGGAGGCACACGACAATGGCGAGCCCACTTTTGGGGATGGGTGGAGAGCGCGGGGATTCTTCGGGTGCCAGGGAGAGGCTGCCGGGAAGAGCCGAGCGAGAGGTGGACTCATGCAAGGCGGGAGCCGAAGCATCAGCCCCTGACTGCACATCAGGCTCGCACTCCTTGAGATTTGGACACGTAACGCTGCAGACCACTGATTTGCTGTTTTCTTAATTCCCGCTCTTCTCATTCCCTATGAATCAAACAGTCTTTTGTCCTTCAGAGTTTGATTTGATCGCTACTGTTCACATTCCACTTTTGTATTTTTCTCTCCCTATACCATTACTCATTGAGTGCCCCGTGAAATTACAATCGTACATTTTCAACTCAGCAACCCATTTGCAGTGCAAAAATAGGGTCTAAATAATGGCTGAATTAGCCCTACTGGACAGTTTCAGATGTAACACTCTGTAATAATTATATTGCAGGCTGGATTAGGATGCTATTATCATAATCTGGACGTTTACAATTATCTGTAATTTGCAAAGATGCGCCAGGTCTTGATTACAGCAGGTTTTTTTTTATCAAGCTAACCATCACTAAACAGTGACAGTAATAACAGCTAATTTTGCTGGCAATATAAGAGGTGCTGGGGTGTGCAAACAATTTCACACCTGGATGTGCTCACTCAACCAAGAATATAGAGAAAGAGCTTCTGCCCTGAGACTCAGAAAAATATTCTCCACTGCTTCTGTTCAGTATAGATTTCTAGACCCCGATCCTTGCTTAGCAGATTTTCACAGGGGTAAGTTTTGGGGCTCGCTTGGGTTTGGGGTTGGTGTGTGACTGCTCCGCGCCTTGCCCGTCGAGGCACGCTCCTTCTTTACTCGTTCCCCAATTTCGCGGTCATTCGCGCTCCGGTGTTTTTCCTCGGCGGCCGGACCCAACAGGTCCGCGCCCCCTTTCCCTCCGCTGCTGCCGGGGCGGCGGGCGGCGCGGGGCGGGGATGCTGCGGGGGCCCCCCGGGTGCCGAAGGGGCGACGCGGGACTCGGCGGCCGGCGGAGAAACCATGCGAGCCCGGGGCCAGACCCGTCCACCCGTGCCCGCAGCGGGGCGGTGGCAGCGCGCCTTTCCGCACCTTTCCGCGGCTCCCCGCGGCGCTCGTCCCGCGGCCCCGGGGCGGCGAAACCCGGCGGCGGGCGGGCGGTGGCGGAGCCGGCGCTGGCAGCCCGGCGGCAGCAGGTTTGGCGCTGGCGCGGGGATTTGCCGCTGCTCCATCCATAGATGACGCTGTTTCACGAGAGTCTCCCGGGGTGTCTGCCGCGCGAGTGGGAGCCGCTGCTGCCATTCGCTCACACCCCGCTCCCGGGAAGGCCTGCCTCTCCCACCTTCTCCCACGCTACGAAGCTAATGGGGCTTTTTTATTACTATTATTATTATCGTTTATTTGTTCACTTGCTTGCTTGTTGTCTGGGCTTTCTTTAAGCCTATTTGAGAAATCACGCGTGGGAATGGAGGGCACGACTCACCGAGCGGGTTTCCGCACCGGCACCCACGCGGGCGTACAGGCGAGGACGAGCCCCCCGCAAGCCCACGAGAAGCAGCGAGCCCCCCTCTGCCCCCGCCCCCGGGGGCGGACCGCCCGCTGCCGGGCCCCGCTGGGCGGTGCAGCGAAAGGGTTAAGGCGGCTGCAGAGACCATGGGGGCCGGGGCCCGTCGGGCTGAGTTCGGCTGGGCTGGGCTGGGCTCCCCGGGCTGCGGGACTGGCTCACCAGGGCATCCACCGCCCTTCTGCGGAGCGAGGGCCAGCCTGCACAGGGGCCGGCGTGGGGGGGTGTGAAGCGGGGTTTTCTGAAAGATGCACACGATGCTGTTGGTTTAAATGTATGGTAGCTTTCTCTCCAGTGTCATTTGAATAATTCAGTGAGCCCCACTACCAGCTGTACTTCTGAAGCCTCTTCCATTCTTTTCAGCATTATAATTTTGGTTAATTTTCAATTTTAGGCCCTACGTCTCTGCAATTTGTGTATGAATAACAGAATAATTTTCCTCTTTTGTTTCGCCTTTCCTGTTCCTGAATCTAAATAAAGATGGCTTTTTAGTATTAAAAGTGGAAGAAAATTACAGGTAATTATCTTTGACGGTAAAAACGCTGTAATCAGCGGGCTACATGAAAAATTACTCTAATTATGGCTGCATTTAAGAGAATGGAAAAAAACCTTCTTGTGGATAAAAACCTTAAATTGTCCCCAATGTCTGCTTCAAATTGGATGGCACTGCAGCTGGAGGCTTTGTTCAGAATTGATCCTGGGGAGCTCTGAACCCAAAGTTTCACAGTGGGAAGGGGAAAAAAAGAAAAGAAAACATTTTTCCTAATGTAACAATACGAATGGTAGAAAATGACAAGACTGATCGGTTTTAAACCACTCTGAAGACTGACTGAGCGTGGAAGTTGCTCAAAAAAAAAAACAAAAAAACACCCCCCAAAAAACTGGTATATTGGTAAGTAGTCTTTGCTTTGTGTCTAATTATAGTGACTGTCCTTTTGCACGACTGTATGTAGCTGTCATTATATGGAGCACTCTGAGGATCTCTATTGACTTCTGATAAATGGCTCAGTGGTTTCAAGGTTCATAATTTGAAGGATGCCCAGGTCTCTAGCCATTAATTCTCGCAGTATGGGGCACCCAGCTTGGATGAGGAAAGGGCTTTTCATTGTCAGTAGTTGCTGTGCTTTCCACAAACTGGTGCGACTGGAGCTGGCTGGACAGCGTGTTGTGTGCCTGGGCACCTCTCAGGGCTTTGCAAAACATTCCTCGTCTTGCATTGTCTGCTCTTTAAAAACAAAGGAGGGCGCCTCCTTTCTTAATAATTTGGAGTCTCCAACCTTTGGGAAGAAAGACAGGGCTCTAAGCTTTGCCTCGGCGAGAAAGCTCAGCTCAGCTGAGCAGCGGAGCAGTGAAATCGCAGTAGAAATGACCGGATGGTTAGGAACTTCTTCTAGGCGTATCTTTGTGGACTCGGTATCTCCTGTCTTTAAGTCGTAGCCTTAAAACCAACCAAACCACCAGCTACCCCTCCCCTCCCCCACTTCATCTTTTCTTTCTTTGCTCGCAGATTTACGCTTTGGTAGGGGTCTCTGCGCACAGGCAAGCGGGGCACAGGGTCCCGCTGCCCGGGTTGAACTGGGGGGGCAGGTCGGGGGAGATGGGGATCCGCTAAGGTGGAAATATGAGCCAGGCGGGCATTTTGTGGCTTTTACTCTATATATATGAAAGAAGACAAAAACATACAAAGTATATGTACAACTAAAATTCAACAATATATACAGAAAGGTTGCTCGGGGAAAGGTCCCTCTTGCTCAGTGGGTTAGGCTGCTGCCGGGCAGCCCTGAGCCTTCCTTCCCCAGCCCGCGGCGGCGGGTCTGGCTGCGAATCCATCTCTCTGTCTTTCCTTCTCGTCTCCGGGAGTCTGTCCGGCTGTGTGTGGGTGCAGGTCTGTGCGGATGAGGGGGCTCTTCACGTGAGAGACGGTGGTTTCTTCTGAGCCGCAGCCCATTGCATTTTGAGAAAGCATGCATGTTTTGCTTCGTGGTAGTGTTCTAATCTTACAGTACATTTTCAGTTTTCAACCAGTTCTCCTTTTTTCCTTTTTTTTTTTTTTTTTTTAATCCTTCTTCTCTCTTTTAATCCTTTCCCCAGTCTGGATTTGGTGAATAAAAATGAAGGAGCTTTGACTAGTCTCTTTCATCATGTAATGTCTTTAGCTCATTAAACAAGTAAAAACGGCTGCCATTGTAGATTCAGGTTCTTGTGGGCAAAGTGTGTAAAAAGTTTGTTTTGACATATACTCCACCGAGAAAGAGGCTGGTGCCTTGGAGTCCAAAGGAAAATATCCTAAAGAGAAGTGTCTTCTGTGCGCCAGAATGAAAATTGTGTCTTTCTGTTCAAGATCAATCGCTGAGGATACTTAAAAAAAAAAAACAAAAACAAAAAAAACCAAGCCACTGTCTCTTTGCCGCATCTGCAAGTTCACACAGAGCCTGTTTGCTGGCATGGCTTGGCAAAGCAGGCGAACTTCTTGCCATGTCGAGACGAGGCGTTCTTGGGAGATTATTTCTCTTGGACAATTCACATCATTTGTGGTCTCTGCATTGTGTCTTGATGTGGAGAAGAATACCAGTGAGAATAGCCAGGCATGTAGCTGTTGGGAGGCATATTGACTCCCTTGGCAGAGGCTGAAACGTCCCAGACTGGAGGCAGAGCTGGAGAGCGAGGGGAGAGGGCAGCCGAGCCTGGTAGAGGGTCGCTCTCGTGGGGGTTACTGCCCTGCTTCAGCAGCTTCTTGAATTTGGAGCGCTTGTTCTGAAACCAGATCTTCACCTGTAAACCAAAACGCAGCAGATATTAGGCTGCCATCAGTGCCCACGGCACAGCAGGGGAGACCCCGGGGGCCGTGGGTCTGCTCCAGAGAAGGTCTTGAGTGCACACGCCAGTCGGGTGTGGAGTTGGGGATGGGAAGGGAGGAAGGAAGGATATCTACAGTTGCTCTTGGGCTCTGGATGCCGCTGAACAGGGGAGGCAGACCAGAGCTGGAAACCGAGAGGGATGCAAGTTTTAACCTGGAACGTTGTTTTCTTTGCGCAGGCCAGATTGTTCAAGCTGAAACAGACTACATATTCTGAGGTCTCCTGCTTTAGCACCTCATTCAGAATTTTGGAGGTCATTTGATCATTCGGGCAAACTGTTGTCAAACACACGCAATCATATGATTTTGTGCCAGGATACAGGAGCCAATAGACAAAGGGCATCTTACAAAGAAATCGTGCATCCGAAATCCACACGATCAGATCAAGTGGTCCATGCTGCTGTGATGGGGGAGGAGGCAAAATGGAACCAGGATTGTGGCTTTATTTTAATATATATTTTTAAAGAAAGAATAATTTTATTTTCTAGTGAGTAATTGGATATCAAGATTGCTTTGGGTCTCATCCTGCTCCTAACCCAGCAGAACAGGAGCCTGCACTCGATAAGATGTGCAAGGATCAGGCCCACTGGCAGATCAGAATTATTATAGAAATTATATATACCTATATAGGCATATATACACAACGTATTTTTTAAATCAGTCAAACAAAGAAAACAAAACCCCCATGTGTATTTGACCTCGCAAACTTTGCAGATGTAATGTTATGAGATAAACAGGAGTGCTCCTCTACTAGTGTGCTCAGGATCGGGCCACTGAAACAAATCTATGCTTGTGAGAGAGAAAGCGAGACAAAAGTGAAACAGAGTGTGCAAGCTAAGGATACTAAAATCTCATTTGCAAAACCATCAGGTCTATTCCCATCATTAATGTTTGCTGAGTATTTAAAAATCGCTGGCTGGAAGCAACTGTTACCAATGACAATGATAAAATCCTGAAGTTATTTGTTAAGCTCATAAATTCATATGATAACATTTTACCCGATTTGATCCCATCTATCCATGCACTTCTCCACAAACCCCAGCCTGGGAAGCCTGTAATGCCTCACATGTCTTTCAAGTTTAAATTAGCAGAATGGCACAGCTATTCCAACCACACTTAACTATGGCTTAACCTGCCATAATTTTGTACACGGCTGTCTTTGATCTTCAGATCTATTATCACCTTCCGTACATTTTGCCCAAGGCTAACCACTGCATTTGCGTTAGTCATCCAAGGTGAATTAACTATTGATTTTACAGGTATTTCCTAACGCGTCCCTGCTTCCCCTCTACCTACATACGTTGCTACGAGGCAGCTTTGCTTTTAGCTCTACCTCAGGCCCAGAGATTCCTTGCCTTTGTTTTGTTCTCCTTTTCATAGCTGAGCAATTGTATCTCGGTGCTGGAATTATCCGAAAATACAGGCAATTTTAAAATGTTATGTGTGGCATCAAAAGGGAGCGCTTGCTCGCCAGACGGCTGAGGGAAAGGCGCTTTCAGCTCCTTCTGCGGTAGCCCGGTCTCTGTCGCGCATTGGGTAAGTCCTAGGACATAGAGATGGGGATCGTGTGCATTACCTTTTCTACCGTTCCCGACAGAGGTTTAGGGAACATCATACTTTGCTTGGCCTTTATTGCTCGAGCAGGATTTCAGTCATTTGGGATTCCCAGTAATTACCTGTGTCTGGGTAAGTCCTAATGAAGCTGCCAGTTCAGCTCTCTCTGGAAGTGCCAGGTACTGGGTCTGCTGAAAGCGATGATTTAAAGCCTGGAGTTGTAGACTAGAGTAAATGGTCCGAGGCTTCCGAATCTTTTTCCCTTTTCCATTAAATCTGATTTCACCGTTTTCAATCACTGTGGTTTTTTGCTGATCTGCAAGCAAAACAACACAGGTGAAACATCACCCTCCTTAGCTATTAAACGCGGGTATTTTGGCTGCCACGGCTCCTAAAACCGCCGAAGCCTGTCCCGACGCGTGTTCAACCCCATCGCGTACACACAAGCTCCGTCTCCTTAAAGGCACGCGCGGCACAGGCTGCTGCCTAGCTACCGGGAGAAAAAACAGCTGTCCGGGCATAGTGGGCACGCTGCCTTGCCCCCGGGGAGCAAAAAATAATAATATTTTTAAAAACTTAAAGCGCAGCACTGGCTTTGCAAAGGGATGCCTTGTTCCAGGACCATCCAGGTTTTACTGAGCTAATTGACTTCGCGTCGCCAGTTTGGTGGTCAGTGAACCACCAGTCCGAGACTTTTAACAATGCTTTTCCCCTCCGCCCCCCCGCCGTGCCCCTCCGGATGGATACGTACGGTTCCCTAAAAAAAAAAGAAAAAAAAAAAAAAACAACAAAAAAAACCAAACCACAAAAAACCCAAAAAACCCCACATAAATCAGACGGCCCCCGAGCGGAATGCGACCCGCTCGCCTGGAAACTTTCACTCCTCAGGTGTTAGCAGGAATTTTGCCTAAAGCCGGTCCCGCCGTAACAAAGGAGCGCCAGTCGCAGTCTCTCGCCGCCGGCCGGGCAAGGAAGGCGCCGGTGCGCTGCTCCGCGGTACCGCCGGCAGCCGCCGCCAGCGCGGGGGAGCGCGGCGGCCCCGCCGCCAGTACCGCAGCAGTAGGCCCGCAGAGGGGCCGCGGAAACAAGCAATCCCCCACCTTCTCTCCCCGCCTCCCGGCGCACCCCAGAGCTGGCGCTTGCCTCGGCGGGAGCGGGGGGCACGGCGGGGGTCGTTATGCAGGTGCCCGGGCCGGGGGGGCCGGGGAAAGGCCCAGGGATGGAGGGAGCGGGGCGAGGAAGTGGCAGTAGGTTGGGCAAGCGGTGCTGGCTCACCTGCATCGTCCGCCCGCGTCTGGCTGGCCGCGCTGCTGTTGTGGTAGGACTGGAGGTAAGGGCTGTGCTGCGAGTGGCTCACGTAAGGGTAGGCGGCCAGCGAGCGGTGGTTGTAGGAGCCGGCGCTGCCGGAGTAGGGCGAGCTGTGATGGTGATGCTGGTGGTGCGGGTGCGAGCCGGCGGCGGAGTGCAGGCAGTGCAGCGGGTAGTGGGCGCCGGCCATGGCCGGCGAGCTCTGCTGGGAGTGGGGCGGCGGCGGCGGCTGCGGCGGCGGCGGCTGCTGTTGCCCGAACTCCATGAAGGCGGATTTGGAGGAGTCTTGCGCGTCCAGCCCGTCAGCCATCGTAGTCATGGTCATCATCAAAGTTTGGGAGGGAGAGCGCGGCGCTCCCCGGCTCGCCCCCCGCGCTCTGCCTCCTCTCTGCCCAGCCACCGCCGCTCCCCTTACCCGCCGCGGCACCGCTGGAGAGGCGGCGGTGATTTAATTTAATTTCTTTTCTTTTTTTTTTTTTTTTTCTTTTCCGCCTTTTTTTTTTTTCCTTCCCCCCCTCCTCTCCAAGGAGCCGTTCTGCGAGGGGCCTCGTTCACTGAGGGAGGGGAGGAAGGGGAGGGCGGTGTGCGGGGTGTGTGAAGGGGGAGGGCGGGCTACTCCCGCCGCTTTTTTGCGCCGCTCTTTTCCTTCATCCCCCCGGCGCGTGGGGTGGGTGTTGTTTTTTGTGGGTTTCTTTTTTTTTTTTTTTTAATGGAGGGGGGGCGTGAAGGGTGGGGGGAGTTGAAGGTGGGAGCCGGGAAAGTTGGGACTCCGGCGCTCCGACTTGAAGGGCAGGGACGCGCACAAGTCGAATGGTTCGTCTCCGGAGGGCAGCGCCTCCCTCATTGGTCACTCGGCCCCCTTACGTCATAGCCGGCAGCGCGCGCTGCCCGTGCCCGCCCCCCTTTCCCCCCCCCCTCCCGATTTTCCCCACACGCGCGTGTGTGGAAGAAACGCACGCGGGTGGGGAAAAGGGGAGCGTCTGCCCTCATTCCCCCATCCCCCCTTTCCCCCGAGTCAAACATTCCCCCACTACACGACCCCCTCCATCCACCCACCCACCCGCGCCTCCTTGCGCGGTATTTTCGCTGCGGCGAGGAGACGCGCAGCGCATTTTTCTCCACTGAACGCAGCACCAGCAGCAGCTCCCGTAATGGCTTTCAAATATATGCAAATGGCTACGTGCGGTTGGCGGTTTTGGCAAAAAGCTTGATTAGGATATAAACGACCCAAGGAAAAAAAAAAAAAAGTGCCTGTGCCCTAAATTTGTCTTTAGATTACAATTCCAGTTGATTTTATTTTATTGTCAACATTGTTAATGATAAAAATAGAGTCGTTTTACAGTTATTTTTACTTTCTGGAAGGAGGCAATTAGACTTCTAATCAGGAATACACAAAAATCTCCCATGATTAACTGCAGTACTTTGTTCAAATTGCTGCTATAAAATTCAGAACAATTTGCCTGTAATGATTATGGACTGGGTTTATTTTGGGAGGTGGAATAAAAGTGGATATAGCATAAATTATCCTCTAATTATACACCAGTGTCGCCTCAATTATCCTCTTATCAAAATGGTTGTCTAACTGCCGCATTTAGTTTCAATTCTCTCCTTTTTTCTATAAAAAGAACTTCATACCTTGTTATTATTAATCCATTTATTATTTGCAAGGGGATTTATATCTGAACATCCAGGTGGTATCACCACTTCTCTTTCAAAGATGGACTAGGGAAAGACATTAAGTTTGATCCAGCTCGGCGAAGGATCTCTCTCTCTCCTCTCTTCTCTCTCCCCCCTCTCTCTCTCTCAACCCCTCTCTCTTTTTTACCCCTTTGCCTCACTTAAATCTCCTTGCGTCCAGCTAAGCATGAACTCCAGAGACAGACCCCACCGGAGAGGACTGAGGTAGGAAGGATCCTGCGGAACTCGCTAGGCATAGAGAAATCCGAAAGTTGCTCTAGATGGGGAAAGAGGCTGGAGGTTTCGGGCTTTAAAAACCAACACCGGCACTAGCAGCCGCCGCTTCCAAAACCCACAGACTTCCCCAGACCGATCTCAGGTCCTGACACTGCCTCTCACTGGGACATTCCCCAAGGACTGGTTTTCAGATCTTGCATATATATATATTTTAACGCGTCGCTTGTGGAAATATTTAGAGCGTTTTAATTTTTCTTTCTGAGATTTTTTTTCTCTTTTCCATTCCTTCATTTATTTTGAAGTTTTGTTTCTCCACAGCCCGGTCATTAGCTCTGGGAAGCCGAAGGTTGGGACTACCCTGTTCGGATACCGGTGGGGGGAAGTGTGGAGGGGGAAGGGGGATGCGAAGCGATGCTCGATCTTTGGCAGGGCATAACCCATAGTCTCTCAGCGCTTGTTGTTCATATGGCTTGTTTCAGGGGTGTATGGGGGAGGGATGTCTTTTTTTTTCTGTGTGACTGGGATGTTCTGAGCCCCTTTACCCACCCTCTCATCGTTGTTTCACTTCTTGAGCCCTTGGAGTCGGTTCAGTAACTCTGAATGCAGTTTTAAGTGTCTTGCCTTGTTCTCCGGCTTTTAACAAGAGTTCCACTTTAACACGCGAAAGGGTAACCCGATCCAGGCGTTTACAAAACTACAATGAATAAAAATATAGAGAAAGGGGAAGAGAAGGGAAAGAATTCCTACTGAGACTCTTTATTCATAGGTGTAGGTAATGTACTCAATAGGAACAGGTACATTTGGCAGTTTTATTGCTTTATACCCTCCAGCTTGCTGTTAACATCATGAAGGCGGTTTTCTTTCGCAGGTGCACATACTAGCATTTTCTCCAGCAGCAAGAGCACGCATAACAAAAGATGTCAGAAAATAGGCTGGGGAGTGTTTGCAACACGTTGCTTTCTTGTTTCGAAATAATTCCTGCCACATAATGAATGCTAACCCCGGAATGGGAAAAAGTTGAGCAGGAGAGGGGACCACTTTGAAATAATACCTATATGCCTCCTTGAGTCAGATAAAAAGAAGAAGAAAAAGCAGGGAGAGTCTGCAGGAGCTGCTTCCTGCGATAGGCGGCAAATGGAGTTACATGTGCATCACTTGCTCAACGTAGCTGACAGAAGAGCTGCGGTGGGGCGAGCAGGACAAGCAGGGGCTTCGGATGCGGGACGGGGGGAATGGCGGTGCGTGGAGGTGCGGAGCCCCCGCCGAGTCATCGGTGGGCGCCAGTCGGAGGGAAGAGCCGGAAACCTGGCACTCTTTCTCCGCGGTGCTCAGACATCCTTGTCTGTCGTCAAGACAGTTCACTCCGTCCAGCCTCACACCGATAATTTACCCCAATTTAATTAAGCCCACCGGGAGTCGCGGGGTGGGGGGCAATAAGCGCCCGAGCCGCGTCCTTGTAGAGGCGGAAGCTGCAGGGATATTTCTTCTCCGAGGGTAGGGCAGGCTCTGGGCCCGCGCTCTGGCGGGGGATGCCGGGTCGCCCGGGAGGTTCCCGCCCGCCGGAAAACCGCGCTGCCGGGCACCGGTCCTCCCTGGCTCTGACTTGCGTGCAGACGAGCTCCGTCGCCGGGCTCTTTTTGAAGAAATTAGACCTGAATAATTAGCTCTGGTCGCACGGGAGCAGTGGGGTGCTCATTTCCCAGGGTGGGTAACTCGTGAAAAAGGGGTGAGGACGGGCACCCCACACCTCCTAGTCCCCGCACCTTGAAGTGCCTTCGAAAGCGAGCAGGCAGCAGTCACGAGTGAGGGGGCTCCCCATGAGGGGAGCCGCCTTTCCTCAACGAGCTTCCCGAGAGTTGCGCGGGACCGGGAGGGTCAGGAGTCCCACCGGATGGGGCAAGGTGCGAGTTAGGGGGTGGCTGAGGACTGCCCCGAGGCGGGAGCCCCTGCACCGCCTCCTGTGAGCACCCGTCCCTCCCTGGGAAAAGACAGCAGGAATTCACCGCATGTGACACCCTTCCTGGCTTCTCCGCTCTTTCCGCGGCCAAACCCGAGCTCCCGGAGGACTAGGCTGCAGCCCTGGCGGATGGCGATGGGGACGTGCCCTGCGCGTGGCTCTGCGCCTTGTCCGATCTGGACCGTGGGTACCATCGCACTCTGCCTGCACATCCCTGGCCGGGCTTCCCTCCTCGGTTTAAATATTAATATTTCCTGCGAATATTAAACCCCTCGATTTAACATTCCCAGGAAATGCACCCTCGCTCGCCTGGAGAGCAACGAGGCCTTTGCATCCCTAGCGGGCTTGGGGCCAGTCCCTCTCCGCGCCCGGGCTGGCTGAGAGCCGCGGGGGCAACGCTGCTTCCCCTCCCCGCCTCCCCCGCGATCCTCCCCTGCTCCGCTGACTGTCGGAGAGCGTGGCACCGCGCATCGGGCTCCTTGTGCCCCAGGACTGGGTGACTTCGTGAGATCGGTCTTCAGTGTCATCCTAAACCGCGCCGCTTTAATGATGTTTGCGGGTAACACTTTCAAAGGGCCAAAGCGTGTGTGTGTGGTTTGAAGGCACAGTTGTGAGTCGAAAGATGTCACACAACAGATACAACAGTCAGAAGGAGCTGATGAACAACAGGAAACGGGGTTCTATTTTTAGGGTGTAATAGGAAGTTAATGTAAGCGGTCAGAGGCTTCCTATATGCCTCCGAGCACCTTCTGTTCCATTCATTCATTCATTCATTCATGCGTTCAACAATAACAACAGGGGAAAACAAACATTCTCGTTCTGTTTCTCATCCCCTCCCTTCCCGGGAAGTCCTGCTGTGGTGTTTGCAAGGGTGGGCTCTGCAAGTGCAGTCCCTCTCTCGGGTTGTTTAGCGTGTTTTTTGGTTTGTGGGGAGGGGTGCGATAGCTGACGCTGTTCCTCAGGCGAGGCTCCTCCAAGATGCTCTCGCAGAAGGAGCTGAAGGCTGCGCTCTGGGATTATGTATCCCCTCTCCCCATTTCACACCAGAGCCCGGGAAAGTGCTTTCTGTCTCACACTGGTCAGAGTAGCTGTGAAGATCCGAGAGAAACTTATTTCAGGAATTATGTTTTTGTATGTTTTCCCGCGAGAAGCCCATGTATGTGCATGAAGCGGATCTTGAAACACGATTTTTTTTGGTGTGTCAGAGAAATGCGGGGAGGAGGGAAGGCAAAGATTAGTGCGGGATCTCCTGAGTTTTTTAGCAACAGTGTAGAATCCACAAAGCAATCGAAAGGTACTCGGGAGAGAACGGGATTCTCCGGCAGAGGTGTGTGCGGAAAGTCTTGAGAGAAGCGGAAAGCCAGAAAATATTCCTGCTGGCGGCGATCCGCTCCAGACGCGTTTTTGCGGAGAGGCTCGCTTCGCAGACACACGGCACTTTCCCCACTGGACCTCGGCTGTGGCGGCTGACAAAGTTGCGCCCCCGCCCCGCGCATCGTCGCTCCGCGGGTGTCCGCGGTCGCACCACGCGGGTGTGCGGGGCACTGCCCGGCACGACTCGGCTCGGCAGCCACCGTCCTCCCCTAGCAACCCACTCTATGTACAGCTCCCAGAACCTATAGCAAAATATCCCTCCTTGCATCTGCCGATGACATTTTTTTCACCGGTCTCTCAAGCCTATTTACCCCAAAACACGTCCTCCTCTCCTTTTGCCAGTATGTCCTAATACCATCTTCTAAATGGCAGCAAAATGGCGAGGAAAGGCACCCGCTAAAGGAGGTCACCTCCTCAGACTGGAAGCGAGCCATTTTGAGGAGAGACTGCGGAATTTGAGCGCTGCCAACGCGAGAGCAAGAGCGGAGCGGAGGCTTCTCTGGATTTCAACCCACTAACGTTGTAACAGACAGGCAGGCGTCAATGGCTCTCCATATCGCGAGTGTGAAGGAAGTAGTGGCAGGGAAGCGGGCGGGGGGGGGGGGGGGGGGAAGGGTAAACCCCAGCCCAGCCTTGCAGATGGATCACACACGCCGCTCTCTATATTGTAGCCTGGGTCAAAATAATAGGAGTCAGAAGGGGAAAGATCCAGAGGGAACCAGCCACTGTCTCTTGTACAGATTTGTAGCGAAGCCTTTGGCTGTAATTAAAACCTTACAGGCAGATTCATTCAATGTGTGGCTCTGCAGAGGGTCGGACATTGGGGCTTTTTGTTTGGTTAATGTTTTGTCGTGATGTTGTCGTTAGTTGTTTTCCCTGTTGGGGGATATGTGGGGGGAGGATGGATACCTGCTTTAAAATGCAATCAGGTTTCAGGCGAGTGGCTGCCCGGCTGGAAGACGGAATTCCCTCGGAGGCCCTGGCCGCCCGCCTCTCCTCGCACCTGGTCAGGTGTGCACCCACACCTCCTTAACTGAACCACCGGGGACAGGTCTCTCCCTCTTTACCCATACGGTGAACGTGATCCCCGTAAAGAGTCTGAGCGAGAGTCTTTGCCTCCTTCGCCTCTCCGCTGGGAGCCTTACGTGGCAGCGGTGTGGGGAGACCTTCCCCTCTGAGGTTCAGGGGACCTCCCCGAATGCAGAGGCAGGTTTGCAGACCGCCGCCTGTGAGGCTTTCACTTGGCAGGCGTCCCCGTCTGCCCGAGTGCTGCTGAAGCAGATGTTGGTTTTAGCGGGGACTTATGTTGTTTTGTTTTCTTTTCAAATGAAAGAAAAAAACAACAACAATTAAATAAAAACCTTATTCTGGCAGAGGAAGAAGATGCAGTCTAATTTTAAAAAAGAAAAAGAAAAAGAAAAGAAAACAAAAAACCCAACCCACCAACTCTCTTAAGTGCCCATCTTGGACGGGTTCAGAGGCGAAGGGAAACTCGAGGCTCTTTAAGTCAGTAGAGAGGCTGCAATTTGTCCTGCAGTAGCGGCCAGCCTCAGTCCCCAGCCAAGTGCCGCGCCGAGACCTCCCGAGCCCAGCCGCGGCTCCCCACGGCCACTCGTGTGCTGTGCCGGTGACACCCGCTGGAAACGTGTCACCCCGGCTGCGGTCGGGAAGTCTCGGAATCCGGAGAGCGAAAGCAGAGGCTTTAATTACGGCAAACAAGCGCGGTGTCCTCTCTCTTCAGTCTCTTTCGCCTTCGTTTATTTTTAGTACACTTCAAATGTCTACACATTTCCCTTGTTGAGATCAGTGCAATTATTTACTCTGCCTTTAGGGATGCATTTACCGAAGCACTGAATGGAAATGTAGTAAACATCGTGCAAAGTCAGTGCAGTTATTGAGGTTTATTTATTAGGAAAAGAAATAAATATCTCGGCTTTACTTGTTTCTTCGGGCAGACTCGTTATCTAGAGTAGATTGCAAGGAGAGTTCTCCACTCATTCCGGTGTAATGAGCTTGCTTTATACGTTTATCTCTTATCCGTATCTAGCTACAGCCTCTTTTGTCAGGGTCTCAACGGACTATAAAAACAAATCTAAAAGTTAATTTAGAAAGATAATCCGAAGGGATGCATTATCTGATCTCTCTATAGAAACTTAACTAGGTGAGGTCCCGTATCTGAAGGCGTAAAGAGATACATACAAACAGGGCATCGCCTCCAGCAACCTGAATTCCTCCCCCATCCAGCATACGGAGCGGGAAAGCTCTCGACACCGAGAGCGGTTTCACTGGCGGAGTGAAACTGCTTTGCCCGACTGACTGGTTCTAGTGTGACCACGACGTTATCCTCCATCCCGCCAAGAATTATTTTTATTTTTCGCTATTGGGAATCGTCACCTTTCTCCATCTTTTTTGCCCTGACTCCTCGCCTCTGAGCATCCCTCGCACAGAATAAACGCAGGAGGAAGGGATGGTGGGAGACGGGGCCGGTAGAAGCACGTTAGGTATCTGCGGCGTGAGGAGCGGGAGATATTTCGGGGTTCTGACAGCTGGATCTGAAACAAATCAGATCTGAATTAACTTGCCTGTTTTTCGAATTGTCTGCATTTCAGCAAGCAGCCCTCACTCACTCCGCTTCTGGCAGGTTTTGTTACACGTGCCTCCATAAATATATTATCCCAACCTTCTTTCCTCGTTGGAGCTCTTGTTCAACAAAACAGAAAGCAGAACGAGAAGAAGCGATTTTCTTTTTTAAATGAAGACATTTATAAGTAACCTAATTTCGTATTGTGGAAGTAAATTTCATGCTAGGATATATTTTGCACAACATGTAATCTTTTAGAGCCGGAAGACATTTAATTAAAGCCATATTCGGAGAAGTACGGCTTCAAAGCAGTCATACGACCACATACCTCATTCATATTCAAGATCCGTCCGCGAATTCATATTGTTTTAACGTGGGACGTCGCCTTTACGGCATAACTCTGCGAGGCCTGGGCAGTGTGAGAGATAACACAAAGGAGAGCAGGCACGGAACGGCACGGAGTGTTTTACCAGGCAGAGGTGTCTGTTTAACCCAAAGACTACTGCTCTCTGCTTCCCAGCTCCCGGCATTCGGTCAGAGGGACTTCCAGCAATTCACATGCACTAGCTGGGGGTTGGGGGGAGAGGGAAAAGCCCACCGAGGATGGGTCGGGGTTAAGCATCCCGAGCTGGGTGCTCCCGCTTCATTTCCATACGCTGCTGCCCACTTCACGCCGCATTGTGAAACATGTGCATGGGGGCAAGGTTTGATCACGCCCTTTGCAATCCGCCCAGGATAAGGCCGGGGGTCTCGTGGCAGCCTCATTTCCTAGCACTTTGGGCTGATCGGGGAGCGGTCAACCAGACTCACACACCCTATGGCTGAAGGGGCATCTCTGGAGAGAGGGAGGATGGCGCCCTGCCGGCACCGTTCATGGGCACCTGTGAACTTTTGATCGCACTTATGCCATTTGAACGGCAAACACACTTTCTGTTCAAGTTTTTGCCCCATCTCCTCCTCAGCTGTTGGATTATTCAGATGAAGATCAGGGATACCCGAGGAAATGGGGGTACAGGAAGAGAATAGCCCAGGTCCGAGGTGAGAGCGGGGCTCCTGCCCGGCGCTCAACCCGCCGTCCCACTGTCTGCAGGGCTCAGGTGCCGTCTGCCCCTGTTCCTCCCTTCTCCGCAGAGGGGATGCTCGCTCTTTCGTTGAAATGACTGGTAAAAACTGCCATGAATTCGGTGAGAGCCAGATTGGCCCCCTCTCGCGCTATTTTTCTATGGTAACTTTTGCCTAAGCGGTGCTTGGTGCCTCCAGCCTTTCCCTTGCCGTCCCCGGGGCCGCCAGTGGGAAAGGCTGGTTCTCTGGGAGCCAGAGGACTTGTGTGCTCTGGGGTCCAGTCAGCAAGCCCTTTTGTTTTCTTCTCGAAAGGGATGGCTAAATACTTCAAATGAAGAGGGGGAAAGAGAAGCGAAAGAAACCCAAACCAAATCATACCCCCATCCAGCCCGAGGCAAAATAAACCTGCAGCAAAAAGAGTCCCCCCCCCCCGTGGCCGCAGTGCCTGCAGTTGGGGCTGCTTCAGAGGGCATAAAATTCAGCGGCGAAATCAAATCAGAAAGGTTCTGGTTAGTTTCCTTGTAGTAGTAATTAAAAGTATTAATTGGTTGTGTCGACAGCTCAAAAAGACAGGTGTTGCTAAAAAAGCCTCATAAATCTTCCAATCATTACTAAGTGGAGGTGGGAACCGGGCTGGGAGAAGGAGCCGATTGTTTACAAGGGTGTTTCAAGGTTTAAGAATGGAGATTATAATAATACCACTTCTAATCGGACGACTTTCTCCATTCCTTTGAAAAATGAAAATAAATCAAATGGCCTGCCCGCATTTAGAGCAGGGTAAGAAGTCTTTCATGGACTTCGCTGCATTTAAGACAAACTTTACACGTACCCTTAATTTTCTGTGCATATACATATGGTTAAAAGTGAGGAAATTATTCATTCTGTGTGTGTTTGGATTTTTTTTTTGGTCAGGTGGCCTGTGGCCCGTGAATTAAGTAAGTTTCACACAAGTTTTCAGGACACCGATCTAAACTTCAAAGACTCTTACTAGCTGGGTAGGGGCTGGCTGTGCTACTTCGTCCACCGGGCAAAGCAAGACCCAGTGACGTTGCAGCCTCGGGGTGTGAGAGGAAAGGAGGAAAAGGAGGAAAACCAGGCCCCCGGCGTGAGACTCGACCCCGGCTTTTTAAATGGGCGATTTGGGGGTGTTTGTTTGTCGGTTTTTTTGCGGAGGGCTCTTGGCCGCGCCTGGCGAGCAGGCAGCCGCGGGTGGCCGAGCAAAGTTCCCGAGGGAAGCGGAGCTGCGGGTGCGGCGGCGGAGCGGTGCGCCCGTCTCCCGTTGCGCACGTCGAGGGAACCCAGAGCTCTGAAGGCGATGCCCGGAGCTCCGGCCGGAACACGGTCCCCTGCCGTCCGCCGGGGCACGGTCCCCCTTTGGCTGGGGCGCAGTGGCCGGGCCAGGGCCGGGCTCCCAGCCGGGCTCCCGGCGGGGCCCCGCGGCCTCCCCGCGCACGTGACGCGGCGCGGAGCATGCGCGGCGCCGGCCCCGACGGGCCCGCGCCCGAGGGCGGCTGAGGTGGCACCGGGGCCCGTCCGACCCCGCCGGGCCGCAGGCCCGCATCTCGCCCGCCCGGGCGGTACGACCCCACGCTAAGGGAAGCCCCGGGGCGGTGAGGCAGCCTGTGAACCATCCCGCCCGACGGGTTGTTTTTAGCTCTCCCGACGGGACTGTCCCCACCCGCGGCCTCGCCCCTGCCCTCCTCCCCAGCCCGGTGCTGCCTCGTCGCCGGCCGGGCCGTGATGATTCTGTTCCCCTGTCCCCGGCCTGGGGCAGCTCACGGTGCGTCGGTGTGTTCCTGCCCTGCCTCCCCTGGCCCCTGGGCAGGGCCGGACGGGGATTCTGACCACAGGGTAACCCCCCCCCGCCCCCGAATAATTCCTGAACGCCGAAGTTCCGCTCGAACGAACTGTTCCTGCAGCTGTGTTTATTATTGTCGAGGGTCCTTTCACAGCCAGGGAGCGGCGGCTCCCGGCGCTGGCACCCAGCGGGAACGCGCCAACGCCGGGAGCGCGTTTGCGCGGAGTTGCGAGGGGCGAGGAGCGGGGGCTGAGCGGCGGCTCCAGCACCGGGAGAGCCCCGCTACCCCAGCGAGGCACCCCGCTCCTGAAGCAGCCTTCCTGACGGCTTCGTACGGGTCCCTGGGCTGAACCCCCCCCGTGGAACTGCAAAGACAGCACAGCCTCTGCCTCCTTCGTATCAGTAATGACTTCCACCCCCCACCCCCCTCCGTGCTCTAAAACAACAAAACACAGACTTACCTGAAGTGGTTTTTATTTTCACAACAAGGGATATTCCCTGCATTGCACACATACACACAACGCATGCACACGCACACACACACACACACACACACACATTAACCAATAGAAAAGCCAGATATGAGAGTTTGATGCTCTGCTGTGACATGAATAATTGTTGCATCGTGTAACTTCCTACATCTTGCTTTTAATTTGCAGCGAACCAAACAAAGATATTTGCAATTTTTAAATAAGCACTCTATGTAATAAATGGGAACATTGTGCATGAATGCTGTTTCTTCCCCTTTTCTTTAGAAGACATTATTAGCTCTGACAGCATGCAGCTCAGGTTTGGAGGAGAGGATTTTGTAAAGGGATGATAGACAGGAAGGGCAGCAATCATGGGCTTCTTGGGCTAAAGCTTTTTTTTCTTTTTTATCAGAATGTTCTGTTCGATGCCATTTATCCTTGATGATAGAAAATTGCTCTGTTGCCAGGACGCTGCTGCTGAAATAGAGGGCAGGAGCCACATTTCCATTTTGCAGCTTGAAAGCTATTCAAATGAATTTGCAGAAAGGGGGGAAAATCTGGAGATAAACAAATGAGAATAAATCGAGTTCCCCTTTCCTCTCCTTTCTTTCTCTTTTTCTTCCTTTCTCCTTTTTTCATCCCGAGGTGTGTATGTGTGTACGTGTGAGGGAACTATTCTTTTTCTACATGAGGATTTTAGTTCATCAGTGTTTGCAGCATCTGGGAAGTGCTCTAAATCAGGCAACACTTATTTTGCTGCTGTTTGAGCCACAGAACACGTAAACATATTAGAGAAATTTACGTGTGTGTGTAGATATACAGACATCCATGATTTCCTTACGTGTGTGTTTGTATACAGCCAGACTCTGGAATGCAGCGGTGTGTGTTCCTCTGCGGGGATACCAAGGACATGCACCATCACCTTAGACCAAATGTGATTTCTCCCAGCATTTATGTGTTGATTCTAGTGAAATACCTTGTCGTTTTAGAGCAATTAAAATCTATGCTTGTCATAGCATTGTCCTTCCATCATAACTAATTGTGTGGGAAATCTTCATTTTCCCTCCCAGTCCATTTAGATATTTCCGGAGTCCCAAGGAGAAGTAATAATACATCTGGCTATAATCCAGCACATAGCCCAAGGGCTAATATTTAATCATTATTTTTAAATTAAGCATTGAATAAAATAAAGCCCAGAAACATTATTTATAAATCGGGATGAATATAATGACAAGTAATTATGCTCTTCCTTCTTTGGTGATTCAAGGCTCAGCTCGGCTCCTCAGTTCAAATCCAAATAAATGAAACGTGTGAAGCCTGTTAAACACTTCCATTTCATTTACTTGTTCCGTCTATAGGCTGCTGCTGTGTCAGGCTGGAAATATTGGACATACCTTGACTGGGGCTGTATAAACTCTCAAAAGTCTGAGACCCTGGTTACCACAAAGTAACTTTAAGCAAATTCTAACTTCTCTGAGTAAAAACTGGTGCCAGTGAGTCATGGGGGTTGAGAAGATTATGCAGCATCCTCTTAAACATAGGATTTTAAGCAACCATAATATGTTTGATGACATACTATATTTGATCAACTTGGATTTTTTTCACTATGTCATTTCAACAGAATTTCACCTCCTATTAATCTATAATTAGCACATTGGCTTCAAGCATTATGTATTGCAAAGTGACACCTTATTAGATGTGGGTTCCCTTCTGCAAGGAAGAAAATTCTGGAGGTGAAAAAAGAAACAAACAGGACAGAGAAAGAAAAAGGAGGATTGATTTATTGGCCTTGGCCAACAGTTTTTCCATAAGTGTCCGAGCAGTCAGGCATGCGACTTTGCTATTGATTTTTAAATCTCCGTTCAGCCGAAAAGATCAGCGCGCAAATAATAATAAACTCTAATCACTGCTGCTATTAGATTAGGCTAAACACGGGGATCCGAGGATCCAGCTGTGTCCAGCTCTTCCACTCGCTCGGGGAAGCGGCCCCACCAGCCGTCCCCGCACCCTCCATGCCCGCGACCTGCCCGCGGGACCCTCGGAGCTGGAGGGACTTCTCGGGCTGGATCCCGCGGTCCGCTCCCTGCCGGAGCCCGCTCCGAAGGGCCAGAGCAGCGCGGGGCCCCGGGGTGCTGCACCCCGGGGAGGGGACGGCGAACGGCCCTCGGGGGACCCGCGGCCTCCCTTCCCCGCGTCCCCTGCCAGGCTCCGGCCAAGCTGCCGGGGAGCGGGTGGGAGCGGCCGCGGGGCCTCCGGGAGCAGCGCACCTGGGGGGGATTCTCGGGCCCCGCGGGGCTGGCGCCGGGCGGGCGGCTGGAACGCGCCACGCCGGGGAAAGAGCCGCCTCCCGCGCCCGCTGCGGGGCCGGGCTGTGCCGCCCCGGCCCAGCGCGGCCCCGGCCCGGCCCGCAGCGGCTGCCGCCTGTGGCTGGAGCCTCCTCTGGCCTCAGCAGCCCGCCCGGCTACCACGGGCACTTCGAGTCCTGTCATGCTGGGCAGTGGCACAAGTCCCGCCGTGATGCCTGACGGGCGACCCCGGTAGAAACCGGGTCGCCCCGCCAGCGAAACGAGTGTCTTGCAGGGGAGCTCCCTCGGAGGAGGCCAGGCTCCCCTTGCCAGGTGTCTCACTGCAGTAAAAAGGGATAAATTACAATTTGAGGGATGAGATTAAAGCCACTGCAGCCCAGTCTCCTGCTATTATCTGGGAGATGGGAGCCTCTGTCTGGGCTTCCACTCCCCTGCGCCCCCCTTCCACCCATCCTTAATGTGGGGACTCGGCTTCAAGGAAGTCATTGCCTCCACATTGAAGTGATTGTGGAAGTCAACCCCAATATCTGTAATACCCAGTGCGGTTCAGAGGGTGCCAGCACATTTTCAGGCAGCAGATGATTAGTTGTAACAATTATTTGGATGTCTTTTGTTTGGGAAAACTTCAGGCCCGAGTAAGTCCACTCTTGCTTTCAAGATAGTGACCACTTTTGGAGGGCTAGAAAAACAAAGATCACTAGACCTGGGTTTCAAAGCCACAAGGCTGAACAAAGAAATATTTAGAGAAGAGGTGACAAATGCCACAGAACTGCCAGCAAATGCCAGAACCAGCAAAACAAAACCCCAAAAAACCAAAACCAACAAAACCCCAATAAAACCCACTACACCTTTGTCAGTACTTAGTACTTAGTACTGTACTTGTAATGTGAACAAGATTGCCACAGGAAAAAGAACGGATCATAGGCAAGGGAACAACCTTGGCTGCAGTCTGTCCCTTTTTGTCAGCGGTTTCCTTAGTGCTGTGTAACATGCCACGCTGCTGCAGGCCCAGCCTGCTACCTCCTTTGCCCCATTTCTCCTCACATATCTGTGCAGAAGGTTACTGGCACGGTGGAGGAATGGAACCATTTGATGTGGCAGCAGGGCATTTCACAGCCTCCACCTTCACCTCTCAGGGCAGAGCTGGGTCTCTCAAGCTGTTTCTTGCCATGCAGACCTGGCAATTCTGTCTTTTGTCACAACTGTCCAACACAGAGTGTAATATTATGCTTTGCTTCTCTAAGCCATCAAGGTCACAGTCTTTGTCTTGTGGAAAAAATGTATGTGGCCATGTGATTACAGCATGTCTAATCATGAGTTCACATAAGGAACAGAATTTGGGTTGCATATGTAACCTCATGTCTGGCACTTTTGAGTGACTAGCTTCACAACCTTATTGTTCTTTCAGTTTCAAGATATGTGCATGTGAAAAAGATCTCTATGTAAACCAAAGCAAAATCATCAAGCCTGATATTTTTATAAAGGTGGGGTTTTTTTGTTTGTTTGTTTGTTTTTTAATGAAGGTTGTCCGTAGTTCGGTTTTGAGCACCAAGAGCAGACGTGTGCCTTGTGTTTGAATTCTGGCAGACACAGGACCTAAAAACCCTCTCCAATTTGGGCTCAAACACAGCCAAAGTCTCACGAGAATGGCTTTAACTCACAGCCCAGTTATCACTTGATCTCTGGCGCCTTTGCTTCCCCACAAGAGAATTAGAATGCCTCTTTTCTGATTAGGCTCATTTAAGAGATTAGGTCTTGGAACATTAAAGAGATAAACATTTGAATATGCATCTGTCTCCTTATTACCACTTTCAAATGGCTACATCTTAATGGTACATTCCATCAGTAAACTGTTGACTTCAGTTTAAAACTGTAAGGTTTTTGCTGTATAAGAATCTTTTTGACAGACTTACGTTAGTCTGTAAGGGCTTAGGAATCCATGAAATCTTTAGTTTACAGATCCACAAACTATGTGTGAGGCTTCTACCACTGAGAAAACCAAAGACCTGGTTAATTCTCCGAAGTAACACTGGTTTGAGTAAACTGGGTTTTAATTTCTCAAGAAGTTCTCTTGCATTTTCAAGTCCCAAATAATTCTAGATTCAAGCTGGTCAGATTCAATAGTAGTATACAAATTTATTCCAGCTCTTTCTGGGCCTCTTTGCAGCTTCCCTGAGGCATCTTCTTCAAGCAGCAGAAGTGCTTAGGGGATCACTTAGTATAGAGTAACAGCAGGGCATATGCATGCAGACTTCTGAGGTTGAAGAACATTCCAGATCCATCAAATGTATAGTTTTTATTCTCCTTGAAGTAGAATCAGAAGGTCATCTTTGCAGGAGGCCTGTTTTATGGATTTGCTGGTTACACAAATGATAAATCTTCTAAGCAGTAAATGTATCTGTTCTGAACTGGGTGATTCCAGAGAGCTCTCTCAGGTGCTTTTATGGCCTACCACCATATAACTTCCCAAACACAGCTCTGTGGTAATCAGCTGCACATAAAGACTGATTTTTTACCATCAAGTCAGATGTGCCTCAGATGGACCTTAAGCAAGGTCAGACAACAAAGAAAATGGCATAACAGTTTTATTTGAAACCATCCATGGCAGAAAGTAGTCAGATTGGTTGTTTCCAGACAGTTTGAGATCACAGACATGTTTCTTAAGTATTTAAAAACTATGGAGCTAAGGAAAATTAACCTAAAGTTCATAATGAAAACGTTTTCTCTGAGTCAACCAGTAAACTACATAATTTTTCATAGGTTAGTAAAGAACTCCCCCCAACTACGATGTGAAAATAAATTGACCAATTCTAATAATATTTCTTAAAAAAAGCCTACAGTTATGTTTTGCAATGGTTGGTTGCAGCACTGAACAGAGTTACTGTGCCTACTACACAAAAGTAAGAGCTCCTCATGAGGTTAAAAACCTGTAGATTTTTGTCGCTTGGCTTAAAGGGAAGATTCATCTGCTGAAGACAGTAGGAAACTCTGTGTTGTCTGGACAGGTATTTTCACAGTCTTCCAGATAACTGAGCAGTTCCTACCCCACAGCTGAATATTCCCATCCCTTGGGGAAGGCACATTTTTTCACCATCCACAGAGTTCTTTTTGTGTTGCAAATGTGAAGGGAATTGGGAGCTGGCTTTGCTTAAGCCAAGCACTGTTGACTACTGGAGGATAAATTACATCTGTTCATTCTACCGATATTATAAATTAGATACAAATTGTAATAATTATGCTTAATTGCTACTTAATTACTGATTAAAAGAAACGTTTTTATGATTCTTTATTACAATCCCATGCATTTTTTTCAAAGGATGTTTAATCAGGCAGACGTTCTGAAGAACAGCCACAAATCATATTTTAGTAGTAGGATTAGAAAGACAGTATTCTGTACACCATTTTGAATAAGAGCATTTGCATATGACATAAACTTCAATACAGTTGGATCATTTTTGTCCAGTTGTTGCCAAACAAATTTGCAGCTTTTCAGAACAAAGATATTTCAGATATTCAGAGCATGCTAGAACACTAAATTAGCAATGGATTCCCTCTCCTCTCCCCTGCCCAGTATCATAGCCCTTTGTTATGCAGACAAACTTGCAGGCAGTGATGAGGGAAAAGAAAATAACTTTTTAAATACACCTGTGATTTCTGCTCTTACAAGTAAAGTCCTCAGTTCAGTGAATCAAGAGGAAGAGATGGAGAATTTTTTTCGTGCTTGTGCTTGGTTGTAGAGTATGGAAGATAGATGGAGATTTGTCTGCTTGCATTCAAAGAAGAGCCAGGTGAGTCATTAATCAAGGTCATGTCTAGATAATTGGCTGAAGGGCAACAGCAGGGTTGACCCTATATTTATGGCTTTGAAAGAACAGCTCATGTATAACAAAATGATTTTGACTATTCTGCAGTTGCTGGTTTGGGCCAGTTCTTCTGTGTGTATGAATTGACTACACTTTTTGAAGTCAGTGTAGATATGCTGCTAACAACTGCTGCTATCTGACCCCAGGTATTTACAACCTAAAAAAGTCCTATTTTGTGGAGGCGAAATCTATTTAAAATAATTTTCCAAGCATTAGAGAGACCAACTGCTGCTAGTGGTTTAGTGGGTTTGATTAATTATGCCTATTGCACTGCATATATAAAGCACTTATGGTAACTATATGGATTGTTTTACTGGAGAGGGGGAAGGGGACTTGCCATTTGAAAAGGAAAAAATAATCACCTATTTTCTTCTGTCTTTGCTTGTTACAAAGCCCATTGAAGTCAATGGGAGTGTTGCCATTTATTTGTTTGAGCTTTTGTCAGGCCCTGGATATGCTACTGCAAACTGGAGGGGGAAAAGGAGTACAGTTAAAGGGAAGAGAAGCAAGAGGGGAGGAGTTAAACACAGGCAAAGAATAGAGTCTTTGTCTATTAATTAGGGTTTACATGCCTTGTGGAAAGCAGCATTCCTCTGAAACTGGGTCCCTCTGCCCCACTATTTTATTTTACATCTCCCGTGTTAGTTGTTCTTCAGGTCAATATAGTGCTAATAAATTATGCACTGTGTAGCACCAACTGTAACACTCCACCGCTCTGGTGCATAGGAAAGGCATTGAATTGAACAAGCTTCTCTAGGGTCAAAAATGTTTTTTATTTCTGCAGTTATTGCCCACTTTCCCTGAAACATGTTGTCTGGCAGCAATACCTACATGTATTACAAGAACTTTTCTCGGAGTTACTCAACAATATCTTATCACTTGTTGCATATGGAGAAACAGGACCTTGCAAAACCATGGAGTTCTTCTGATGAAGTCTTGCCAATATGCCTCAGCCAAAACTGGAAGGGCTCCCTGGACAGTCCCAGTTCATTCCCATGTCCATTTTCTCCTGGTTACACCCACCAGAAGACAGTGACAATTGGTTGCAATTAGAGAGGAAAAGTGTATTTGTATTTGACACTAGGCTGGACTCCGGAGATGTTGTTCTGTTTCTGGGTGTGTCTCAAACTGCTGGGTGACCTCGGGTAAGACATTTGGGACTCAGACTTATGATCAGTTTATGACAATTTAACAAGCTATTGTGTCTCAGTTGAACAGCAGTGACTGTCCTTGTGTGCACTCTTACCCAGGGCAAACAGGCTGATGTGACCCAAAGTGTAGTTATGTGAGCAAATTAAGCCAGTGCAACCAGCTCTGCTGCCATGAGACTGCATCCCTGAGAGGGCAGCTAATCTGGTTTAATATATGTGAAGGTTTTGGTTTCTTTTGCTTTGGTTTTTTTTCTGGACTGCTTTTAATCTTCACCAGTTCCCCAGTGCAGGTCATTGCAGGTTTTTTGGTAGCAATGTTGGGCATACAGTGGCAGTGCTGATTTAAACTGTAGTGAAACAGGTCTGGTTACTTTGCCCTTATTCTGAAGTAAGAGGATGTGCATGGAGAGAATAGAGCAACTGGTGCTTGAAGATATTTTAATGTCATTGTGAGTCTGACCTACTAGATCCAAATCAGCAAAGCACCTAAATGTATCTGTGGATCAGAGTATTTGTTCCCCATGTAAGAAGGGAGAAACCTTTACCTCCCTCTTCTCCTTTCTCTGTCCAGATTGCAAACTGTGTAGTGGAAATGCTCTCACTACGTGTTGGTGCAGAGTCCAACATGATGACAGACTGATCTTATTGGAGGTCTGCATACAAGTAAAAATAAATCACAAGAGTAACAGAGGAAGAGGTGTGCTCACCTGTCAGTGGAGAAAAGCAGACAGAACAACACCAATCAACCTCTGAATTCATAAGCTTTGTTGTCTGCCAATTAGCTCTAACCTCCAAGAAGTGATAAAGGTATATCCTGAGCCTTCTTTCACTGGGCAATTTCCCTCAGTAAGATTTTTAATTATTATCTGAAGTGCTTTATTTATAACATAATTATTTTGATAGAGAGACATTATCTTAATAGTACAGTAACATGTGAATTACCATTTCACACCACACACACACACTTCCTATTCTTAGAGCAATATTTTAGAGCACTTTTCTATCTCTTTTGGTAATCAGGCAAAATAACACATGTCTTTGTGTGAGTTAAGGATGACATAGGACCTACTTCAGGGCACTGAAGAAGGATGAAGTCAAAAAAGAGCTCATGGGGCAGGACAGGTCTTGCCCCTCAGGGGCTACAAGGTTATGTCTCAGAGACTGAGGAACATGAAATCCAGCCCCTGGGTTCTGAAAATAAACCATTTCTTGCAGAAGAAGCTGTACATAAATTTTACTGTATCAAGTTAATTTCATGCCTGTAAGTCTGTTGAGTTGATATGTATTAGCTCTAAAGAAGTTGTTCTTTGCTTGGCTTGTTTGCACTCAAAGGCAGAGTATTTACAGTTTGTTCTTAGGTGCTGAGTAATGATGATGATGTGTTGCTTCTTATAATTATGCTCACATTTTACCATGACAGTAAATACTGAAGTTAAAAAGAATGTGCAAAGAGAGGGATCTGGGTGGGTTACAGTCAGGCTGCCTCCCAATTCCTCTAACAAGGGTTCACACCACCATGTTCCAGGTCTCCGAAATGATTTCTTTCTAATGTAGTAGCTGCTAGCTAGCAATTAAATTTTTGTCTGTAGAAAATGAGTCCAGCTGGCTTTGCTTCCTCTCCCTTGAGAAATTCTTCAAAGTTCTAGGTTCCCACAGCAAGGCTTCCATGGCTTCAAAGGCATAATTTGGCAAATGCCCACTGGGCATGCGTTTGTCAAAGTACACATAGAAAATTTCAGTGTTGAAGATTTGTGCCCCAGGGAAGCTTCCACTCTGAGGTGAAATTACTTCTTTCCAAATGCCATACTTGAACTATGAAAGGATACACCCTTTAACGTAATAATAGTGACTTCCAAATGCAAAGACATAGCCTCTGATTTACAGCAAACTTACCCACCGCAGATTACTTCTTAAGATATCTGAAGGCAAAGTATTACAGCAAGAGATATTTATCCTAGATTCTGCCTCATTACAAATCATCCTTGTACATTACGCTGGAGGAACAATAAAACAACTGCCTATTACCACTCACAGAGTGTCCGACAGATCAAAACGCTCTCATTTCTTACTGGTCCTCATTCAGACAACCCTGGCACTCAAATCTAACCTAAACAAGCCACACCTTTTTGAGACAACATAAGTGCTCTTGTTTTTTCCCACCACACAAAACTTTTTGTGAGGGAGGAATACTGAATGACAAGCAGTGCTCCTTCATGGAAATAAGCTATGTGAGGTTTGTTTATCAGGTGAGACACCCATGCAAGCGGACTGTCTAGTGGCTCTCTTCTCTGAGAGCACTTGTCAGATCTCCTATGCTCATAAACTCACTCCATTTGCCAGTCTTTTTTTTTTTGTCACACACAAGAAAGGTTACATGAGTTACCATAGAGAAAAATTTGGCAGTGTATCATGGCCCAGTACAGAAGAACTAGTGATTGTGTCACTTGTCTGCTACTGTCCCAAAGTAGTGTATCCAGAGCGACTAAGTGTCTAGGCTCCCACTTCAGTCAACAGAGAAAGACAGGCTGTACTATTTTTCATAGATATCAAACTTTGATTATTCTGTTAGAGTATGGTGACATGTTTCTGGGAGTGAACATTTACCTCCATAATTATAAAGGAAGCATAGACAGCTGAGTTATTCTAGATGCCAGTTTCTTAGACAGCTAAATCTAAGGAGGTGAGTATCATCCAAGTGGACGAAACAATGCCCAGAGAACAGCAACAGAGAAAGTAAAGTTGTGTATAAAAAACCAGCTGTGACTGGATATTTGTTGTCCTACAGACTTCTGTACATAGGCAGAATGGCCTCCAGTCAGAAAAATTTTGTTTTCAGTTACAGCTATGGAAGTGCAGTATGGTTTTAGCACTAGAGATCCAAGTTACCTGCTCTTCAGGAGGGTGATGTGTACTGCTTGGTGCTATGGGAAGAGTAGAACAGGTACACTTCAGGTTACTGCACAGTTCCTTTCTGTGCTCGTCTCTCAAACTGGTTTTCATCTCATCTGGTGGCTTCAGCAGAAAAGCTTGTGCAAGCAAGGCTGAAAACAGTAAAATAGGTAGACCCCTTTCTGCCATTTTATGTACCATTTGCTACATAACATCTAGTCTCACCGATTATTTCAGGGGAAGGAGCAAATGGAACCTTAAGCACCTAATTAGGGTTTAGCTGTCTAAGCCAGCTTGGAGAATGAGGCCTAAGCACCTACATAGTGAGCCTGGAGGGACTTTGTTCTCACAGAAGAATATTGTTCTGGAACTCACCTTCTTACACTTTCATCTCATTGAACCTGAACCTCTTGTCCTGCAGAGCAATAGTGTGTTCTCAGGCTAGTTTTTGAGGGCTGGTTTAAGCTTCAGGGGAGTTTCTTTTAGTTAAAAATAGATAGTGTCAGTGTTTCTATCTGCTACAGCATTTTGCATTTGCAATGATTTCTGTATATGTGGCTTTTGAGTCATACAATGTAATGAATTTAATTCATTACAGGAAGATTTAATTCATTATAACATCCTTAGCTTTCTCAGGACAGGATATATTTGTCTGTAGTCTTCCCTTTAGTCTGCTTTGTTATCTATAATATGCCTTCCTTTGACACAGATGGCCACACATCATAGCTTGTTCTGGTTAGGAAGCTAAACCACTGATGAAGTCAGGCTCTTTCTTGGTTTCAGTTCCACCTATTTGCAAAGAACATGCCAACTCCCTTTTCTCTGCCTGCAGATGCAATCAAACCACAAAGACAATATCTTTGCTTACAGCATGACTTTTTTTTTTTGTTCAGTACCCCCAGTAAGTTCTCCCTTTAGGCATTTATGCCCAGATTGCTTCCTTTTACTGCTGTGTTTAGAGCTTATTTCTCTTTCTGTTTCAGCTACCTTGTTTTCTTATACATACATACACACAAATACACCCTTATCCAAAGCAATAACCATCAGTACCACCTGCCTACATTATTCAAGATTTAGGGTGTACTTTTGCCTTGTCTCAGAAACCTGTATTACCTCATCAAAGAACTACTTGGCTCTGTTATCTCAGATGAAGGGTGGTGGTTACTTCCACCAGCCTCAATGCCTCTTCTCCCAGTCTTCAAAAATAGTACATCATATTCACCCTGTGTTTGCCCTTACAGGATTTTCTACTTGCTTATCTTTCATTTATCTCTGTATTGCTTTATTTGATGTTAAAATACAGAATGAAGGTGCTGGATCTGGCTGCAGTGGCCCTCTCACTGACACTGTTCTATTATCTTCTATCTCCACAGATAATAGATAGTGGAAATACTTTTGAAGTATATCTATAAATGAAAGATGAAATATAAATTTGCATGACTTGTTGTCAAGTCCTGCTAGGGTTTTTCTTTGTTTGTTCTGTTTTTTATTTCTCTGATTCCTCAGGTTTTTTTAGTTGACTTTTAAAGAGAGCCTGTAACTTCAAGCACCACTAGGGAGGAAGGCTATCTGAGGACCTCAATGAAATTGCATCTAAATTAAGAGAATAGAGGTTAAAGACAGGTTTTTTTCTATCAAACAACCATCTCTGGAATTAGGCAAATAATGCTCTTACAGTTATGAAGCTATTAGCTGCTAAAGCTTTTCGATTTTTCCCTCATCAAACAACATCTGATGGCCAAAAGCCATATTGATAGGGATTCACTTATGTCATAGACTTTCTTCTGGGAGAAATACAAAGAAATATATGGGTCATTATGACCCACCCCCTCATTACAACTGTGGAAATGCAGGGGGTTTTATAAAAGAATAACTACTCTGTGATACCTTGGTTGTCAAAAACCACAATTATAGTCATTGTTTACGCATTAGGGAAACCTCATCCTAAATCTGGCACCATATGGGGGTGAAAAGAGCAGCTGCTGACATTTCAGGATAAAAATTATGATCTAGCTGCAGATACGACTCAGCATGATGAGCCTGACATCAGGAAAAAAAGCAAAGCAGCATGTGCAGACTTCAAATGTCCCTTCAAGGCACCAGCCCAAATGCATTTCCAAGGGGAGAGGCTTTCAACATGCATCAAGTGGGACAGCTCCTTAGGAACTCCCCGTGGAAAGCCTGAACAGGGCTCTAGACCAACATAGCCAAAAGGGTTGTTGATGTTGATGTTTGTTGTAATCCAAGGGAGAAAACTAATCAATAACTGCCCGGAAAGAGTTTTGGAATATTGTTTTTTCTGCTAATTTTTGTGAACAATGAAACCATGACAAGCAAAACTATGCCAGCAGCCCCACCTCCCTGTTTTCAACCCCTCTCTGAAGCACTAGCTCATCACTTTTCAGTCGGTTTGGAGTTCAGTTGATTCCTTTTGATCAGAAAATAACAGAGATACTTGGCTTCTTCCATGCAGCCCCACTGGTATTATTCAGCATCCCTGAATTCTTTCACCAGGCCACTACCTTCTCCACATTCAATCTACCCATTCTCTTGCTGTCATGTCTGCAGAAAATCTTACTGCTGCTGACCTCCTGAATGTTTTACTCTCTGGGTCTTTTTTAGCTCCTCTGTTCTTGGAGTGTTATTTCCTGGGGCAGGGATGCTCTTTTTCTGCATGCATCTGAAATATGGACGTTGTGGATGAACCACTGTGACAGAAAGGCTCTACATACAACTTCAGGAAAACGCTAGACTGTTGACATGTATGTCCAAAGCCAAGTTCTGGTACATTATATCTGGCAACAAATACAAGTTTCGTTTACTCCATAAATATGAACTTTGCACTCCTTGTGTCAATCTCAGGCTTTTGGTTTGGGAGAAGCACGTGCTCTAACCTCTGACTCGATGAGAGGCATATCCATTTGAAAACTAAAATGCAACTGCTTTCTTCAGAAAATGCTTATTTTGGCAATGGATGGGGAGTTTCAAGTAGTGCCTGTATCAAGGCTGAAATTCATTCATACTTTTATCAAAGGGCTTTTCACATCACCCATTCACGCTGTGGTGGGGACATGCCTGAGCTGGGACAGATGGAATTCCTAGTGTAGAGGCTACAGGGCCTTGGGCAAAAGCAGTGCTAAGACCAAGATTCTGGCTACCTTTTTGCCAATTTAGCAGCTTGCAATTAATCTTTTCCCTGTGAGTGAGGGCTTCAGAGAAGAACAGGACAGCAAAGTGTGGCTGTTGGTTGGATAAGATACTCTGGCCTTTGGAAACTGGCCCAGAGGCCATAGGTTGGTCATTTATCCTTTAATCTAGAAAAGCCACAACCAACCAACAACCAACCAACCAAACCAGCCAGAAAAAACAAACAAACAAACAAACAAACCTCCAACCAAAAAAACCCCCACACAAACCCAAAAAGTCATATATAGAATCAATAGAATAATAATTTAATAACTTGAGACTCCAAGTTGATTTGTAGGTAGATGCTAACTTCTTCAAAACACTGCAGGGAATTTGGATTTTTCACAGCCTGTCCTGTACTGCTTTGAAAGAAAGTGTCTGCCGTTTTTGGCTATTTCTGTAGATTATTTCACAGCCCAAATATTCTGTTTGGTTCTAGTATTGTATTATTTGTTAGGAACGTATTAGCAGCCTTATTTCCTAAACGTCTGCCACATCAATTTGAAAAGATACTATTTACCAACTAATAAATAGATTTCAATATTTTTTCTGCCTACTTTTGGATGTGTGGGAGAGAAATGAAGCTAAAGAGTCTATGACCTGTGCTCTTATGGTAGACAGCTGAATATTTATGTATTTATAATGGATACATGTTCAAGGTTCAGCATTGCTATCTGTACCTATTATTAGTGTTGTGTTATCATCATCATTATTTTGCACTGTGGTAGAGATCCCCCTAAAGATCAAAGTCCTTTTGTATTAGGCTCTGCATGAAGAAAATGAGAGGCCCTGCTCCCATGCTAATCACCTCCACTCATGCTTCAGCTGCACAAATGTTGTACTTGTGAAGCAGCTTCTGAATGTATAGAGTAGGACATCACAGAAAACATATATCAGATGCATTAGCTCTGTCATACTATTCACCCAGTTCTTCAGAGAATTTGACTATGGCTGCATCTCTACAGATGCATAGCTACATAGGTTTTTGTATAATTTAACTTCTTTATATACTCTATTGATCACTCTGCTAATGGTTCTTTTTACGGCTTGGTCATTTTGTCTGATGTGTTCTCGCATAACATTGAGATCTTGTCTCTGTAAGGTTTAAGTATCACACGACTTATTTTTTTGAGAGTTGTCTGCAGTTCAGGACAAGGAATGTGGTTGTCTGATTAGTGTTGAAAGAGCTGTATGGATATGGAGAGTTTTCATATGTGTGGTGTATTTCAACAAGGTGCTGCTTTGCTGTTCTGGGGAACCTCTTCTCCTGTGGTGCTAACAGTTTTGGTGCATAACTACAACAAATGTAATTTTTCTTACAGAGTGCAATATGTCATTCAATTTAACATGGAACATCTAGATAATTCTTCTTATTGTTTGAAATCCAGTATATTTCCTTCAAAGTAAGGTGACATCCATCGTGCAGTCAAATGACTATAGCTCACTGGAAAGGCCATTTAGGGAAAGCTGTGGCATACATTGTGGAACTGTTAACTCAGGACAGAAACATTTATGGCTGAGGTGTCAAGAATAACTGCATTGTCTGTTCATGAGTTTTGTTGCTTCATATTTTTCTTCGTCCCTAATGTGATCTGTTATAAAGAATGGGGAAGTTACAATGATTTAGTTAAAAAACCCACATATTTATAACACAGGCAGGATCTTTCATTGTGGCTGGACATCATGCTTTGTCAGACCAGTGAAACTGATGTGAATAACGTGTAAGTTTTTTTGCTCACCTTCAACACCACCATCTAAACCGTTGCAAAATCTTAACTGAGCCTTCGTTCTCAATGAGCTGTTGACTCCATAGCCTACAGCGGGAGAGCTGTGTTTGTGGAAGCCCTAGTTAAAAAAGACAAATGCTTTTCCAGCTGTGATGTTGAAATTCTGATTTAGATGCCAAAGTAGAAAATGTTGTTTTTTTAAAACAACAATGGTAGCAAAAACTGTCCTTCTAACAAATGTATGGTATTATTCCTCAATTCATTTTTAAGACATTATGTTTCACTTCCTACTTAACAGTATACAGAAGGAAACAATAAAACTTGCATCACAGATCTGAAGAGCAGCTTTCAGGCTGTGCCCTCATGTTGGTCTAGAGGAAAATAAGGAGCAGGAGGCTAAGCCAAGAACATGTGTGGAGACTGGCACCATGAAAATACTGCAAATTCCTGCTCCGATCCCCTCTGCTTTTTGTATGCCCATTCTAGGCAATGTGACAATGTGTTTTCTTGCTGGGTATATCACCCCTGGAGACAGAATGTCCTCTGGGCCTCCTCCAATAGGAGGATGATTTGTTGGTTTAGCAATCATTGACTCATCCTTATTTTTTTTAACGCAAATTAAAGTTGGCAGCAAAGCAACCTCATGTTGTTCAGTGGCAGCTCCTTGGCATCTCCTTGTTCTCCCTGGTTAGGTCCCCTATGCCAACCAACACATGAACTTCAGCAGTTGTTTGGAGTGCTTCATCTGGCTTGTAATCTGTCATATGTTCCCAGAGATGTACTGGCAGGTAGCTGAACGATGACTCAGAAAACATCTAGGGTTTTCATTAAAACCACAAATGCGTGTATTAGCTAAGTTATTTACAACTGGAAGTAAGCAGCCAGACACCATGTATACAAGTATCTAATCACCTAGTAAAGAAAGAATTTTAGGTTACCAAGCAGTTAGAGCTAGGGTATTTAGGTACAAGCAAATAATTTCAGTTTAGGATGAGGTCAGTTGTCTCCACTGATTTCTCTGGCATTGACTAGAAGGTATCTGTAATGTTCAAAAGGCTGCTGACAACATCAATCAAAACCTATTATGTGACACGTTATTTGCTTGGAGATCTGCTGTATTAAGATGCCATGTGGTTGGAATCAGATAATTTTAATTGTTATCACATGTAATTGTCAGCCACATAATTGTGTCTTACCGATCTTTAACAGTGTTTGTTTTTCAGACTTCTTTCCTGAGGCCCAAGCTCTTTGTAGATTACTTCAGTGGTCTTTTTAATATCAAAAGGAAAACTAAAGTTTTCAGAGACCGGACATCGCAGTGATCCTACATCTAAACAATGGTGTGTCTGATGTTAAACCAACATTGTAATCCAACTTCCCCAGAAGTTTCAGAGCTCGTTGTAAAATGCTATTTAGCTGTAAAAGCAGCAATGGAGCTTTTTGTTCTAACCATGCAAAGACAAACTGCTTTTAGTCACATTGTTTTGAATGGATTTACTCTCTGTTTTTGCTAATGTAACTGGCTTAGCAAGCTTCTGGAAGATATAACATGCTACAAAATGGAAGAGGGGAGGATGCTAACAATTACTAATTGTTATTTGATAGAAGCAGAAAGTATCTGAAGATATATTATGGTCCTAATTATTTAAAAAAAACCACTGAGGCACATATGGAGTTGCAAGCATATGTGGTGGCAGCATTTTCATGATTATTCTATTAATATTTGCTAAACTGAGATAAATTCCATTTCTTCACTCTATTCTACCTTAGGTTTGTATCTAACAAGTAAGGGCTTCTCTCTGTTTAGCAACTTGCAGTTTTGCAAGATAAGTTGTATTTTAGACACTTTCTAAATGTTTGATAAAATTTTTATTTCATAATATCCCTTAAGGTAAGATTAAACAGTGACAATCCACCTCCTCAGAACACAGTTCTTAACAAGCAATTTTCTTAATGAGGCATACCACAGGCAGATGAGAAAATGTTGCCTCTGGTAAATTTGCATACATTCATACTCATAGGATATGATCAATTTGTCTGCTTATATATTTTTACACTGTCTCCAATTACTCTTATATAAAAAAAAATCTGGTTTTAGCTAAAGCATATCTTCCTCTTGGACTTAAGAGAACATAAAATATATCTGGTATATCCCTGGAAAGATTTTTCCAACTCATAAATATGTTTATTGTTAGAAAGACAACTTACTTTCAGTCTGTGTGGCTTAGGTTTCCAGCCCTTGGTTCTCCTGCTGGATGGAAGAGTCCTTTCTTACCTGATATTTCTCTGCTGTGAATCTCTTATGTGTACAGCTCACCTTTTCCCATCTTCCTCCTGACAAAATCAACATGGAACTCTCTATACTTTTGTTGGATTTTTGTTCACTGCAAGGAATTCTTCTTTGAATAACTTTATGGTTCTTTTCTGTACCATTCCTGGTTTCTGTTTGATTGTCCAGTTTTCATCATTGTATGCCATCCTGCCAAACTCATGTCATTCAGAGATTGTATTTAGGGACATGTTTACAAGACCATTGGTGAAGGTGCTAAGGAATATGAAGTCTCGTATGGAAGTCAAGGAAACATTAGGAACATTAATTCAATTACAAATCCTAGCTGATGCCTATTTTTTTGAGATCTGTCAGCCAGTTTTTAATTGATTTGATATGTGTTTTATTGCTATTACAAAATGCTAAAATCATAATAGTATGTCAGTTCATGTGAATATTAATTTAACCCTTCCAAGGAATCCTTGTTCCTTCTGTACTACTGTAGTACCAGAGTGCCTTCCACATAGAGCAAATACCATTAAAGAAGTCCCATTTCAGGGACTTGATAGTATATGTGGCATTTTCTCTACATCAGGATTTAACAGCAAATAGTTTATTTGACTATTGTGCACATTATGTTACTGGTTGAATAACTACTCGATTAAGCTCATATCAATAAAGAATCTGCTGGTGTAAATGCTTAACTGCATATATCCATTGTGAGTTACCTTCCAGTCTTCACTTTGATTTGTACTAAATATTATAGTATACATCCAGAAAGCATAAAAAGAAAAGCCACTAATGACACACACACAAAGACAGTATTACATTTGAAATTGGGACTCCGGAATTCAAAGCATGATGAGTTTAGTGTCTCATGCTAAAAGCTGATCCATTGTACGTGCTAAAACCAGCATATACACTATTGAAATCAGGAACCTATGTTGTTGGTATTCTCCAAGTTGCATAATTGAATGAGACGTGCGTAACCAATTTAACTATAATGCAATGACAGGGAAATTAGCTTCTACAAGCGTTGACTATTCAGTATGTTTAATGTACCTAAAGCCCTGAAATACATGTATTTATTACCAAATCCTGTGGATAAACAGAAGTAAATAGGCCCTGAGAAAACCTGGTGCTAACAATATTCTGTGGTTGGCGTTCAAGTCAAGTTGTTTTCAGTGCAACTACTGTGGAGTATTTATACTTAAAGTCTGAAAGACATTAAATATAAGGCTAAGCAATGTCCTATAGCTAACATATATGAATACTAGCAACATGTATAGCATAAATATGCCTAAGGAATTAGTATAACAGTGTTAGGTAAGTGCAAAAGGAACTGAGAGGAGTTAGATGTTCACAAGGTAAAGGTCTGTGTGTGTCCATGAGCTTGTCGAGGCTGTTTCAAGTTTTCTGTCCTTCAGATTCAGCAGAGGAGGTGAGGAATCATTATGGTATCTCTGAGTGCAAGACTTCTTCATTTGTGTCAGATGTGGTTGTTTTGGTTTGAGTTTTTTTCCACGTCTCTGCCAGATCCTCGCTAGTTACTCACCCGAAGAAGATGTGACTTCATCAAAAATAACAGGGTAAATTAGGACAAAGTCTATGAAAAATGATGTTTTAGCTTAAAAGGAATTTTGGTTGTGGACTAAAATCTTCATTCTAGTCAAAAAGAAATTGTTTTTCACTGCAGCAGCCTTAAAATTGAACATCAGGCAGATCAAATGACTCCTGAACTCTGGAAAGAATTAATACTCTTCAGCTTTAAAAATACGTAGAGATATTGTTACAACAACTTGGGATATTGACTACACATCAGAGAATGGCTCTTGATAATTCTCTTCCAGATCACTAGTATGAAAGGGGATTCCTAAAACAGAAATGTCTCCAACTCCCACAAGCAGTAATTAAAAATCCCAAATAAGCAGTTGGCTAAATTTAGTGTTCACATACATGTGTCATTTCCCATTTGTAATCAATGAGAAACTTCTGTATACACCCCAGGGCAATGTTTGGCTCATCATATGTAACATTTTAGCATCAATTTAGGATGACTAATGATCAAGTCAGTAGCCGTGTAATATTTGTTAATTCTTTCCTACCACTGCTTAACTTTATATTATTTTTAAATTTACAGCTGCCATGGAAAATGACCAGAAATCTACTATCTGAGAAAACCCATCCATCATCTTCAGGCAATCTTCCAATTTGTTAACTTTAGCTGCTACTAATAAGTGTCTCAGTCCAGGAAAAGCAATTATTACGATGTTTCACAGAATAGCTTCCAGATAGCACATGATGTAAACTGCTCTTGGGCAGCATTTTTTCAAAGGAAACGGGTTTTTTATTTTTTTCTTCAGTAAGCAACTTTACCAATTCAAATGTGACAGAAACAGAGGTAAAGAGGAAGAGCTGTTGGAAATGGGAGTTGGCCATAGCTACTGTGCCCATTTACACCATCCAAAGACTTGGATCATGGTGCTTTGTAAAGCCTTTGTTATGGGTTTGATCAGCGTGCAGACTCAGTAAGGAGTGATTGAGATACAGTCACTAATGTGTTACATCTCATAGAGCCAAATCAGGCAACCTGGTTTGACTGCAGGTTCACATCCAGAGAGTGATAATCTCACCTACTATCTAGCATACATAACCAGGAATGAAAAACAAGCCAAGCTCAGTGTGCTAGCATCTCTATTTTGATTCTTGCTATTTTGAGGCCCTTAATGAAAATGCAACATCATTGCAGGCTGCTGCTTGCAGTCAGTACCCTGATCAGTATGCTTGCACGTGGCAGTCATTTGCATTTTTCTCAGTACCGTCTCCAGAGCACAGGGACAAGCTGCCACGCCAGGGGAAGGTGCCACTGGTAAGCATCACTGTGAAGGTGTTCACTAGCCTGGAGAGACGAGGCTTCTCCAAGGTAATCATGGACCATTATTTGGTGGCTTAGGTGGATATCCTGCCGGAGGATGAACTCAGCTGAGCTCCCAGTACAGAGAGCTTCCTATTAGAAAAGGGGAAACCAAAGCAGGAGAGGGTCAAAGAAGCAGCGCATGGTTTATCTATGATTACCTTCACTGTAGCCTGATTTCTGTAACACGGGACCTCTGTCAAGGGATTGGGGAGGGAAATTTGACAACTCCTCTATGATGACAAACATACACTAGCAAAACTCTACTTTATGATCTTATAGTCAATGCATTTAGGATCAGTCAGATAATCATATGGTGGCATCTCACTAAGCCTCTCTGATTAGTTTGAGGGACTGGTTTGAAAGTTTCTCATGGCTCATTCCTGGCTGTTCTTCACATGTCCTTTAAAACAGATGTTAGCTTGTGACTAGTTTTCAGTCTGCCTCTGCTAGTCTCCTTGATCTTGAAGGCTGTTGATAGGAGACAACATTCAGCATTTTTCCAGACACCCATCAACCTCATCAGACTGAATGACTTGTCTTTTCAATCCTCCTTCTGTAGTGTATTATAAATTGTTTTGGTGTGCTTGGATTTCTTGTTGAGGACTTGCTTTCTAATTCTTGAAGAATTGGATGCTAAGAGGAAAGCATGATCTAGATTCCTTCTGAAAATTTCAGATTAATGCGCTAGATCATTCTGCACAATTGCTAATCCAAACCCATTTACTTTGTAAGCAAAAGTTTGGTCTTGAGTACCATCATTAAGTTGTTTGCTAGGAGAAACGAGTCCAATGGGATCATGGTACATGTAGAATCTTTGTTTTGCAATTGGTTCTTTTCATGACTAAATTAATCAGACACATATACTAGAACGTTAGAAACCATAATTTGCCTGGCTTAAAAGGAGCTGTTCAGCACATCAAGATGTTTATTTAATTCATCAAAGCTGTTTTGGCCTGCAGAAATGCATACATACAAACATATATATATTCTTAAAATATTTTTAAGCATTCAGTCATGTATATATATGTGTATATGTATATATATACATTTCTCCTGTATATTTTTGATTCAATTTGAAAATTAATTTTTCCTTATAAATATGTAAAATTCCTTCTTATATATGCAACCACATACATGTGCGTGTGCTCATCATCAATATGTTGTCCTGCCTTTAATTGTTGAAGACTGAGAGATGTCAGCAAACAATTTGGTTTTGACATCTAAGAAAAGGGTAAGAATACATTGCTGAAAGGTCAGCAGTTGATTGGCCCCTTGGACATTCTTGGCCCCTTGAACACCCTGCAAATAAATGCCTGAAAGGCTGATTTTGCCATAAGCCGTGGGAGCTGATCAGAGTTCAGTTATAGGAAAGTCTATATTCTTCATACAATTCCTAGGTGGTTTAAAATATTCACCAACTTAGTTAAATGTCTTTTGTTCTCCTGGGCAGTAGTTCTACTGTGAGACGGAAAGTGTTAAAATACTTTCCCTGGGATAGGGATAATGAGAGCTTCTGCCTTGCCTTTTTTTTTTTTTTTTTGCTTCATGGGAAATGTTTTTGGGCATTAGTTATGTAACAGGAAATATTTAATGGTACCTTTTTGATTCCTGACAGCATTATGCTATCTGTAATGACGAGAAAGGTGAAAATAAAAATGACATTTCCTATTTGGCAGATGTTCTGTAGCACTAACAGAAAGTCCAACAGTCAGACAATTTCAAGAATAAAGATTATTATAGGCCCAGTGAACTGAAAAAATGCTACTTCTCTCTGTATGTTTTAGCAGAAGATTCTTTTTAATTAAATAGGTAAACTAAGATATCAAATTTAAAGTCATCTTTGCCATCAATTCGAAACTAGAAATCATCACTTCTTTCCTAGAAACACTCATTTTCACTGAGAGTGACTCTGGCCTTTCTGGTGTCACTCTGGTATGTTATTTCACAGCAATGTGCTCAGCCTCTAAAGCACAAACCATTAATGCGTATATTTCCTTTTCATCCAGATATTCATTTTCTTGTATAAGACAGTCTTGTTCCCTAAATCTTTCCAGACCTATCACTTAGTTTATGTGCACAACAGGTCTTTGACGGTTCTGTGTTTCTTCCTGAAGCAAAAAGTCAGAGGAAATAAAAATGAATTCTTATGTCTAAGTATTTGAAAATTACTGTGGTCTAGATGCCACTAAAGCACAAATGTACCAGCACATATTTAAAAAAAATCGCTAGATTCAGAATATAACATTCCAGACACACCATATTGTATTCAAATTCATACAACCCTTTTGTCTGAGTAATTTACTCTCCTGAGAGGTAAGGGAAAATGGGTGACATTTTTTCAGTTCTGTACTTTGCAACTTATTGAGGTCCTCAAATTCATGTTTCCTTACATTCTTTCTTTGTACTCATTGTGTTTGTCAGAAAAGATGTATGAATGAGAATATATTTGAAATCTGCATTGCTTTTGGGGCTTGGTTCAAACAGGATTAGCAGCCATAGAAGGGTCTCACCAAAGGTTTTCATGACTTCTAGTCACATCATTAATGAAGACCTTTTGAGCATTTTGGTCTTCTTCCTTCCATATGAAGAGAAATAGCGATTCTGCCTTTGAAAAACATTTTGAAATTGCCAGAGATGCAGATATTAATCACTGTTATACCTGTTTACAAGCAGTGAGAAAGACTATGTTTAACAGAAAGACCACATTTTATTATATTTACAACAATAGAACTGGAATATAACCTTTTTATTTAAAAATCAAGCCACAGATTAAGTTTTGATTGCAGTATTTTGTACTGAAAATAAGAATAATGAAAGCAATTAAGTATTCATAGTCCTGCTCTCACACAAACACCTTCCATGGTGAGCCTGTTTATGCAACCAAGTGTGCCATACAATTGCTTTTATTACCTCCTTATAAAACAGCCTGTATAAAACACTTTTTTTTGATTGTTTCTTTGTGTATTGTTGAGTATGTTTGCATTCTAAAGGGCTTTGCCTCATTAAAGTAATTACCATAAACTTGCTGTAGCTTGTTTTTTTTCCCCTTCTCCCTCTGAGCACTAGAAATATCCATAAAGAGTTCTTGCCTAGCCAGGATGTTCTGTGTCTCCCAAGGCTAGCAGTGGGAAGTTTCATTCTGAGGACAAAAAAATCTGCAGAGATTTTCTTTAGCTGGACCATCAAAAGCAGTGAGCATGAGCAGTGAGGGAGTGAATGTGGTTGAATTCTGCTGGCTCTAGCAGGACTCCTGCTCTCCCTCTTTTTGACACAAGCACAAGAAGAGCGGAGGCTTCCAGATACCAGTTATTCCACGTGAGGGGAGGAAATAAAGGAAAGGTGGGTAGGTCTGTTATGGGAAAAGATTTTGATTGATCCTTTTATGGCTTTTGCGGTTTTCAAGAGGCCAGGGCTATTCTTCACCTCTACCCATGATAGTTTCTGCCCTCCCACAATTAATCCCATGGAAGGGACCTCCAGTTTCTCCCCATAATACCTTAGGTACACCTGTTCAGCTGGGGAGATGTAACACATGTATAATTTCTGTCAAGGATTTTAGTAATTTGTTTCCTACCAGTGCTGGGGGGTGAAGAGAGAGAACTCTCCAGAGTTGCACCTGGGTGAGCATAGCTTCAAGCTGACCAAAAGCGTGGTGAAAACAAAGGCAGAGCCTATGCTGATGAAGTAGTCTCCAATAATTTTCCATGAATGAGCTTAATGAAAACTTCTTAGAAAAATCAAGACTTGCAGGTAGAGAAATCTGAAGATCTACAGGTAAAGGGGACAGGGAACACAGATGGCTGGACGTTCTCTGAAATAAAGTCCTCAAATCAGAAAATGCTGATTTGTCAAACTCAGAACTTTCAATGGTAAGATGGTCATGGGTTCAATGAGTTTCTGGTCAGAGACCTTCATTTGCTGCTTTAGGGCAGCCAGAACTCCCTGAGTAGGATATTCAGATCCAAAACAGCAGACCACATGTAGGATTATAATCTCCTTAAACAGACCCAGGAGCATGGAAATCAGCACCCCACAGCTGGGGTGGGTTCTGGGCTTCTGGCTCCTTCAAAATGACAGCTTTTCCTGTTGGAGATACTCCAATTTGCACAGATTCCAAGACAATCATTAGGCAAGAGAATCAAAGAACCTGAGCTGGTAGTCCAGGAATTACATCACCATGCTGGGAGGAGCCGATGGAAGCACAGGTCTCTTCCCAGACTGACATGTCATTACCTGTATATAGTGAAACTTCTTCAACCAGGAAAATGAGCAAAAGCACCCCACTCTCTTCCAGCACACTGAGCTGATCCTGGACTACTATTCTTTTTTTTTTTTAGAAATGGTTTTTACACAGTTCTTCAACAGAGTCTGTGAGTACTAAGAGAGGGCCCTATTTAAAAGGCCTTAATTGCATACTGAAGTAGAACAGCAACAGGGACCATCTTGAAATGGTGAGATCTTTCACCCTTCAGGGAAACCATTTTTCCTACCCAGCCCCAAAAAGGAATAAGTCAATGAAAAATGAAAAAAATATTTTAAGGCCAGGAAAGTATATAGCACTACAGCACTCAGTAAAGGGACCCTTTATTTTCAAGAGTACACAGAAGTCACTAACAAGAGTCTCTTGATAACCACAGAAATCCTAAACAGAGCTGCAGGGAGAAGAATCAGGCATTCCTGCAGTGTGCTCAAGGACAGCCCCAGGTGAGGAAAGCCATAATTATGACTGCTGTCAATAAACATGCAGTGCCATACCCATAGAGGTTCCGCCCTTCAGATTGCCAGCTGAGACAACTGGAGATGCTAGGGCTTATTTCTCACCTTAAAAGTTCAGTAGTGCAAGTGGTTGCCTGACCCCTGGCTCTGCTGTCCACCAAGGTGCTGTGATGAAATACATGAGGGACAGGGTCACATCAAAACCTGAAGGGCCTTGTTAGGAAGCCAGTAGAAACCTTCTGTATATGAATGTAGGAAAATGAACTTATTCTTGCTTTCCTGTTTGACACAAACTCACATTTAACTGGAATCTTACCATATTACATTCTCTTGTATCACCAATAGGCTAACTCTGCTTGCGAACCAGATATTGCAGTGGTAACTGCAAATGGTTACTCTGGAAATCTATAATCTCCCTCCTTTCCTGGTTAGTTGTTGCTCATGCTGCTGGCTGTAATCCCTGGGAGGTGCTAAACACCCACCTGAAAGGTATCAACTCCAAATCTCTATTCTTTAAATAATCCTAAACCATAAAATCATGAATAATTCTTTTCTTTATGATCATATAACTTCTTGTAGAACAGAATTCCCTCCAAATACCCATACCCGGTCTTAGTTTTCCTTAGCATTATTATTTATTGCAGAATCTTTCAAAATATCTGCTTTGCTATCAGAACTGCTGTGATTTACATGTGGGCAACAGTAAGTCCATCCTACAGCTTTAAAGGTCAGCCTGGCCTCTTCTTATCTCAACACCATTGCACTGCTTCACTACATCTAAGTCTAAAGAAGTGGCTTGTGTTTATTTGTTGGTTGTCTCAATGATTTTGGAAGCTGCCAGTGACTTTCCTAATTCAATAATGCTGCTACTACAGCATTAATTATTCATCATATCCTGAAAGCAAAAGTGGAGTGATTTAAGAACAAAAGGATTTAAAGAAAAATAAACACATGACCCACTGCGGCTGCTTTGGGGAAAGTAGTAATATATGCATGGCAAATGCAGTAATGAATAGCATCTGCTTTATCTGTGGAAGAGCAAACAGTTGTAGACATTGATCATTTCTCAAAAAGAGTGGCTTTGACCAAAAACATGGAGGAAAGCCATCCAGAAGCTATTTTGTGCAAATGAAGTACAGATTTGTGTATATGAGTCGATACACCATTTGCTGTTTCCTTTCATTAAAACCACAACATTAGCACTGGAAAATGATTATAATGGTTACAGTCAAAGCCACTGTAATGCTCAATTCACAGAAAACCCAGTGAGTGTAGGGGAGGAAAAAAAATCTTTCCGATCTCAAAGAAGTGTGCATTCATGTAATGAAACTCTAGTGGAAGAAGCTCAGATATCTTTTCACAGTCTTACTAGCCTATTGAGTAAGTCATTCATTGCATCCTCAGGACCATGCAATGGCACAATGTGATTTCTCAAAGCACCCTATTACCACTTCAGCTTCCTTGCTGTATTGAGGCCAAATCCTGCTCTTTGCAGGAGAAGATACAGTGGGTCAAAGTAATTCATGATGTGTCTTGGCTAGCTTTATCTTGAGGGTTATTTTGCAGAGCTTTGCAACCCTCCCAGCAGCCACACAGCCTTGGAGTCTGCCCAGTCTTCACTCTGACCTTGTCTCATGCCCCTATCCATGCGCAAGCAGATGAATGCACGTGAGTTGTGCAAACTAGTACTAGAGGGAATGGCTTTGCTTTACATCCTGATATGTGTCCATGTGTGAAGGGCTTCTGCTCAGGCATAACCGTTTGAAATTACTGTTCAGTGTTCAGTGCCTGAGAGGGGATTGCTTGGGTGAGTTACTCACAGGAGGAGGGATGTAGGGTTATGCCCCATGATAGTGTTGCTCAGCCTCGGAGCAGGTGACTGAGGAGCTCTTCTTTTTCCTTTGTTTAATGTTGTCTTGTTGCTCACTTTCCTTGCTATGAAACAGCTCCTTCCAAGATTGGACAAGCTTTCTGTGTTGAGTCAGAGCTTTTGTCTCAAAAAAAAAAAGAAGCAAAACCTTCACTTGCCTCCATGGCAATAAACAGGGAGTCCAGGCTCCACCATGCCTACAACTGTCCAGTGAAATCCTCCTCAAATTGCCCTTCCAAACCATTCCTTTTCCTGGAGGTGCTCAAGGCCAGATCCTGCTTGCCTCTTAAAATCAAGAGAATCCCCCTACCCAAGCCAGCATAATCCTTGTTGTCCTGAGCAGCAACTGCAGTACCATACCCCCTTGCTAACAGGGGATCTTTCAGACACACAGACCTTGATTATACTTTCAAAGCTGCAATGTGAGAAGATTATTAGCCCATTTGTTACCCAGGTTGTCCACCTCTTCCCTCATAAGATGACTGTGAAGGGAAAAGGGCAAGTGAGATTTCTTGGCATCGTTTAAAGACCTGAGTTAAGTTGGGCAAATGGCTGGTCCCATGAGCAGACTCCCCTCTTACCTCCTGCAAATCTGCAGCCCCACGCCTGAGCATAGCTGGGGTTTGGCACACTAACACTCTACCTCTGCATTGCTGGGAGAGGCCACTGAAAATATACAATCCCCAGACGGGAGCGATTTAGTGAAATTAAAAACAGACAAGGGGCATTGAAACAAGGAGGTGTCAAATGTTCCCCCTGCCCCACCAAGATTTTGATGTGGCTGCTATGTATACCTGTCTGTCTCCTCTTCACCACCATTTGAAAGTTTGAAAGTTAAAATGCACAGAAGGAGTGGAATTAGAGCAAAGACACACACACCTTCACAGACACACACATGCGCTTTTAATTGTGTGTTATTATCAGTTAATTTCAGCTTGTCTAAAGGCAGGAAGAAAACAGCCTACAGTGGGGCTTGGGCCTCCAGAGATATTGTAAAACATAACATCCAAAGGCCTTCCTTGACTCCATTGCTTCCTTCAGCCCACAAAGAATGTATTAATTCACATTGTTTGATTTTTCCAGATGCTGCTGCTTTACCACTGTAGTCCTTCTATTTTTTTTTTTTTTTGTTAGAAAATATATTCTAATGCACCAGTGAATGATAACGGTGCTGCCTTTTGGCAGTGAACAACCAAGAGGAAAATTAAGAAGTCAATATAGCTTTTTACAGTCCCAAGTAGCTGCATGTCTCAAACAGAATAAGAATGCTTTATTTGAATATATCACAAGGATGAAGGCTTCAAGGGAATTGCAGCATTGCTTGGGCTCACAGGATTTAAAGGGGGAACTAAGGAAGATTTTATCATATAAGGTTTTGGAAAGTTAGCTATTCTCCATGTCCTTTTCTAGTACTAGTAATGGTACAGAGTGTGAAACAAAGGTGTCGCTGAAGTAAAGTGGTAAATTAAAAGCAAATGAACTATCATACAGCATAAGTCTATCACTTCAACTAGATTTGCATTTCCTTATTACTGGTGGGAATAGGAAAAATTCTAGGAGATAGAAGACATAATATTTAAAGCATTAGGATTGTGCTTAGACTACCAGGATTTAAAAATACAGGGATAATTTGGAATTTGTGGACCAGTGGGAATCTTATCTGCACCCATTAAATTCATCAAATGGTAAGAAAAAATAAAATAGTAACAGGAATATGCAAGCAGGAATATATGAGCGGATAAGGTTTGGTGCAGATTTTGTCGAATCATACCTCCCTGATCTCCCTGAATCTTTGCTCGTGTCCACAGAAGGGTGGACAGAGGTGAACCAGACATCCATTTCTCTAGATTTCCACTAAATCTCTAACAAAATACATACATGAAATTAAGGAAAAAAACCCCAAGGCTCAGGCATAGGAAGCATAGGAGGCAAGTGCTCTTAGAAGCTAGTGAATAAACAGTTACTCACATAGGTATTAAATGGCCAGCTTTTGCCAAAGTAAAAAGTTTACCATTGAGATACTCCATTTATTAGGATCAGTGTCATTACTTACTATACTGCTATTATTATATTGGTATTACTACTGTGTTTACTATACAGTTGGGCAGAGTGATGAAAAATATGAGGCCAGCATGATTTTTTTTTTTGCTGTGTGAAAAAAACATTTTGAAGATGTTCATGTAGTTTCAAACAGATCAATAATTTAATAAATTAAATAAACAGTAACAAAAAGGATAGCTGAAATTCAGTGTTGATAAAATATTTTTATATATGTATTTTTTGATAGGAAAAAACCCAACCACCTTTATTCAAAGACTTCTAAATTTCAGCACTGATTTAGAGGGGAATCCTAGTTGGCAATTCATTGAGATACTCTGTTAATGTGAAACTGCAGGTTAAAACCCTTGATGGGATTTAATGGGATGAATAAGGAGCAGGACAGCAGAATGCTCTTACATAAATCACTGCCACCATTTACCCCAGCACTGCACACGTGTGTCTGGGTGTTTTGTCAGCAGAAAGAGAGTGTGTTTGGAAATGAGCTCAGAAATTACTCTGACTCATTGGTGGAGAAATTGGAAAGCTGGGATTTGTTTCTCTTTGAAACAGAGAGAAAAAGAAAGGGACATGATAAAAGCAGAGAAAATAACCAGTGTACCCTGTCATACACAGCAAAAAGTGGGCACTTGATGAAAATGAAAGGCAGCTAAGTCCAGACCGCTAGCAGGCAAGTTTCCTGCTTCCAGAGGGCTCACACTGACTCTGGATTGCTTTGCCACGCAGGCCAGGCATTCAACAAAGTCTGAAGAAGCACTGAGCTTTCTTTTGGACAATAATACTATCTGCAGTTACAATAATTAATGCCAAGAAAAAGAACACTAGAGAAAAATATAGGAACTCGTACTTCAAGCCAGCACTCACTGTCCTAGGGATTATTTTGCAATGAGACTGTGGTCAGGGCAAATAATACATCAGGTTATTCTGAGCTTTATCAGATAAAGGACAGCAGCAGATGCATCAGAATGGTCTACAAAGGTGATTCCCATCCTATTGTCCTGCCTGGGCTATACATATACATTTTTGTGAGGCCATCTGATAGCAATTGAGTGTCAGTTTTGACAGAAATGGCTTTCTTCCTGTATTTTGTAGTTCATTTTCATAAAGAAGTAAATAACTAGGATTTTTCAGATGGAATTTTGAGCATGATTTCTATCTGGAGGGCTGCTGACAAATACATATGCATATTTTTAATTACCATCCTCATTTTAAAATCAGATTGGTTCATTAAATGATGGAGAATGGCTCAGGAAAGACAGGCAGTGCTTTAAGCCCTCTGCATCTGGAAAATGGTTCAGGAAAGTCAGGCAGGGCTGTAAGTCCTCTGCTTCTGTTTCCTAACTTTTTACAACACACAGGATCCAGACAGATAGGACTCTTGGTATCTTTTATTTTCTTCAAATACTCCGTATTTAAAATACTACTCCAGTGGTTTCTGACAACTGCTTAGGGCAATTTTGCTTAGCCTAGCGGAATGTCCTGGAAACTACTGGCAATGATTTAGCTCCCAAAATTGGAACACATTTAGCAGAGACAGAAAGCCTATGAACAAATAATGGACAAACGCCAGAGTAAATAAATGTGGTTCATGAGCTGTGGTCAGAAATGTCTCTCTTTCAGTATGCAGTGCAAATCTTTTGCCAACATTTACCATAAAGTTATTACACAAAGCAGTTTTTCCTCTCACTAAGACAAACTCAATGAAAGACTGCTTCTAGTCTAGCAGACTACCATTAAGTCTGCGATAGCCTGTCATGCCACGAGGAAACCTGTGTGCAGTTGGTTCATTTCAAGCTGCGCTTTTGATTTTGTTAGTCAGGCTTCTGTGCAAAAAAAAGAGAGCAAGCAAGAGAGAGCCTCCTCACAGTTCAACACTTCTTCAGGAGACCATAGTGAACCACAGTGCAAATTCTAGCCATCTTGTCTCCCAAGCCCACCTCTTGGCCAGGCTCCACAAGTCCTTTGAAAGCACTTTCGGAGGCTGTCATTATGGAGAGAGGCACTGCAGGCATCACCACCACTCAGCAGCATCACCTTCCTTTTCAAATACCATGTCAGTGGCTCCAAGAGAGGAAAGGGCAGGTGTAAATCTCTGGCAAGCTATAGTTGATGCTTCTTCCTGAAGCTCCTTCACCATGTAATGCAGGATGAGTTTCAGTATTTGCATTATGAACTCCACAGTTTTCTGGTGGTTGTGGGCCATGGATCTGAGTGTGTGGGACCTCTGCTCTCCTCTGCTTCTTTGGAGGAACTGACTGATGTCATCTTCACAATTCTGCAGAAGAAACCAAAGAATTTGCAGAGCCTCTCTGTACCCTTAGGAATCTTGACTCCAAAGCTAAACAGCCAGAGATGGCTGGGTTTGGCTGTTGTCCGACTGAAAAGGCCCTTCCCAGCTACCAACCTCCCATGCAAGAACAGAAGGAAAAGTTTGGTGGAAGGGCTTGGTCACACTCAGGCAGTTTGGGGTCAAACCAACACCAGGGTGAAATAGATGAAGGAACCAAAACTACTTTTCTGCTCTGCGTAGTTTTCCTTGTACTAATAGCTGAAAATGCAGAAACAGAGACTAAATTAGCCTCTGTGTGTTGCCTATCAGTGTCAAGGCTCAGTTGAGTGTATCAGCCTAGGCATGGTGCCACACAGAGCAATTGTCAGCTCCATTCCTTGGCACATGAATAAGAAAGCATCTGGTTGAAGAAATGAAGTCTGAATTTTTGCTTCAAATCTTGCCCCACCTCCCTTTCACACATGCAAATATAGAACCACACGCTGCACCCCAATATTTAGAGAAGCATGTAAGTTAAAGCAGAAGAGGAATCATAATTGAAATAGTTAATGGAAATCTTGTAGTTTGTAACTTTATGAAATCCTTAATAAATGCTGTTCTAGCAGTTTTCTGTATTTTCACCACTGATAGGATTCAGGCAAACAAAGCTAAATGATTTCTGTAACGCCAGCCAGAAGCCAAACTGAAGATAAAGGGATAGAAACTGTCCTGCTTTTAAATTTTGGAATATTTCTGTATATAAAAATATCTAAGCCCACTCAAATATTCTCTAACAGGGACAGAACGAATTTGCTCTACTATAACCCCATTCCTTTAATGAACATGCATCATTCTGTGCTGTGCCCGGCAGATGTAATAATAGCAATGTCTGGCAAGCTTCTGCAAGGAGCCCTGCAATGAAAGCACCTTCCCCTCCCGCCAAGTTAAAAGAGAACAGGCTGACATGTATTGGAAATGCACAGGCAATATAATGATAGCAAATTGCTTTGAAAAAAAAAGGTTCCACAGCGCATATTGTCATTTCAATCCCCGGCTCTGAGGCAGTGCTTCAGCTCCATCCTCTGTGCCTCCCTCCAGATCTACCCTCTCCCTCACCCCTGCCTTTGGGGAGAGCACTCCCTGCACTGTAGATCAAAAGCAGCATCTTCACTACAAGGGAGAAGAGAGTTCACGAGTCCATACTGCTCCCCCAACTCAGAAAGGGGCAGCCTTTCTACCCCCTTCATCACTCTTTTAAGAGCACATTGGAAAAATTCATTCCTTTTGGTCCCTCCTGATGAATTCCTCTGACTGGGACATTCCTGCTAGTGCCTGTTTCCCTGTTCAGCCCCGTCCGGGCTGTGCCATGAGGCTTTTGTCACAACAATGGTTCTTCTGAGATGATGACAGAACATCATCTAACACCCAGGAAAATGGGGCTTAGCCATTATTTCTAGAATATATTTGAGCCCTTTGGGAGATTGCTATTGAAAAGGCCAGGGATGCTGATTATAATTTTTTATTCTGATGTCTAACAAATATAAAGATTGTCTGCTATGCTGAGGAGCAGCTTAGTTTTCAATACGCTGAGTGGGCTGCCACCGTGGGTCTGGAGCTGTCAGGCATGAAGGGGAGATATCATGTTATCTCCTCATTTATCCCTCTGGACACTTTTCTCATCCACCCTCTACTTCCTTGACCCCTGGGTTGTGTTTGTGCAATTCCAAATGCATTTTACAAAGTGCTGTTTTTATTTCTGCTCAAAACTTCTCGGCTTTTTCAGCTGTGTGAAAGAAACCCAATTGCGAAATGGTGTAAATCACACTCATCCACCTTTCTGATGTGCAATGTGGTCAGAGTATCTGGACATTGTCAGGGCATTGTAGTGCATATCCCAGGGTGACTTTGTTATAAGAAAGGAGTTTAATTTTTTCCTCTTTTGTAACCTTGTGAAATTTCCACATTAAAAAGCAATCACATCTTTCAAACCAGCAATGATTGTGTTTGGCATCATGGCTGCAAACCCCCAGTGTGCAGGGCTGAGCTTGTTTTCACTAAAATGAAATCAGCTTTCAAAATAAATGATCTGCAACAACATTATATTCCCCAAATCTTATAATCCTATTAACAGAGTTGATTTTTTTCCTTTTGTTTTTCTTCTTTTTTTTTTTCCTCATTGCCACCAGACTGACGAGAATGGCCCTGTTTCAAAGGGTAGAAACAGAAAGTCAGTTGAGGATGTAGCCAAGACATGCACTGCAAGCTGAGGTCCGGTCCTGCCAGAGCCTGTGGTTAGAAGCTCTTAACAACTATTGTAAGCCCTTAAATACAATCATCTGTATTTCACCTCTACCTAATGTACTTCATGTGTAGCATGTTTATCTGTTCGCGCAGTCTTTCAAGAGACTCAACAAACAGCCCTGTTTGCAGAAGCGAGGGGGGAATGGGTTGCCTCAACTCTCCCAATGAATGAAGCTTCTATCAAAAATGACACAGCAGTGCCAATGTGGTGAAGGGAAATGTCTCCAAATTAGCCTGGGCAAAAATCTCTTTGCCAGAAGTGGAAATTACGTAGTAATATCAAAAGGCAACTTTACTTATATATAATTCCAGGTTTCTCTGCAAGTATTTTTTTTGGAAGAAAGTCAGGGGGACTCAATATTGTGCAGCTTTTGCTGGTCTTGCCCTCCATGCCCTTCCAGTGGAGGGGTCCAGGGCCCACTCCTCTTGCAGGCACTGTGCACCTTGGAGTCACTTTACTGTCTTAAACCCTGACTAAAAAGGTGCAATAATTGGTCTAGGAGGGAGAAACCCTCGTGATCATGGCAGAAATTTTTTCATTTCCTTTTGGAGGCAGGAGGAAACACCCAGAAAGTGCTGAGACCATACAGAAGGAGCAAGGGAGGGTCACTATCCCACTGCAGTGCTTCTGTGATGATGTCTTTTCAGGGGTTGCACCTGCTGAAAAACTGGGTGCACCCGGCAAACCCCACATTTCTGAGGGGTCACAGCTCCCAGGGGCATGGTGGGCCAGCAGCCTCTGTAGGCTGCCAAGCTTTAGGGTGCAGCATTTGCAATGAAAATGTGTCAGGCTCCTCCAGCTGCTCTTTGGATGCCCAGCAAAGCCTGGAGAGCAACCTGGGGTGTGTATGCAAGCATGCATGGGACCACCAAAGTTCAGACACCCCCTAGACACCTTTTGCTGCAATAAAACACTGACTGGGGAATGTAAACCCGGCCTTTATTTTTTACGTTTTCCTTTTATTAGTTTAGTAGGACAACAGTGGTCTCCTGATGCTGGCAGGGCCCTGCAGCTGCAGGAGAGCAGGTCTCGGCACAGTAGCCTCCAGTCAGAAGCTGCGGTTGCGACTTCAGCTGCCGCCGGCCCGAGCACTGCTGCTCCCTCCCTTGTTTACTAAACGGCTTTGTGACAGCTTTATGTGAAATTCAAAACTATAAAGTAAAAACATTAGATTATAAAGTCAAGAGGCACAGTCCTCTCTCTTAAAATGTAACACCTGCTTCTCATCTCCCTGCATCTTGCTAATGCTGCCAGCTGAAAAGTATTTTTGACAAACTGTGATTAATAAATCACATCAGGTCAAATCTGCTGCCACTGAAAGCCAGGAGAGCTGTGCTGCTGATGATGTTGGGAGACCTTCAATCAGGATTGCAGACCTAGTTTTTTAAAAACCAGTGCTGAGATCCCTGGAGTAATAAGCTTGGCTTAAAAATCAGATTTTTAGGTCTAGGAAACAGGGAATTTATTTTATCTGACTTCTGATTTTTAAGCCTCTAGAAGGTTATATGAGTGAGCTTTGCTGTGTAACCAGGAAGATCTGAGGCTTCAAAAAGTAAACAAAGGAAAGCTGATATTCTGTCAGATCACTTCTGCCAGGAGCTGGCATTTCTGAGGGGCAAAATATCCCAAGATTTGTGACAAAATCTTCAGGATTACAGCCTAAGCCCATAGTCCAGTCAAAACATTCACATCTAGCTGCAATTTGGAAAATATATGAGCTCCTTAGGAACTGTGTGCAACTTCCCGGCCCTGCGGATGTAAATGGGGTCTGGTATGTAAAATTGCTGTTTGGGCAAGTAATTTCAGGACCAGACTCAAAAAGTATTACAGTCTCCTCCACTATTATGGTTTTAATAACTGCGTGTTCCACGTGAATGGTTGTTGGGATGTTGTTAGCCTTCCAGTTACATATAAACATACATGTTGAAGACAGAGCCAAACTGAATCTGCTCACTGTATTCATTAAATGCTCCTCAGGTGTAAGATTAGATACTGAAATTAATTACATGAATAAGGTACAGGTTTGCCTACAGTTTCTCCAGTGCACTCTGCTCTAGGCATGGATTCTTCTCTGACTTAATCTTTTATTAAAATATGAAGGTAGAATTGACAAGCATTCATAGGCATCTCAACAAACGTGCTGTGGACTTGGTGGCATTCTGTGGACTTGTCTGCGTTCCACTTACAGATCTCCTGATGAGATCACAGTACAGATTTGTTCGTAATTTCATCTAGACAGTGTTCGTTGCACAGTTTCTTTTGTTTATACAAAAGAAATTATTTAAAAGGCTGTCTAGTTTAGAGTACTGAAAGAGTTCTTAATTCCAGTAATATCATTACAAACACCTAACACTGTGTATAAAATAGAGCAGATCCATCCTCTGGCTTTGCTCTTCTCTTCAGGGGGTTCAGACCACTTGAAATCTGAATCTGCTAAACACTGCCTCACTTCCCAAGCACTCTCCTCATCTTAATGCTGGAGGGGACACAGTGAGCGCAGACTGCTACGTGCAGAATTAAGTATTTGGATAAATATCTTGCTGAACTGGAATCTTTCTGGGAAGGGCTGGATGTGAGCATTGAAGTGTGATGCCGATGGAGGGGTTGTATAATCCTTTTCTTTTCAGAGCTCTTCACCATTCAAGACAAATGTTGTAATAACAAACAAATATAGACAGGCAATGATTTGGGAAGAAATCTAGGTGAGATTTGCACAGGAGCAAGGGAGATTGAGGTGCATGAGTCTCACTTTTTATTTGGGATTGGTTAAACTCAGATTCTTAAGCAGGTATGATAATACCAGTGTATATGCTAATTCCTACCTATCAAGATTTTACCGTAAACAGTGGTAGAAAAAAGTACTGGAATAATTATGAAAAATATACTGACATTTTCCTTTTAAGAAATTTCAGCTTTTTTTTTTTCCTGAAGAAACAGTTTTCTAAGGCAATTTACTCAGACAATAATAGAAGTGTATTTATGTAGCTGAAAAGATTAGTAACTCTCTTGAGAGAAAACAACAGATTCCATCTACCCATCAGGGAACTACCACAACTCACAGCTGCAGAGCAAAAGAATAAGATCCACCAGAGCTTGTGCCAAGAGGAGCCGTCCTGCACCCCCACCTCACCAGACTGTCCTTTGCTGGCAGCCCCTCTGCAAACCTTGACTGCTGTGTATACGAGCCTAGAAGTCTAACTGCTGGTGTTTGCACTGCAGAAGTGTTCAGTCAGCACAGCATAAACTTATAAAGTGCTCTCCAAACAGGCAGAGGGCTTGATGAAGTTTCCTCTCCAGTTGTTCCAAAGCCCCAGCCAAAAATCTCAGTGGGATTTCCCGGAGGAATTGCAGATCAAGCACAGCAGAGCTGCAGCCAAACACCAAGGCTGGAGGTTTGTATATTTGCTGTTTTCTTCCCTAGACTCCTGTGGCAGACCCCATTTGCTGTGGGTTAGCTGAGACTGTCACTAGCCCTGCTTGGCCACTCTCATCTTAGCCTTTGCAGTATCTCATCACCCCACTTTCCTCTGTCAGCTCTCTCACTACAGCCTTACCATCTTTCCTTGTTTGAAAAGGATCTGCTAAAGGGGATTTTTTTAAAGGCTCAGAGCCTAGAGCCATTTAATTACATGATAATCTCAGCTTTTGTTTAAAAAGAAATGCACTAAGCTCTCATGATGGTGTGGAGAAGATGGTACATTTGAATCTTTGGGGTTTGCAGAAGGCAAATAAAAATACCTAGCAATATATATATATTTAATTTCATGGTTTGGAGGTGGAAGACTAGTGTTTTACAGTATTGCAAGATTGGCAATAGTGTACTTGGCTTCCAACAGGACTGACTTTTCTTCTCTTGGCCCTTGTTTATTTCTGCAGACTGATGTGCTTGTGGCTTGGCAAATAAGTCTCTCTGGACCATTGTAATACTTTATTGGTGCATATACAACTGTTGGGACAACAGCTGTAAACCAGAAGTGAATTCTTATTTTCTTTTTGTTTCATACTTTGGCATAGTAGATGTATTTTCTGAAAAGGCCACAAAAAGTCTTACATTTCCTTGTGTGAAAAATATGGGTAGGGAAAACAAATACCTCTAATCAATGGCGTTTTAATCTAATGGCCCTTTCTAGGATGGATGACTTTAATACCTTTTTGTACTTGCAAGGCCGTACATTTCTTTCTGAATCTTACTCTAAATGTAGGGGTCATATTAGGCCAAATATGGTTGTCCTCAGCTAGATTTTATCTGCTTTCTGTGGTAGGAGAACAGGCTTCCAAGAGCTCTGCCTGGAGAGCTCACTATCTTTCTTCAGCTTTCTCAGCTTACCAGGCTGTGGTTTTCTTTTCTCCTTCTGTTTACAACACATGATATGCTTTTAGATGATAATAAAAGTCAGTTTTTCATTACCAGCACATGAAAAATACCAAAGAGCATGCAAAGGTGCCAAGGAGGGAGAGAGACTAGTGCTGTGTGCCTCACATGGGCTTCACACTCAAGAATGACATTGGGACTCCTTCAGAGGGTTTTACCTGTCACATTTCCACCCTACATCTTTAATGAGAGAGTTACTCATGACTCTTTCTCTGTTCGTTGTTGTTGTTTCTGGTTTTGTAGATGTCAAAGTATCAGTACAGAGCAGCTTGCTGGAATACAAGGTCTTTCTTACGCTTTTGTCCCACTGCATAAATTGTTGCACTTCAAATAAATCCTTTGGTGTCCAGGTACGCTATGGTGGGATCATGAAGTGTTTAAATAGCCAAGGCAGGTGCCTGTTGTAATTTGTCATAAATATTTGAAGTGAGGTCAGCAGTGACCAAACTTCATCAGCTACATGCACGTAAACATGAAAAAAACCCCAAACAACCAAAAGTATGGGTATCTTCTGACGAAAACATGATAGACTCAGCTGCAGAGAAGACAGCTTAGCTAGAGATTTAGATTAGAATTCCTTGTTTTGCTTTGCATGCATGTGCAGTTTTTGCTTTACCTATTAAACTATCTTTATATCAGACCATGAGTTTCCTCAGTTTTACCCTTCTGATCCTGTTCCCCATCCCATTGAGGGGGAGTGACTGAGTAGCTGTGTGGGGCTTAGTTGCTGTTAAACCACAACACACTCCTTCTCTATGTTGGCAGTCTTGTTCTGTACATTTCTCCTGCTACTGATTTTTTCCTGAGCATGGAGCGCTGCAGAGACACAGCTCTGGTCGTGAAGCAACAGTCCCGGAGGGAATGGAGGATATCTGTGAGGGTGACACTTGCCTCTAAGGGAGTTGTGATTTATGGAGACACACTCCTTTTCTGCTGGAGTGCTGGGAGGAAAGCAGACCCCAGAGCTGCTGGAAAACATTCTGAGAATCTCAGTAAGTGGTTTCTTGGCCTCCATGTGGGCTTTTTTTTTCCTCTTTAAAGGTACAATTTAACACTTTAACTATGAATTGCTTCGTTCAGGAATTTCTGCCTTATGCCTTAAACATTGATGGCACTTAATAAATAAAATGCTGCCTCTCTTCTGCTCTGCTCCCCACTTTTTTTTTTCCCTCTCTTCTTGTTGACTGCTCTCAGTTCAGCTGCAGAACTCATATACCTTCACTCCAGGTAACCTCTGATCACCTCTCAATCTTCCTCTGTAATAACTTCTCCCTTTGAGTTCTTTGTTTTCAGTGCAAAAATCTGTTTTATGTGGAAAGCAACAGGACAAAAGCAGGACAACTGGAAGGAAGGTAAAACTGAAAAGGCATGGGATCAGCTGTCTTGGCTTTTGTTCAGTACTTATTTATTAAAAGCCTTCGTATTTAAAATGTAGAAGAACACACCACCTCCTGCACCAGATAACCTAAGACTGCTGAAACGGTAGTTGATAAAGCTGGTTTAAATTTTGTACGAAGTATGCTTAATTTTGAATATGTTCATTAATTTTAGATGGAACTTCTTTTCATTTAACATTTAACTGCTTGTCTGTTGTTACTACTTCATTAAGAAATTAACTGAGATCTGACACTGAGTACATAAGGAGGTCTCTGCCCCAAAGAGCTTCACCTCTAGATACACGAGACAGTACCAGACAGCAAAGGAAACAGAGAAATAAATAGATGCAGGAATTTGTCCTAGGACAAATGGCAGGACAGTAGCAGTGATGTGATGAGGAACCGAGTCTCTTAGCACCTAAGTCGACACTCGTTTCACTGGGCTACAGTAATAACAGCAGTGAGTCTAACAAGGAGGTAATTTTGGTATTCATAGCAAGATTAACCAACACACCATGTCCAGCAGAGACAACTCAGAATTCATATACGTAAAGGGCACATTTGTAACAAATTCACTGAATCCTTTTAACCTTTTTTCCATTTATGTCTGAATAATAACACTTGGAAATATGCAAAACTAAGGCTTAACAAGCTAGAAGATTTAGATTATGGATGTTACTGTGCTCTTTCAATTTCATTAAATAGCATGCAAGGTAATTATCAGTCATGGAGTTTCCCCTCCTCAGAGACAAACCAAAGGGGAACAATTATGCCTGCAAAATCCAAGAGGAAAAAAGAAACAGTTTTTAAAAAATGTAAGAAAAGCACAGCACCAGTGGACTGTTCCAAAAGGATCACCAGGCCATGCAGCTCTGCAGAAGATAAGCAGCGACTCCATGGGGACATGAATGAGTCTTAACGTTCAGAGACAAGAGAGGGCAAAACTTAACTCTTGAATGTGACAGAGGGGAAAATGACTACTTCCACACCATCCCCCTCTTTTGCAGATGAGGCAGAGAAGGACAGCAGATTGCTCACTCGCCTGAATTGCAGAAGAGCTGGAGTTCATTTTCAGCTTGGACAAGTCTAGTAGCTGTATCCTCTGTCAAGACTTTGAATGCTTTATGTGGGAAAGCTGTACCAGGTGTACAGACTCCTGTTTGTAAGATCTGGTTTTGTCCAGGAAAAACTTGCAGCAAAACTTCATTTTCAAATAGCTACCATCTCACTGAATTGCTTCTCTCTTAGTGGTAAGGGTTGCTTTCTGGATCAAAAGATGTGTTTCAAAATAAAGCCTGGGTTATTTTCTTTTTTGGGGGGGGGCACAACTAAAACTTTAGAACATTTCCAGATGACCACTGTATGAACAATACTGTAAGGAAACCAGCAGATTTTGTATGTGAAGTTTCGAAGAGCCTCTTCACAAAGGAGACCCTCCAGGTCTTCTTCCCTGGTGTGTTTGGTCATTCTGAAGCACATGCCTGAGCACATGGGAATCTACAATATGGGATCCATGTTTGGATGGAGAAGAGATATGGGACAAAAAGGCATCCAAAATATGGCTTTTCCTCTAGAAGGAGCTGACCCTCTTACAAGACCCCCAAGGCACACCAAAGCATTTTGTCAGAACTTCAGAGGATAAACTTATGTCCTGACAAGATAGAGAGATGGATAGAAGGTTGCTATGGCCATCTGAGTAGTGAAAACAAACACAAGTAGAAGTAAACCGAAGAAAATTTTTCTTTCGTGTCCTCTGTGTGTATGTTTGCTCTGAAACCACTTGTTGATGTGCTGTGAATTAGAATGTAGATATCTGACCTTGAAACTATGGCTTGAGGGCATGAAACCACTTGAGACATAGGTTCCTGATGTCCTTGCAGGTAGAATTTCCAAAGATGTGTCCTGCTGAAGTTAGACACTGCACATTTTCCATGTGGAATTAGCTGAACCCATTCTAACAGTGATCACTGCATATAACATATTTAGTGTGGAAAAATTACTAGACCACTAAGAAGAAGGGATACAGTTCAAAGGCTCAGCTGGTATATACTCAGATTTCATTGTCTTAGTATAAATAGACTTGAAATAAATGCTTAAATCAAAATTGTGAATCTTAGTTGAGGGTAGCTTCAGGATCCAAACCTAGAACTTCCTAGCAATTTCATGGCTGGTCACTGTTGTGGTTGCCCTGCCCACAGACAAAAATCAAGAGAAAGGCAGATTTCCAAGTTTGATGCCTGTGTCAGCCCTTATCAGGAAGAGCAGGCTTGTGGTTGTCACAGGACACTGGAGGTCCAAAGACCTTGGTTTCCTTCCTAACATTTGGACCTTCGGAAGCAGCTCTCTCCTTGAGACAAACTCATTTTTCTCTCTGCAAGTGGGAGACAATACTTCTGTAAACAATAAGAATAAAATCTGTATGACACTTAGTCACTTTAATAATGACTCTATATTAAAGCCAGATAGAGAAACAAAATCTCCAGTACAAACCTATATAGCCTTCTCAGTTTAAACATAACTTTCTGTATCCATATGACCTCCTTGAAGTTAGAACTCCACAAAGAAGCCAGCCAGGATGGTCCTAATGTGATAATTTTGGGTTTCTGGTGGCAAAAGGCTCCTTTTCTTTAAAGAAAAAAAAAATATATATTTCTTAGTGTGTTGAAAACCAGCCACAAAAAGACCAACATTCCCTGGTGTTTGCATTAGAAAAAAGAGATGTACTCATAAAATGCAGATGATGAGTAGGTTTCTCGTAGTCACAAGTCAGTGTACGCAAAGCACTAACATATGTTATTTGCTAAAAGCTAATACCTAAATTCGGATCTGTTCTGGTTCAAGAGTACTTTTATTAGTGATTAAAACATAGCAACTTCTTCATCAACTCTCAGATCTAATTTTAAATAGATTCAAAGTTAATCTGAATGCCATAAGAGCTCTCAATTTTTTTAAGTTGATTTTTTTCCTACATTCAAATTCTTCTATGGTTAAGATTTGCTGTTATTATATCCTTTATTTATGTCTATATTTTGTGACTGTCGGTGATCAAGAGGATCTATCAGGTCAGCAGTCCCATCATAATTGCTTGGTTTATGTCAAAATTATTCGTGATCCCTAAGTGGGCTTCCATTCCAGCACTGTTCAGGCCCACAGCATTTAAATGTCTAACATCAGGCAAGGATGGAGCCATTATAGCCAGTAATGCTAAGGCACAAACAAGATTAAGGTAATAAATATCAAATATCAAAGCAGCTTCAACACAGCATATATCAGAGCCATGGAAAGAAAGAATTTTTCTGATTCATCATCAATTCCAAAGAATAAAAAGCCTTTCTGACCACTTAAATGAAATATTCTGTTTGATCCCCAAATGAACTGTTTTATTTTGAAATTGAGATTTTAAAAAATGTTTTCAATTTTATTTCAAAGTAAGATGAAAAGCATCTCAAAACAAAAAGAAGCACCAAATCTTTATTTTTGAAAATGTTACAAAAAAGGAGTTTAATTTTCAGGGAATTTCTCCTCAGTTTTTTGTGTGAAAATAAGTTGGTGAAATGGGACATTCCTGGAAAACTTTAGGATTTCCTTTTTTTTTTATTTTGACATGACACTGATTACCTTCTTTGAAATGAAACTCATTTTGAGATAGAATCAGTTCTGTATTTTCCAGAGATTTGGCATCTGGTGGAAAATTATTTTTCTCCACTGTCTCGAAGAACAGAAAGATGGAGTGTTAGAAGGAGTGTTAGCCAAGCTGAGGGAATTAAAAAAAAAAAAAAAGGAAAAAGGTAATTACATAGTAAAATCACAGAATCACAATTCTACAGTTGGTATATAGTGTTTTTCTTTTGAGACTTTGAAAGAGAAAATCATATCTACCCCTGTTCCTCTACAGAGGCAATCCTTTCACAGCAGTGTTTCATACCATGCATGTGTGTAGGTGTGGATGTTCTACTGGAAGGTTTAGAGGAGAAATTCTGTAGCAACCACACTGATCTTGCAGAGCAATAGGCAATAGCTGCCTTTCAGATCTGTTTCTTTCTGTGGTTCCAGTAAGAAATATGTTATCTTGTAATAACTGTAACTTACTTGTATCAGAAATGCCAGTGTGAAGAAGAATTACAGAAAAATATTTTTATCAGCTTCTTGAATGAAAGAAATGCACCGTGTGCCATTCTATCCTTTGCCCCATTGCAACTCCATCTCTCATCATCCCTCCCGAAGAGATTTGGTTTGATGCTGGGCAGTCTGAGAACCACAGCCTTGATCTGTAATTTCTGAATGTGGGCAGAATGAATGACTAAGTACTTTAAGGTCACAAACTGGACACTAGGGATAATATCCATATTAGCACATTAGTGCTTAATTACTGTTCAGGTCATACTCTCCTGAGATGTGTTAGATGCCCTGCAGAGCTTACACCAGGTTGAAGCTCTGAATCTTCTTAGATTGAGGAAGCTCTGGTGTTTAGGTCTTTCTGTTCCTGAGTGAATGCTAGGCTGATGCTATCAGCACTTCCTCCTCTTTTCTTGTCATCAAAAAGAGACATATACACCAGCCAAATCACTCTGCCTCATATCTGAATCCTGCACCAATACAGGAGGGTGAGCTACTGCCTGGGAGATGAACTGGCTGCCTTGGAGAAAGACACTGTTTTACCTGTGCCTTACCTGTCTTTGACAGCTTCAGCTGACCACCCTGAAACTTCTCACAATTGTGAATTTAATCATTCGAGTCTGATTGCAGTCACGCCTGCAGCTGACTGCTCGGTTTTTCAGTAGAGCAAGAGCAGGTTTCATGATGTCATTGTTGTTCTTTGGATTAAGCCTCAAGAAACTATTTCCAAGATTGAAGCAGCAATCTGTCGTTCATGCCCAGCTTCTACTTGCATAAAAAGAGGGAAGGAAGGACACGTTGAGCCTCCCCAAATCCTCATGTTGGTGTGTTCCTTTTCATCACTGAATATCAAAGTATTCAAAGTTAATCCTGCAACTATTTCTGCAGGACAAACAAGACTGAGTCAATTGAACACACAGAAAAGAACCTCTTCCCCGCAAAACAGGGAGGTGCTTTATAGCAGAAACTCTGCTAGACACACACACACATCCAGTAACCCACTAAAATCAGAGAACAATGATGGGCTATATATATTTATTTTTTTTCTTCCCTCTTGCCTCTTTGGAAAAAGGAGTGTGGGTGGAGACAGACACTTTGGCTCCATATTCACCTAAAAGCCCTTTAAAATACCCGGTGCATTGAGCAACATGGAGAGGCAGCAGTTTCTATCTTCATTTCTGCATGTTGACAGAGAGAGGAGAATTTTATCTAGGTCAGCTTGTTTTCTGTGATGAGGCACAGTTTGCATGGGTGCAGCAGAAGCGAGGTGGATACACAGCCATGAATGATGGCTACCATGACACAGGGCAACAGCAGCTAACTCAGTCGTGTTTTCATGTAGATGAACTGCTAGCTAATGTTCCAAATCCCAAACTGAATCCAAACCTGAGCTGCCACACTCAAGTACTGTGAAGCTTCAGGTCTGGCTCACATCATCCCATGATGCACAGGAGATCGCCTGCGTGAGTGGAAAGGTGTTGGATCTCCAAAGATGTTCCAAGGAAGGGAAAGGATTGTTTGGTGAGATGCCAGCCAAACCACTTCCATGCAGGGCCTGTCAATGGGGTCTGTATCACGATGTCCTGCCCATCTCTGATTTTCGCACCATTTCTCCACTGAAGGGAGATTTGTGTTATTTTTGTTGTTTGGACTACACACAGTTGACCTTGTAGTGTCCTGTCTGTGTGAAGAAAAGGACCAAGCCCAGGAAGCAGATCTGGTCTAGGGGAAACAGAAGAAAAACTGGCCCTGAGCGGAAAGCTGCCACATACTGCTTGCTTCTAACATCAATTTGCCAAGATGAAATGTTCTAGAGGCAAAGGGATTACACCAGACATGAACCTGTCTTGCTGTGTTTTGTAAAAAATTGGGTGTGTAGAGTACAACTGCCTTCAGGCATGTTCAACTTGCAAAACCTGTTAATCTTGGTAGAAAATAGGATTTACTGCCCTCATATGCACCATGAGAGCTCTGGTCCCATACAGGGTAGTATTTGTGTTCTTAAAAATAATTTTTAGCAATATTTTAAAAAGTATACAAATGAAAATAAATGCTTTTCCTGCCTCAGAAAACATTGAAGAAAATCCTGGCCGATTTAAATACATTTGCATGCATCCATATATGCTCACTGAAATATTATTGGTACTTATGACAATTTAATTTTTCCTTCAGGACTGAGTTTCTCTTTCCGTTCTAATGGTTCACAAATGGCAACAATACCAAAAGTTCATGCTCCTGCTCTGTGATCATATTAAAGTTCTCTGTTCCAATTGGCGCCAGATACATCTGTAGACTAAAAGCAACTTTAAACATTAAATAACCTTTCCATATCTCCTATGACAATTCAGTTATTTGCATTTTTTTCACTCAGACACATCACATCTCAGATGTAAATTTTTATGTATCTCTTCGAAGTCTGAATATCTGTCAAACTCCTACAGCAAAGAGCTACTATTGCTTAGAAAACACTGTGGAAGTGGATAAAACCCTAGATATGTACATCAGTTAGGCTTCAGCTAGCTTAGTCCCCAGCTCCCACATGAGGTTGCTTTTTGATGCTTCAGGTTTGGTTCTATGGCTCTGAGTTCATCAGATGCACTTCTCCCAGTGACTCATGGGTGCATTTGGACCCGAGAGGAGGAGGTGAAAGGGGAGAAGGGATGTTTGTGTGTGCGTGGGTGCATGCACAGTGCAATCTGAGGCATGCAGTGCAGGTGATGAAGCAAGGCACCCAGGCTCTCCTGCACAGTCACTGAGAAGGGAGGGCTCCCTGGTCGCAGTAGTCTGGTGTAGGGGCACTGGAGGAGACATTGTCTAAATGACCAAGACAGCTGGCACTCTACATTGGTCACTAGGTGAGATGCTTAGGGTTATATACTACAAACATCCCCACTCTCAAGAACCTTTGAAAAAGTAAGACCGGCAAGGCCAGACACCAGCAGAAGCAACTTCAGGTGGTTACTCTGGGGCCTATGCTTCTGGGGTCCTTGGGAGCCTGTGTCTTCCATACCTTGCAATCCTCCTGGAAAGCTGCCTCTCAATATCTGCTTTGTAAAAGGTGCTGCTTCTCTCAGCACACTGACAGGAACTGGTGCCTTTGATATGCAGGGATGGAGGGTTATTACGGACCTGACAGGACAAGGCAACTTGCTCCACCCTGGGTCACTCCATGCACTCCATCCTGAATAGGAGTAGGCCTTTCAGGAGAGGATCTGGGTCAGCAGGCTTGGAAGTGCAGTGCTCGCTGGGAGAACTGGGACACTAAACAGACAAGTTGGTGTTACTGAAGGGCCTGGAGATGAGAGTTTCACAAACTTTTAGAAGAATTTAAGATTCTACTTCCAAATCTGTTAGTTCACCAAGAAAGAAAACAAAAGCCAGATTCTGATCTTAGTGATGTCATTGTAAATATGGATAATAACACTGATTTCAGCTAATTCTAAAGGTGATGATCTTTCATCATTAAAACTAGTGGTAAAACACCATGTGATTCAGTGCAGGTGGGAAATCACCTCACCGAGACACAACTGCAATGCATTTTCAAATGCCAGTGTATTAGACAGTACTGCTGTGTACTTGTGTGCATCCCAGTCAGTAATTTTAACTCTAATGAGATATCCACTAGTTGCAGCTAAATCTAATGCATGCTTTATAGTGAGGTTGTGCTTTTGCAATCATTAGAGTAGTGTGAAAAATAAATCAATTCACCTCATTCTCATATACCTGTTGGCACACAGGACAATAGAACTGGAAAGGAAATTCCAGGGCCATAGATTTTAACTCTGCTTGGTTGTGGGCACCAGTTCAAGTGCCTTCATGAAAGGGGAACATCAAAGTAGTGCACAGCATTTGAGATAAATTCTCACCAGGGACTTGTAAAATGTTATTAATTCATCCTTGTCTCCTTTAGCCTCTAGTTCATATGACTTCTGCAAACACTGGTAGAAAACAAATCAGATCATTGATTTGGAGTCAGCTTGCAGTTGACTGTGAAATTAAATGTAAACTGTACACAGATATTTTGGGTAAATTTGTGGCATATGAGAATAATTAGCTTTCTGTCAATATTTCTACTTCAAAAGTACTTAAAAGATGGGTAGATAAAACCTTGTTACTTAAATTATAATTCACTGAAAATAACATATCTCTGTCATCATCATGATATTAAGACTTGATCATATCTTGCATTTGAAATTATCAAATAACAATTATTCAGATCATCATGGCTTTGCGAACGAAGATTTGGGAAGGGCTCTACCCACATTTGTTACAAGCATGCTGGTGGCTAATAAGGCCAGTACGAGATAGACGCGTCTGATTGCAAAAGGTACAGCAGAAAGACTCCTTAGGTGGTATATTCTGCAAGGTACTATTCTTTCTGCATTGTCTTTTCTCCTTGCGAGTGATCCTGTGTGTGTTCTCAAAGGAAGCAGCAGCGTTATAGGTGGTGTGTCTCCAGGCCTCCCGATTTGAGGCCAGAGTAGACCAGTTATGTTGGTCAATATGGCTGAGGCTGAGATGTTGTTTCAGGGAGTCCTTGTATCTTTTCCTCGGGGCTCCTCTTATGCAGCAGCTGGTGGCAAGTTCACCATAAAGATCTTAGGGAGGTGGTGGTCCTTCATCCTTGAGATGTGCCCTGCCCAATGCAGCTGTGTTCTCAGCAACACGGCCTCAATACTTGTGACTGCTGCTTGTTCTAGAACAGATGTATTGGTCACATAATCTGATCAGTGGATGTTTAGGATTGTTCAGAGGCAACGCTGATGGAAGCGTTCTAAGAGACGCAAGTGGTAGTGGTAGATAACCCATGATTCGGAACCATATAAGAGAGTAGACAGCACTATGGCTCTGTAAACACTGATCTTTGTACTTTTCTTCAGGTGTTTATTTTGCCAAACTCTTTTATGAAGCTTTCCGAAGGCACTATATGCCTTTGCTAACCTGTTGTCTATCTCTCTGTCAATCTTACCGTTCAAGGAGATGAGACTACCTAGGTAATTAAACTGCTGGACTGATTTGAGCTCTGATTGGCCAATGGTGATATGGGGGATGATGGAAGACTTCCTGAGGTGCCGGTTGATGGAGAACTTCTGTCTTCTTTAAGCTGACTTCCAGCCCAAAGAGCTCAGCAGCGTCTGCAAAGCAGGATGTTAAACGCTGCAGGGCTGCTTCTGTGTGGGCGACAAGGGCGGCGTTATCAGCATAAAGCAGCTCCCGGACAAGATGGTTTAAGGTCTTGGTGTGGGCCTTCAGTCGCCTTAGGTTGAAAAGGCTTCCATCAGTATGGTGTCGAATAAGTGATCAGAAGTACTGCTCCAGCACAGCCTGGCAGTGCTAGTCATATTGGGAATCAAATTATTCAATTCCCTGCTCAACTGAATTAGTGGAAGTGGATGGTAAGTGGTAAGTACACATGGAGACCTCCAACACAGTTGCATTAGGATACAGCTGAGTGTAAACCTAAAGAACCACTGGACTGACTCAGTATCATTGCAGTGGAAAATCATTGATTAAACAGATTGTGTTTCAAAGCCCAGAACTGAAAGTCTTTCAAAATTCTGAGTTGTTTTTGACTAGTCCCATCAATTTATTCTTGTCCTACAGGAAAGTGATATGCAGCCAGGCTGCTACAGGCCAAATGATGTCAAAGGATTTCAGCACTGTTCCCATCACACTCTCTAGGGCTGAAGAAACCCTTGAATAGCCCATAGGCCACGCATAATCTCATCCTCCCACAAGACCTGCTGGGCTCGTTGTGTACCCAGCCACCAGTTGTGACATGAGGCTGTGACTCACATCGTGCAGGAGGTAATGGAGAGTTTTGACTAGACCAGTCTCTCTGCTCTTGGGACTTTCTCCAGTCAGCAGGAAAGGGCTGCTCTGCCATGACTTCTCTGGCATTCCTGATACCAGGAATCAGTGTGATGCAGAAACACAGGATAACTGGAAAACCAGGTTGGGCAGGGATTCACCCAGCTGGTCAGGGATTCAGCCTCTCTTCCCATGAGAGATGAATGAACCTGTACCGTGAGCTGGGCAGTGTCAAAGTGCATGAGTATATAAAGCTGCAAAGTCTCACCAGCCTAACTCACCATCATGGGCTCCCCATCATCCGATAAGGCATCTGGCTTTAAAACTCCCTGTCACCTTACCTTTTATTGTATTAACAGTTATCTGTTTTGAAAGTGTTTGTGTCTTTCTTCTTGGGATTCAGAAAGTGTCACCTCCTTGTGCAAAACAAGGCAAAGGGGATAAAAATAGTGGAGTGAGAAGCAGCTAGGGAAGGCACAGTGTGTCCTTTCTCTAGTGGGCTCCAGACTACTCTTTGGAGAAGAGACAGGGCTAGGAACAGTAAAAAGAGATGTTTGGAATTTCTATGATGTTTATCTTTCTTAGTAATAAAACTTAGCAAGGGTTTACAACAATTGTCCTCAGAAAGATTTACAGTTTCCACACATTTCTCTTTTATTTTGTGACTGGTGGTGAGTGTTGTCAGCTTCACAACTTGCACTAATAAATATTACAGCCATAGGTCTCTCTGATAGTATCATGTTTCCGTGTGTTTCCATTCCCTTGCATCCCTGCAGCATGTGACATTACCCAGGTGTACCAGCTGGCTGCCTACAGCTCCTCTGACCTCATCCTGGGAAAGCATCTGTAGAAAGTATCTCGGGAGATGGCCCTCCAGACTTTGCTCTTGAATTTTTCCATCATTACTAATGCCAGTACAACTCTAGTGACAGTAGCAGGGGCTACTGCTGGCAGTGGGAGTCTGGACTGCCACAGTGTGTCCTGGTTCATGTGAGGTGACACAAGAACAGGATGGGTGAAGATCTATTTACAGCAGCTTTCCCCCAGCACTGCTGAGGCACCTGTGGCCACAACCAGGCTGCCTTGCAGGGAAGGAAAAAAATGTAGGGTGGAGGTTCTGAAAGGCTGCTCTGCATGCTCAGGACTGGCCAGCTTCAGGAAGGAATGTCTATGTGTTGCATGCACTAGCTGTGGTGCAAGCCTTGAAGCCTGGCCCATGGGGAAAAGCTGTCCCCAGGTGCTTGGAAGAGGAAGCCAAATGCCTGAGTATGGCCCCAGAGTCTCATCTGTGCAGTCTGGTGGGATATAAAATTTTTCTCTATCAGCACATGACCTGAGCTTGGCTTTCCTGAGCTCTTGGGTGGTGTGAGCAGTCACACAACCTGCTAGGTCCCCCATGGCAGCAAGCTGTTTTCAAACCAGAAACCTCTGCAAACCATGGCCACCCTTCTCAACATCTACCTAGTCTCTGTCATTGGTTTTATTGGCCTATGCACTTCCTCGTGCATGGAAATTGCTCCAGCTTTTCTGCTATTTTTCCTTTTTTAAACAGATACCAAAGTGAGAGAGTATCTATGTTCCCCACAGCTCATCCCAGGGATTGAAATGAAAGTTGAGATTTCTCTAACTTTTTACAGTCCTTGTGTTTTCTCAGTATATGGGAATCATGTTTTGAAAGCGATGTGTATCATGGCCCTGGCTATTTACATTCATTGCCTAGTTATTTTTATCTGTGTCTGAATTTGTGGGCTAATTACACAGGCACACACACACAGAGAAACCACTTTGGCCCATTCCCAGAGATAAAGTAACCTAAAGCATGCATTACCAGCAAACACTCAAAGGTTTGTTCTACTATTTATCTGATAGATCTTTAAAATAAAATGGTTTAATACGCTTTCAAATGAAAACACGGAACCACCATAACTAAGATTTCCGTGCTAAAGGCAACCAAATTACAACACATCAAAGTCCTTCCTAGCATAAGTCATACTACCTCTAGGTGCCCACCTGAAGCTTCAGAAACCACAGCCATCCTCTGCATGTACATGGACACACCATGTGGCATTTCTTACCCCAAAGTATGTGTCAATCCTCTCCTCTTGCCACGGTCCTACCACTCTTGCCCACTGGTTACATTTAAATTTTGCTGCTTTTTTGATTGCAGCATTGATAGAGCACCTGGGTGGTCCCAGGAGGAAGGTCCATCCATATGGGAGACTCATTGCATTGGGAACATACTAAGAGCTTCCCTGTCTCCAGTGGTCTGAGCCACGGAAATTGAAATGATGAAAATGGTGAAAAATATGCCAAGAAGAAGACGGTGTGAATTTTTTAAAGTCAAAACTTAGATAAGAATAAATCATGGTGATTAAGCCTCGTAGAAACAACTAGTGATTTTGAGTGTCTGTGATTCTACGAGGGCATTTGTACCCTGGAATGAAAAGACATCAACAGTTATGCAAGTAACTCCCTTCTGGAGTGTAATATCATATATACACCGATACATTCAGATTTATATGTTAGCTATGGTAGGATTAGATATTCCAGCCATAGACTAGCCTATTTTGATCATAATGCAGTAAGTGTATGCATGTATAAAATATTAATATAGCAATATTTTTATCTTTCTGTGCCAAAAAACTTACCATTGCTCTATCTCTGGATGCTATCTTCTTCAATTTCAAAGGGTATATCCTCCATGATTTTATCTGGCATCAGTCAAGCAACAGAGTCCATTTACTTGTCTCACCTGCCCTTTCCCCAGGGTCAGAGCAGGCCTGCTGTGATGGCAGCAAGGGCTCACACATCCCCCTCTGCCTGGTTTTGCCTTGAGCTTTCTTTTTACTGGAAGTAAAAAGAATCTTTGCCTCATGGAATCAAACAGCTCCTGGTTGCATCCAGCTCTCCAGCTTGTTCTGGCACAACCAAAATGCTCCTGTAAGTCAATGCTGCAAGAAGAGCACAGCAGAAGGGAGAGGGTACTGGGAAAACACCACCCTAACTGCAATGGCTCTGGTGGTCAGGTAATCCCTTGGGAAAGGGATATAGGATATAGTGATAAAACCATCTCCATGGTGTCTATGCTGTAACACCACGAATGCAAAGCCATACTCATGATGAATGCAAGTTCAGAGGCACCCTTGGAGGATTTGGGTGTAGGAATCTTGAGAACAGCAAAGGAAAGATTTCTCCCAAAGTTTAATTTGTAGAATATAATTTTTAACCCATAAAACCTGATTCCCAATATTAGGAAATTTCAGGACAACTCAATCTCCTGACAGTTCTGTGACCCTTTGAAAACATTTTTGTGGTCAGGGTTTGCTTTCACATCTAAAATTAACTTCAAAGCAACTTTTCCCCTTTTCTAAAGAACTCAGGCTTTGGGTTCATAAATAAATAAAAGATGGCAAAGTAAAAGAGACCAGATCTTAGCACTTCCCAAAGAAAATGAGATTAAGAAGTATTTATGAGCCACGGACTTGAAGCCTTCCCTTGATCTGTGTGTGTACAAAAATGAAAAATGGCATATTTAGCCATGAAGATCCTTTTTAGTTGGATTCTTTTAAAAGATTCTTTTAAAATGGTAAGCCCTTCTGAGAAGGCAGACTCCATCTTTCCCATCCCAAGTCAGACTTAATGTACTGTTGGCATTTAATGCACACTACCAGGGACTAGGGACTCATGTTTTCATCTTTTAATGATAGTTATTTGTATAAATGATGGTTATCTGTATAAGTGATACTTATCTGTATAAATTCTGTACTTCCCAGCTATGACATCTGAGATTTGAAAAAATAATGATGGAGACACGACAAACTATGCCCCTCCCATTCTCCCTGGCATGCAGTGATACACACAAGCATAATTGCTATCACACCATTTTGAGTCACAAAATAATGAAAATTTTCATGTAAAGATGGCACAGAAATATGCAATGTTATTTGAGTCACTGGACTGCGGTACCAGGATGTATGAATTACAGTGTTCAAAAATAAAAGGAAAGAAATTTTTTTTTCTTATTTGTGATACCACAGAAGTCCTTTAAAAAGCTGGGCTTTAATTCCAGTGATGAGCTAAACCTGAATAATGAACCAAATCAGGACACCATCTAAATGACAAGGCTCCTGTCCTTCAGAGGTGCTTTTCAACCCTGTCAGATATTTCGGAAATAATCCTGCGGCCTATTTGTTGGAGCTGCTTTCTCAGGATAGTCTGAGAAACTGTCTTGTCTCTAGACAAGAAAGTCCCCATGGACAAGATGTACATACAAGCTAATGAAAAGAAAAGGCTGGAAGGGACTTGGAAGGCCAACCCAACATATCCATGTTGTCCTTGAGACACATTTATCCAATTGATCCATAAGATATGTAGCAACAGGGTTGATTAATTCAGCTTATTATCCACTATAATACCTGTTTCCTTTTCTGAACTGCTCCCAACCAATTTTTATCCATTTTGTGCTTGTGCTTGACTAAGGCTACCTAAATCTAACACTTTGCATGTGTTTCCATTAAATTTTATTTTTTTTTAAGCCTATTTCTTCAGCTTTTCCAGAGCAATTTGAATTTGAGCCTATCCTCCAATCTGACAGCAATCTCTGCTGTATCACAGAATTTGTAGCTGTAGTAAGTATACTTTCTATTTCATCACCCAGCTCACTAAAAGGGGAAAAAAAAAAGCATCATGTTTGAACCTGTCAGGAATGAGTTTTGTATTTAGATATCTTTTGAATTTAGTGTTGAAACACTAAACTCTTCTCTGGGTATGGTACCCAGTCAGTTAGGCATCTATCTTATGGTATTTCTCTGGAGGTTGTTTATGTAAACCAGGTGCTAAAAACCAAACACCCAGTGAAGTCTGAAGCATCCTGACTTCATGCACTGGCATTTCGCTGTCCCTTCTTTAAAGGCCCCAGAACACTTACATAATGCTTAATGTTATGTGAGAGTTGGTACGTCTCAGTATGAGAAGGTGAAATCTTGATTTCTATTATGTTTAAGTGGATTTTCTTTTTTTCTGCAAAACTGTAACCCAGAAACATTATTGAAAGGCCAGAGTAAGGTAAAAAAAGTTAATTTTGTGGTATGGTATGTTATATGTTGGAAGTGAAAGCCATAAATCACAAGCTTTTCAATGTGACACATAATGATTGCTCTTAGATACTGGCCTGCTTTATTTACAAGACTTTAAAAATTACATTGTGAATACTCATATGATCATAATAAAATGATTGCCTGAAGAAGTGTGAATTCCATTTAGCCTTTTCAAAGAAGCGCTCAGTGAGCTTTGTACTGCGTGGGCACGACCTTGGAAAAGGCCTACCATTTGACTATGAAAACATGGCTTAGTTCCAGTGTTAACAACATAGCTCTGTTAAAATAACTGGTGGGGGCAACAACCTATAATTTTTGTAACATCATTGAAAAAACTGTTTTCCTTAAGCAGTGTTAATTGTGTACAGCACAATTTTTTTGTACACATTAATAATATTGGTTTGATTAGCTATTTTTAACAAAACCCATGAAGAAGCATCTTTGGATGCTTCTTTCAGTGAAGGGTGAAAGCACGTTAGCAGTGTTCTGTTCTTGATTCTATTTCTTCATTTTGGTTTTTTTTATGTGAATCTCAACAGAGCAATTTGAGCCGTATCAGTCATACATTATCAGATGGTAAAAAAAAAAAGTTGATGTAGAGGAAAATACGACACCATGCACTCTGAATTATAACCTGGTGGAATAAAAATTGTTCCTCTGACCCTCTTCTAACTCAGCCCGATTACAGAGCAGTCTAACTCTGAATACCTTAATAGTAATTTCTTATTGTCACCAGAGTGAAAATGGCCCAGGGAATAATGTATTTGCCATCAATTCACACTGTCTAATACCTTTTCTTTGTTTCGAAAGTTTGATGTGTATGGTAAGACTGACTATCTTCCTAGGCTATATCCTCTAACTTATGTCATCACTGACGTCAATAAAAAGAAGAATGTAAAATGCAACCATTTCAGCTGAATTGTGAGCTCTATGACTGCATGAGGTGGAGGGCTCTTGACACGTATGCATGCTTTCTGCAAACACCACAGAAGAGGTGTTTTTGTATCAACTCCAAAGGATTTGGGTGAGGGCAAGTGCCTTTTTCATTTTTTCATTCTGCTAGCCCTGATACAGTCCTGCTACCCGAAACCCCAACAGGAAATATTTCAACACAGAGACAGTCTTCAGTGATTAAACTGTCATGAAATACAGATGAAGTTGGTGGGGTTGATTGGCTCTCACTGTGCCTTGACGCAGCTGTGGCTTGGATGAGCAGAACTGGTTATGAGTCAATCTGACAAGGATGGGATCACGCCAGAGGTCAGGGGAACCAGCGAGTTAGAAGAGCACAGACAGTTATTTTCTCTTTCAGGTTTTATTTTTTTAAACTGGCGATTTGTGACACTGAGTGAGGAAGGTGACTCCACCACAGTCTCCTTCGTCACACACTGTTGTTACATGGTGCAGTGCTGCTGAGGCACAGCACCTTCAACCCTCAGCTGGGCCAATGCAGGTACCCGAAGGAGCTTTTTGCAAGAGACAGTCAAGCTTGGGGAGTCACCCTGGTTTCCCAGGTTACTTGTGCAGACAGGTCAGGACCTAATTTTAAGGGTTCCTACATGGCTACATTACTGGAGCAACTGCAAATCAGAGAAAATGTTGGTAAAGGTGATGAGTATCGTTCCATACATTGGTTCTGACCCATTTTCTTCTTTGCACTTTATTTTATCCATCCTGAAGAAACTGTGTCTCAGCCACATCTCCTAGTTTCCTTCCCTCTGTAATAGCAAAGAGGCTTCAACTGCTGACTCTGAGACATGACATGCTGTTGAAAAGTGAGGGAACTGTACTATAGAACTAAATTTTTGACCCAGTTCACTAAAATGCTTGATTTGTTGAGCAGCAAATGATGTCATGAAATGTGGGTTTTTTTCCATATGGGGCCCAATGTGCAAGAAGGTACTGGTAGCTTCTTCTTTTATAAGGGTTTGAAAAGATCTGGAAGGACTGTTGGATACTGCTGTGAAGAGACTGAACACAAACACGTGCATTACAGCAAAGGTTAAAGAAACTTCAAAATTCTGAACTAATAAAGTAAAACTAGAATGGTGTGCATATCAATAAAGGCAAGGAAACTATGCCCATGTGGCTTGGCTTAATGGTCTTTCTGTGCTTTGGGAGGATCCTTAAACTGGAATGAATTCACTCTCTGACTGGGCTTTGCTGGAGTTTAGACAGAAACTCATCTAACTGAGATATGCTGACCCAGACTGATGCCGCTTAAATTGAATATAAGGTGTAACTTTCATAAATCACGTTAGCAGATTAAACAGTTACAATTGAAAGGTCTTGATTTGTAGGCACTAGGCTGTAAATTAGCTACTGAAGTAGAAGGCTGTGAGTTTAGGAACCTGACTGGGAACACCCATCCTGTAGTACATGTATTTGGCAATAAGCCCCTATTGAGGGACCAAAGAAAACAACACAGCTGTGACTGATCAAGTGGAAGAGAAGTAATACAAAACACCCACCAGTTTTGTTGTTTCTAGAATATCCTGGAGGGATTAAAGACATAAAAAGTAGGCAAGAGAGTCTGAATCTTGGCCTTTCAGTAAATAGTCACCTTCCTGTTGGTGCATTTCCTAGGTTTTGCAGTATTCCTGCAAACATTTTCTCAAGTTTCTTGGTCTGATTCAGTCTCATACACATCTTTTTCAGCATGTTCCCAAAGTAGACACCCTATTTTTAAAGGTTAATTGTGGATGCCATGTTGTGATCATCCACATCTATAGCAATTATGTTTTATGGTTGCCTGTGCTTAAGACATGAAGTTCAGCTTTGCATTTAACACACTCCTAAACCATCTGTAATTCCTCTCTAAGCTTCCTCTCTTCCCTCAATTAGTTGGTTTCCTTCATTATACCTTTATTCTAACATTCATTCCATGCTTGTTGCTTTTTTATCACACAGTCCAAAAGGCTCACGGTACACTCTCTGTTTTAGTAAAGCCTATTTCTTGTGCTTGGAAAAGCTGATAATAAATAAATATTGGGAGGAATGCATGTGGAATATCACATTAACCTCTAAATACAGAGATTCTTAAGCTTTCCAATTCTCACTGGAAATATATGTGGCATGAAAATTTGAGAGAGGCTGAAGATTGTTTGAGGATGGTTATCTCACAGAATATAAATAGCTGGGAGAAAATTATGTCATGACAACATCTTGTGATGCACTTTGTGCAGAAGTGACTGGCTGTTAAATGGTCACACTGCAATGCTGGCTAAAGTTACCAGGGACTTTCTTCTGGAAAAGGAAGTTTCTAATAAAAACACCCAAGTACTTCGAATAATTGCTAACAATAACCTGGACTATAGTACTTCAGTTGTACAGTTCAGGAACATTAAACCTCTTAACCTTTGAGTTGCCTACTTGATTTTCAGTGAATATGATTCTCAAGATGATAACAACTGTGCTCCTTCGTTCTTTATTAAGGACACACATGATTTCTCCCTTGCATATTAACACTCATTATAATAATAAAGAATGGCAAAAATACAGATATCAAAAGATTATTAGTACCTTCTAGACACAGTCATTTCATGTTCCTTTTTCTAGAACTACACCACTCCAATTAGCGTAACAACTATTGCTACATTCAGAGTGTCAACAGTAACATTTGATGACACAGAAACCTTGAAGAGCCTAATTTCATCCATTGTTCTGTCTGGAGCTTGTTTGAAAAATCTGGTTTATGTCTACTCTTTTCCTGTGTTTCTTTTACAGTGTGAAGAGAAAAGCAACAACAATAGCACCCATTTTTGGGGTTAAGGTGAATCCATCTATACATCAGGGGGAAAATCTGCTCTTTTCCAGAATACCAAAGCACAAACACATAGCATTCAACATGAACCATTCTGCTGAGGTTAGATGCATTTGCATGCTAAAAGATCTCCACATCAAAATGTAGATGCCACACAAAAGAAAATACAGACGAAGAAGAAAAACATGTTTTGCTAACAACAACTAAGGCAGCTTAGCTTCTACTAATGGATAAGATAAAGTATTTTGTCCAAATTCAGCTATAAAGTGTTACATTCTTACTACAGGATTTATAACAGATGCTGGCTGCATCAACCAAAACTCTAAGGACCTTGGAGAAGGGTGTCCAGCTGGACTGGCCTGAGCCTCAGCAAGGGCAATGGAGAGAAGACAGGTTGCAGGCACAAAAAGTGGTCTCAGGGCAAACAAGCTGCAGTAGCCTGTAAGGTGTTGCCAGGACAGCATCAATGCAGTCATGAGAGAGATGAACAGGGCTGAGCTCCCATGAGGTTCTGTGGTTGCATCCGTCCACATGACTGGTGCCAAATGAGTAGGGAAGGCACTGCTTCTGGCCCTGAAGTGGGCAGCATGCAGCAGGATACCTTTATATTATCCTGTTGGATAACCCCAAATCTGAAACACAAGGTAATTCTCTCCAAAATGAAATAATTTTCACTTAAAACAGCTAGAGATGTTCTTACCACAAGAAAGCTTTGATGAGCAGGCACAGACCAGATTAATTAGTCTGCTTGCAACTCACAGCAATTCTATACATCAAGGTTGGAGGGAGGAATAAAAGCACTTGTGTTTTTACATAAACACAGCATAGAGTTCAGCTTACCCTCAGGATAGGATCGACTCTGACAGTCACATTGAAACCACCCTTCTTAGTAACTAAAGGTAAACTACAAGTTCAGAAGGTCTGATTTTTCACAGAGGATTACATGTTGCTACATAATTCTCACTGGACGAGCTCACTAAATAGATTTTTTCTCTTCCATTAGATCTCTCCTGGTTTTATCTGCCTCCTTCTTTTCAACTCCACACCTCCTTCAGATCACCATTCCAGCATTTCATATATTATCCTTATTTACATGCAGTGGATTTGGACTAGATTCACAAAAAGGTTTACTCACCTAGCACCACTTACCTGCCACTGTACTTCTCAGCACCACCATTTGTATTCCCATTGAGCTGCTGCATATGCCTGGAGGTGCTTATTTCCCTGCCAGGAAAATTCCTAAATATTGCCCCTGAACTTGCCAAGGTCTTAACCGTGTGAGCCTCCAAGCACCTAAATCACATCTAAACCCCCTGCTTTCAGGCCTGACCTGACATGCATTTTCAGAGCACACCTTCCATATCAGGCGTCAAAGTTCAGTAAGAAAAATGTTGGTGAATCTCTGTGGTTCAGTGGTCACTGCATCCATGCAGCACATGTGAAATGAGGGGAGCCTGTCTGTTTCACAGGTTCTAGTTTCAAGTAATTTCTGTGGTTGAAGGTACTCCTGCTCTTGAAGATGCCCCTGTGGAAGAGTCAGTTAGGTGGTAATCATGAGGTCAAGTGGGCAGAAAAGTAGGAGAGAAATCAAGTGCAATCAGCAAGGATGAAAACTCTAGCAGTGGATTTACTGAAGTGAGAGCTACCCTCTTTCTCTGGCTGTTTTTCTCTGAGGGTAGAGGCAAGAGAGACAATGCTTAGCAACTGCAGAAGTCTGGCAAAGGAGATGGTTGGCCTCCATTCTCTTGGGAACAGTGAAAGGGGAACTAAAATGTTGCCTCTGTCACTTCAGGCCAGCTATGTAGGTTGCTGGGTACTGTCTGAAAGCATCCTCAGTGTCTGAAGGATAACTCAAATTGTATTCTAAGTGGAATGAAGCAAGTTTTCAGAAGCTTAAAAAAATTACAGGACAGATGAAAGGGCCTTGAATGAGTGTTGTGACTTTCCCACTATTTTTACTGGATAACTGTCTCACAGATTCTCTGCTTGATTGGTTTTGTTGTGCTGTAAAAGATGCAAAGACCAACTTATACAAGAGTAGATCTCCTGAATCCAAGCCATAATTATTTTAATATTTATTGAAAAACATTTTGAGTCACTTCAGATCAACTATGGAACCAGTCTTAGCGTAAAATGAATTTGCACAATCACTGTGGATTTCATAATGCCCTCTGGACACAACTAACTGGGAATAGAAATCTTTGAAAAGTATTTCCAGCCACATTAAAGATAGTGACATTTGCATCTGATATGCTTGGGAAAGATATCCACTGGTGTATCTCATCTCAGGATGTCAGACCCAATCCAGAGGGAGCACTCCACAGCTGCAGATGGAGAAGAGCAAGAGGGCAGCCACAGCAGAGGTTGCTCCTCCTGAGCACCTTAACCAAGAGCTTTCCCAAACCCATCCTCTACCACCATCAGCACCTCTACTGAGGTAGAGACCTCCTCTATTTTGTTTCTGATTCTACTTACACTGAAGTGAATGGAAAAAATTTTATTCTCCTTAGATCACTAAAAACATATATGGGATCTCTGGACATACCACAATCCAGGGTAAAATGTGCTGCTACTGTCATCCAGCCCTGACTGATCTCTTAAAGACCTTCGCAGCCTTTTCAGGACACCTACTCTCCTGCTTTGCTGTCCTTACTCTTCATGAATTCTTCCCACTGAAGCTCAAGTCTTGCTTTATCCCCTACCAACATGCAAGACAAATTTTTCCTTTTCTGTTTGGATCAGCCTTCAAAATAGACTCATTTTTATTACTTCTTAGCATTGTTTTTGAGGCTAAGAAACCTCCATGCTTTTGCCCTTCCTTCAGAGGTGCCATTTCCTCCTGCCCTCCTCAGCTGCTCCATAAAACCTTCCTGATTTTCTCATGTCATTCTGGGAACGCAGCACACAATCATTCTTTCCACACATCTGGAAAGAGCATTTGCAGCACCATGAAATCCAGCAGACTGAACGATGAGACCTTGATGTATGCCCAGACTTAATAGCACCACTTTCTCAATTGCAGAAGAGGGATAACTTGAAAAAAGAGAAATTAAAAGAATCTTCATGTGCAGGCATCCCATCATTCAAAAAACTGCTTAGGTCATCTGAAAGCCACATCTCAGACCATGCTTTGCTGGATGCAACAAAGAGGGATTCAGACACAGTTGGCATCCCGTCTTTCACCTGATAAAGCCCTAATGTGGGTGAAGAGGATGACGAGAGAGCAGCATGTGGGTCCTGACCAGTGTAATAAGCTAGGTGCATATACAGTCACATTTGGTTGCTATTTGCTTGGCTCTGAGGCAGCAAGTGGCATGTCAGCAACAGCAGGAGGCAGTTGGAAAGATGCAGGGCATTTTGGGTTGCTCTTGGATGCATCCCCTTCATATCTTCCTATATTCAAATTTGAAATAAAGGAGTACATAAATTCAACACCCAACACTCAACAGCTGGGATGATGTCAAGAGCAGACTGAGTCAAACCACAGTAAGGGCCTTGCATTTCAGAAGTACCCATACACGGCCCATTATTAAAAATAACTACTCAAAAATAGCTCTTCTGACTCCAGTCAGAGACAAAGCAACAAGTCATGTGGTAAAACTGAAATGTAGCCTGGAAAAGTGAACAAGTGAAATCATGTTAGTGGTGAAAGCACTATCAAAATCTTACCAATTTCAACAGGGCTAAAATCTCCCTCTTTATTTTGGTGTGAATGCACCCATGTGATGGGTGCCATGAGAATTTATAATCACAGATGCCATGAATGAAAGGTCCTGTCTGGTCATTCAATCTCTTCTCCCAAATATTAAATAATTTATTCCTTAGTGATACCAGAAAGGAATTATGGCTCATACTGAATTCAATTATCTGCCTAAAAAGGCAATGTGAATCTAAGGACTTGCAAGCAACCTTTATCATTTATTTCCAGGTGATTTCCTGAAAGTAGTCACAGCTTGATGCTTTTGTGAGGTCCCATAACTCCCTTCTCAGAGAAGATGTATTTAAAGTAATCATCCAGTTATGCCATTTATACCTGGCAGATAACTGAACACTAAGCACCGTTGTAGATTTGTCTGATAAAAAAAATTGAGAGAGATTTCTATGAAAATAGGATTTCAATATTTTGAGGAAAACACTCTGCTTATACTGTTTCTCTAATTTAGATGCTAAATTTCTACTAATGGACCATGAAAGAGAGTCATGTGGAAGGCTTTCGTGTGACATGAGTTCCTTTACACATGGTTGGGGGAGGGTTGTCAATTAAAAAAAACTTTTCTTTCATTTTGCACCAAGATTCCTGCATTGCCACAGAAATCAACTGGATTACAGCGGCACAACCAGGAGAGATGCATTCGTGAATCAGACCCTGAGCTAACAGCCTATTTTAAGTCATGTTCAAACTGTGTTAATTGGCAAAAGATAAAACATCCACACTGTTTGTTTTGCTGCAGTAAGGAGTTTGTGTTGAAAACCGTGACTAAATAATAATTAACAGGCTTCAAGTAATCAATCAATAGTATTTAATGAAAATAAGTTGTAAACTAGAGTCTTGGACTCAGCTTTAAAGTTGGATGGTGGGATTTTTTTTGTTTGGGTGAGTTTTTTTGGTTTTTTTTAGGACAGCAGTGATGCAAAGCTGAAACTAAATCCAGGCTTGCACTTCATTAGCAATTCCTTATTGTGGTTTTACAATGTTAAATTTGTACAAACAGATTAAGTGTGTTTTTTAAACTGTTCCTAAATAGCCTGGGAACTAAGAATTAAGTGCAGATTCTGCCCAGCCCCTGAAAAACCAACACACCCTTCTCCAAGCCCAACACCTGCTGTTAAAAATACATCACACAATGGCTCTGATCTTATATACCAGCAGATGTGAAGATGCCCAGAGGTCTCTCAGATGTTTGTGTTCCTGGGTCACGTGAGGGCACCAGGAAAGGGAGGGAAAATTATTCTGGAATTTCAGAGGTCACTGCTGGACGAAAATAGTGAAAATTGCACACATGTTGAGAAAAACAAAAGGTTCAGAAATCTGGAAATTTGGCCAAGAAGCTTTACTGGGGGCAATGTTTCATCCCTGAGTTAAAAAGAAAAGAAAGAAGAATACAGCAAAGAAATTAAAATAATGCCACCAGGAGAAAGAGAGGATTCTTAGGATGGTGTCTAGCCTCAAGATGAAGATAACTAAAAAGTTCTTACCAAGTAAAGGGAAGGCAATCTGCTCTCCCAAGGCTTCTCTGGATGACCTCTTAAATATTTCTACCCACAGATAGCTGATACATTTTCAGGCTACAATTAATTAATACCTCTAATGACCTGATGCATGCTTTTGTCTTCAGAAGAATTTTATTCCCAGTGCACCTGACCGGAAATTTTCTGCATTTTCTTTATCTGTACATTTTTAACCAGGGAAAGAGCTTACAATTTGGCTTCATGATTTCACTTGTGTGCTCACCCACATGGTAAATTCGATTTTAGGGAGAGTATTCACACCAGACAGCCACTTTTTAGATCAGAAAAAGCTTTGCAGCTCACCCTGCATTATATGTCATTTCACTGTATTAGCTCTTTGTGGTACTGCATCATTTTTCTTGTGCTGAGGAAGGTCTCATGCAGTCCTCGCTGGAGGAAACAGTGTTTGAAAGGCTCTTGTACACATGTGGAGGGGGATGGAAGCCTGGGCCACGCACGCACAACACATGGCAGCATTAACAGTGCTCAGAGCTTCTCAAAATAATCAACTGAGCTGCAGTGACACAGCAAAATACATCATAATCACATCAATTATGCAATCACTATTTTGTGAAAACAAGACTCTGGGATTTCTTTTTAAGTAATCAAAGAAATATCAGACGTGAAAACAATGAACCCTCCTATTAGAAACAAGCAAGTCTCTGCTGGGAAAGGGAAGAAAAAAAAAAAAGGAGAGAGAAGAAACTAACCCAGATGGGACCTAGAAGTGTCTAATTCTGGCTTCAAGAATGTGACCCTCTGTTGTCAGCCCTGGGAGAGGGCAGAGCTGCCCTGTCCCAGTTTGCCCATATACCTCGCCACCCATGGGTGCTGCACAGTCCCTGTCCTGGGATGCCATCAATGTGACACTTGGGTTTGATGGGAGGAGAGAGCAGCCGGTACTGGCTCCCATCACTGTGGATTTCACACTTGTCTCTCCTCTGCCTGCCTCTCATGCTTCCCACTGCAGCAAGGGAGGAGCCTGCAGCCTGCTGCCTGCACCCAGGGGAGCCCATGGTGCCTCTGACTGTGCTGCACAGCCCCACATCCCTGTTCCTACAGTAGCCAGGATGCCATGGCACAGCAGTGGTATTATGGCATGACTATGTGCATTTTGGTAAATGCTTTGGTGAAAGCTCACAAAAGCCCTTATAAAATGCCTACAGCATGGTGTGCACACAGCCCTTAGTGGGTTCCAATAGCCTCCTCCTTCCAGGCTTTTGCAAGGATCCCAGGCTCTCCTGAACAGGGCTGTGCAGGCCTGGGGGATGGGATACAGCTGCTGAAGTCACGGCCTAGATCTGGCAGCAGCTTTGCTTTGGAAGGAACTATAAAGAAACACTTTGCCCTGCAGCTAAAAAGCCTGATAAAAATCTGTAAGCATGTGAATGGTGAGGGGAAAAAAGGGTCAGCTCAGTACTCTCTTCCCTATCACCTTCCTCTTGAATTCTCAGATCATCCCTGGTGCCCCTGGCCACTCTGTGAGGCAGCTGGGAGTTCCTTCTTGTCTCCTTATCCAAGGCTGGCTCCACAGGGAGCAGCACCCCTGGTGTGGCTGAAGAACTCGTGGTGCCTGAGTGCTACTGCAGCACCCAAGGCTTCTACCAAGGCACCCCAGGGAGCTCCCTCTCCACCGCCACTGTCATTCCTCAGGGGCCAAAGGAGTGATGTCTGCCTGGCACAGGAGAGGGATGAAGTAGGAGCCATGCAGGGCTGAGGGTGCCAGCCCTGGGCCCCTGCCTGCCTGAGCGCCCCATGAACCCCCCCCAAATGGTGCACGCCACGGTAATCTGGCCCCTGGGGGAAGGGATGTGGGAGCAGCAGGTAGGGTAGTGGGCCCTGCCTTGCTGACATCAAGCGTGAATAATTGGGCTTTAATGTGGCTGAAACATGGGAAGGGTGAAGGCAGCAAACACACCACCTTTTCGCCAGGGGCCAGGACATGGATGGCTGCTCCTACCCTTTCCCTCCAGCCCTCTTTTCAACGTGGCACTGGGAAGACAGCCCTTCCCAAAACCTTGCAAAAGGCTTTGAGCTCAAAGGAATCCCATAAACTTGTTCCCCTGGCGCTCCCCAGGTCTCCCCACCTTGATGTGGCTTCAGCTGCATCGTCTCTGCAAGGCAGCCGGGCTCCCACCTCATCCCATCCCAGGGGGATGCTGTCTTTGGCTTCCTTCAAGGTGTGACCCCATGGGGTCTGAAGGATCCAGTCACCTCTGCCCCATTACATTTCGCTGGGGGATTGGGTCCTTCTGGACTGCAAACCCCTAGAGTCATCCCCCTCTCTCCCTCCACTGAGCAGTGGGAAATTTCTATAAAGCTGATGAGAGTACTCAGAACACATGGTTTCTCTGATGGCACAGGGGACGTTTCACTCTGATGTCCCCTATCACTGGCACCTCTCCAGCTTGCTGTCCCTGCTGGGGTGCTTCAGTTTACGCTCAGCAGGACAAATTCTTCACAGCAATGTTAAAACTGGGCAAGTGAGATATCCAAATTTTAAAAATATTAGGGGTTGCAAAAAATAGTTGTGCTTTTCCATAGCTCGAGTAGTGAAATTAAGGTGGTGGAAACCTGCTAAATTGGCTTTGCCATTAGGAGAAACTATTCTATGTGTCTACCCCTTCCAGCAGAGCTTGTTCCCATGAAACAAAGTTAGCAACATAAATGCATAAGCTAATACTTTGTCTGACCTAATATTAAATATTCCACCTGAAGAGTCTCCCAGTTCAAGTACAAAGAAAAGATTTCATCCCCATCACTGCTTTCTGTCCCTCTCCTTCCAGCCTAGCTTTCAATTCCTTGCTTTTATTCTCATTTGCTCCTCTCATTTTCTTCCACCTTCTGTGTTGCCAAAGTTACTTATGTCCCTTTTCCAGACAAACTATACAGACTTGTCCCTATAGATTCCAGTGCACTAACAGGCTAACCAAAGGCAGGCAAACCAACACACCAGAAACCCATTTATCTCAGAGTTAGATCTTTTATTTACCCTTCCCTTTAAATCTAATTATAGGACTGCTTTGTTGTGAAGTATTTTCTGCCTGTCTACATTTCCCCATCTATGAAGAATGATGTGTCAGGGGGCACATGAAGAGATGGGTTACCATGTTGAGTTTTCTTGTGTTTGAATTTTAAGACTTTTCAGCCTTGCTGTGAAGTAGGGTGCAAGAAATCTCTCAGTAGTTCTCTCTTTAGACTGTGTTTAAATACATCCTGAGAACATATAGTTTAATTCTGCATGTAGAGGGCACTCTGGTTGGTTGCTGAGCATGAGCTACTGCTACCAATCTCAGTGGAAAGCTCTGGACACTCAACTCAACACAGGACACATCCTAATCACATATAAAGTAAACATTAATATATGTAAGGGAATCACCCCTTCCTAGACATTTGCTGTAAAAACTTACGAAAACAGCAGATCAAATGGACCTTTGACTAATAGCCAACAGCAATTCAGAGCCATTGAGTTATGGTTTTGAAGCAGAAAAAAAGAAAGTCATTTTGACAGAGTGGAGTTGATATGAGATATTGTATTGTATAGAGCACATAGTGCCAGCTAATGAATTCAGATAGCTTGAAAAGGAAACGAGTGCCTTATGTACAGACGCTTCTCATAGTCATTTTTCATATGTCAGTGTCATATTTCTTCAGTTCAAACTTATAGTAACTCTAAGGAAACTGGCAATGCACTAAGATGTAGTTATTAAAAGAACTGGATCTACAATTTGCAGCCAGTATTTAGTGCTCTGAAATGCCTAGATATCCAAAAATGCGGTGGGAGAAACTATAGTAAGTTTGAGTGAAATAGCCTTGAATTTATCTGGCAACTTTCAATTACCGGAAATTCTGATTCTGCTTTCAATGACAGTAGAAGAGAAATAAATATGGAAGCCCTGCTTCCCAGCCTGATGCATACTTGCAGAGGAAGGTTGAAGTAGCAGGTAGGGCATTGGATTAAGACTCAGAAGACCTATGAGAGAATTTCTGTACCAAACGTCTTTGATGACAGTGAGGAAACCCTTTAGCCCCACTCTGTCTCACATCAGCATATCAGTAACACAGTCTGGACCGCAAAATTTCTGCACTGACCTTCTTCTTTTGTCATCAAACCTCTCCATATCCACTAAACATCCATCAGTATCAACCAGAGTTGTCAGGAACTACTGCAAGGAGAGCTCAGATCATGCACGCACACATACTTTGCATAAATAAAATGCAAGTGCAGATGTAGAGCATGGGAGATTCAAGCATTGGGGCTTAGCTTCTATTGCCCTCCTCGTATGACACGTGCAGTCACATTATACGATACACTGCAGCCATCCCTTCACTCTCTTCAGCCCAAAAAAGCCCTGGAAAAAGAAAGTTTTATGCTCAGTGTTAAAATAGTGTCAATTCCCTCATTTAAAATGTGTAAAGGCATTGGGTAAAGTCTTAATGCACACCTTGCAAACACAAAAAACGTAGAGACAGGAAGGAGTGGACCAGATTCAAGCGGTTTTTTTCTGTGGCCATTTTAGAGAAGAAAAGGGCAAGAGAGGGAGAAAGAAAGGACCGAGCTGAATAAATGTAAATGTATGAATGAGACAGTTCTAAGCATACCCAGGTGTCTTGCCAGCTCAATGCAGAGAGGTCACTGAGAAATATAACGTCTAATCATCGGAATAAACACAGCTGTGCATACTTACATTTTCCATACCTATTTTGCTAGTGGGGGAAAAAAGTAATTCCTTAGAAGATCCTTTTCCAGCCACTTCTAACTTCTTTATTTTTTATCCATTTTTTTTTTTGTTTGAGAAGTGAGGGGTTTTTTTAGCCTTTTTTTTTTTTTTTGAGGAAAAAAAAAAAGAAATTAAGCTCCATACACCGATAGATTGTTTTCTTTCAGATGATTTTTAGGATTAGGAATGTTTTTGCCTTCCAAACATCTTTGGTAGAAAATTGTATAGAAGTGTGTGAAGACAATTTTTTCAGTGTGGAATTTAATACTTCTGAAATTTTAAGGCAGAGAAAAAGGAGACTAAAAGGTTTTTTGGACAGCAAACACAAAACTGGAAGATTTTGCTTGAATGGAGCCAATGGCAAAAAAGAACAAAACTAATTCTTCTCAACATGAGGCACACAAAATTCAGCAGGAACCACTGAGGGTTATAATTTTTTAAAATTTCTACAAGGTTGAGAAAATATTTGAAAACCTTTGAATTAATCAGGAATATTTTGAATAGATATGTTATTTTGAGATTTTATATAAATCAAATGTGAACCAAGAAATCTGACTGTAAAAAACCAAACAAGCCTTTGGATAAATCAGCTGGTCAAATAACAGATATTAACTCTCCCAGGAAACCAAACTCCACTTGTACTTGCTTTTAAGGAATTCATTGTCACAGCATTTTGCAAAGAGAATTTATGACAGAGTAGAAAGGTTCCTTGCAAATTTAATTTGAATAACTGAAACTATTCTTGTTTGTGGCCAGAAACCTGCTTTTAGCACGTCATTTGAAAAAAAGGGGTTAAGCCATCAATTACTCCTGCAGTACATACAAAGTACATATGGATAAAACATACAGATACTGGTCTGCTTTTGAGAATTTTAGCAACTTCTATCTTCATTTCCATAAGAATTCCACATATTTCTCTGATTATTTTTTTTTACAACTCGACAAACATTGCTCCAAGCTGAAAATTTCTTTTAATTTATAGGATGGGGAAAAAGAGCTCTGTACTTTTATTAAAACAATCTTGAGTCTGTCACAGCTCAAGAATAAATTTTGTAAAATGAGATTTTACTGTTATTTTAAGAATGTGATACATTTGCTACTTTGTAGATTGAGCAACAGTGAACATGTTTTCAGGGCTTGATGGTTGTCTGAAGTCTGATAATTTTCATCTTCCCTGAACAACTGTTTTGTCTGCAGCAGGAAAATGTCCTTCGGGAGACTACTCCCACCCAGCTGAGAAACCATCACCCCTTTCCTGACCCGTGGGATCTCCACTCAGGCTACTTTGCAGTAAAAGCGAAGCCACTGAGTAACAGGGCGAACTGGCACACTCAGCTCCCCTTAGAGCTGGACCTGGCTGACCTGCTACCTCTTTTGGGGTAGCAGACATTAATCAAGACAGCAGGGTTAGATGGGAGTAATTCTGTTGATGCAGCTTTTCATCTCTGCAAGTGCCCTTAGCGCTCCTTCCCAGGGCAGACACAGACACGGCAGAGAGATGGATCAGACACAGGAGATCTAGGCAGAAACCCCAACCTCAACTTTGTTGATAAACCAAATTCTTTCTTACTCTAGAAGAAGTAGAAACAAAAGGAAAAGCAACAGAGTGAGATCATTATGGCTAATTGTCTTTTAAATATCCAGGCCAATTCAGATAATGTTGTAGCAAGGGCCATATTGAAGCAATTTTTAAGTAACCTTTCCCACCTGCTTCTGCACAACCTTATCACTGTTGGATTTCCAACACAAGGAAACAAAACTCCCACCAAGCCTTCAAGCAGTGCACAGGGCTTGCAATGTGCTCCAACAGCAGACCCCTTGAGCACTATCAGCAAGTGAAGGGCTCTGCTTCACCTTTTGAGGTACAGCTTCATAGCTGTGTGCTACACAGGTTTTAAAAAAACATTTTTAAAAACCACACTGCTGGCAAAAAAACACATGAAGTGAAAACATCTCTTTAAAATGTATTTTTAAACAGTTTCCTCACACAGTGGAGCCCATTGAGTATACAAATAGCTAGTTGTAAGTAGCCGGGAGACTCAAAGCTGCGGAGCAGATCAAATGTGCAGAGGCAGAGGGTGTACAAAGACAAACTTCCATTAGGTGCATTTAAAAACTTTGCAAATTTGCAAGAACTAGAACCAGCTTTGTCATTTCAATGGCTCAGTGCAGCTGTTAAATTCTGAAAGTCTAGTTCGAATCTGCTACATAGTGAGAACAGGTCCAAACACTTCATAGCAAGAGGAGGATGAGGTGGGCACTGAACTTCCTGAAGCACTGAGACCAGAAGAGAGCTCAGGAGAGCAGCAAGAATGAGACATCTGTGTAACCTGCCACCTGGGAAAAGCCTAAGGGACCAGGGAAGTTCAGGCTGGTGAAGAGTTGAGGGGAGTAAGAAAATGTATCTAGATAAAGAAAGGAAGGCAGGGACCAACTAATCTCATTAATCTACAGGGCCAGAAGAATAAATAACAGAATTTGAATTACCCAAGTGTTACATAATAAAAATCCCGCAAAACATACCCTGTTACAAAGAGTAAGAAGACAAAGTGTTGTCAGAGTACAGGACCAAAATGTAAAGAGTTTGATCTATTTTCTAGCTCTGCTGTAGATTTCCATCACGTCTTCAGCTCTTCCATCACTGAAGGAGGCTCCAGGAGGATGAATGAATTAATACTGATGTATGCAAGTCATAGTAGAAACAGAGATAGGTCAAATTAATTTTAAACCTCCATAACCACAGGTACAAAACCCCCTTGTTATTTCTTTACAGTAAAGGCCATATAAGAAAGACATGTCATCAGGTAAACCATTGTGTACGGCCTATTCACAAGTCATTTCTAGAAAGACAGCATTATCCAGGGTTATTAGATAATTTTTGGTTCTGTGACTTAGCATCCAAAATTAAGGAACAGTTTAAATGATGTTCTAAAATGTTTCAATTCTATATGAAAGAAAAAACATTTTGCTTTGATCACCATGAAATATTCCTTTTGATCACTTCTGAAAGAAGCATATGAGACTAAAGTTGCAGGAAGTGAGAAGGAGCCAACTTTTTCATTCAATATCTCCTGCTGCAGTGGATAAGAGCGTTCAGTAGTCCCCTTTCTAGGGAAATAGCTCAGGAGCTCCTTGTCTGCAGGGCTCCAGCATCCCAAGGCAAAGGAAGCTGCCAAAATTTTCTATTGGAACGGTTCCAATTTTTATGTTTATATTTAAATTTTTCACTTAAGGTGAGGTGTTCCACCTTTGGAATCAATGTTCTCCCCACCAGCCTCAGCATACATGTCCTAACCCTAACCCTTCCACTCCTTCTGGCTTAATGGTATGTCAGCAGCATCAGAAGAAAGGTGTGCTGGAGCCTCTGCTTAGAAACACAACACAACTATGTCAGAGCCATGCCAGGGACTGGTATTTTGTAACCCTCTCAAGCAGATATGAAAGTTGAACTTGAGTTCAGTTCAGCTGATAAGAGTGTCCTGGATGTTGACCAAAGGGGGAACCAGATCATCACCCTTCTATTTAGGCTGTCCTGCTCCCAAATTTAATTTTAGTGAAGTTGTTCATTGAACTGGAATATCCAGCTGGAATTAGCTAGTAGTATCAGTCCAGCCAAAGTCAGGGATGCTGATTTATTTTGCCCAACAACTGAAAATCAGCAAGAGTAAGGAATATAACATTATCATTACAGAAGATTATACATGCAACTTGGAGAAAAGGCTACAGAATAGAAAGAGGACTTCTTTTAAGAACTTTTAACTAACCCTCAGATCAGGTCAGATAGGAAGGAGGTTGAGTCTCAGTGACCTGTAGCCTTTAAGTCATGATTGTCTGTCTTTCTGAAATGTGGGCTATAATTCCAGCAGCAGTTAAAGGCCCAGTGCCCAAATTATTCAGTAATGTTTGATGAATTGTGCTGTGCAGGTCAGACTATGTATCCATGGTGCTCCATTAGGACCTTAATGTTCCCAGCTCCAGATGACATGAAAGTCAAGAGTATGACTGTGACCATGACCAGCTTTACTCTTCGAGCTGCATTTGATGTGTCACACTGAGGGCTACTTATGCACAGGAATTCACTGGAAAAGCTAGTTCTGGTTTCATTTAGATATTGAATTAGTTGAAGGTAATTGTGTGATTATTCATTTTCCATCCATTCCCTGAGCCCTCGCTATTGATTTAACTTGAGTGACTTTGAACGAGTTTGAGCTCTATTGAAATGGAGCACTCAGAGAAAAGAACATCCACGCAGAGGCTTACAGTTATATTACAATGTGAATTAAAACGGGCCTTGTTGTTCTGCTTCCAGGCTGGATGCAAATAAAATTACTTGAAGCACCACAGGGCCCTGAATGGTGTACATTTTAATTGCTAATCACCCCTGACAGCCTGTTGGCTCCTTAGGCAACATACTAACTGCCAACAAGGAGTGAGTCGGCAATAAATAAAGATACATGATTCTGGGATTTCAGCTGATGCCAGCCAGCCTGTGGAGACGACAGAAAACAGAACTTTGAAACCTCTTATAATTAAGAAGCTGGTTATAGCCAGGCCTAGTGGAAGAGCAACATGGGCCAATTGCTCCATGTAGTGGTCCCAAACTGAGCTGGTTATTACAAAATGCCATTCTCTGTTGCTCAGATGGTGCTTCAGAGCATAGCTGATCCTGAATTTACTAGTATGATCTGGCTAAATCTGATTGCCCTGCAGTCAGTTGATCCTACTTCCTGGCCAATCTGCACAGGTCTGGTGCAATGAGGAGGCTGTCTTGGACACTTCTCATGGCAGCATCCAGTAGAAAACTGCTGGCCCCAAACTGAAGTGACTCAGTACAGAAATTGGCTTTGCATGTGTGAGTCTGACTCATCTTCCAATTACTGAGGAAAAGGTTTTATCCAGGAAATAGCCTACACCATAAAGGCCTTTTCACAAAAGATGCTTTCCTCAGTGTCATTCCTAGAAAACCATTCAAACACACTCTCAAAACCAAGATGGGTTAGTCTCTTAGAAAGCAAGATTATGGCATTCCGTGGAGAGTTTGCTGGGTCAGGAACACAGATTTCCCACTAGAAATACCAGGGTGGCAGATGAAGATGTGAAAAGTGAAGCAGGGGATTACAACAGACAGTGTCCTGTAGCTAGGGGTCTGAAACCCTGCTAGCTGTCAGGGAGGGGTTAGTCTAACACAGCTAACTATCACCTCTGAATGACCAAGCAAAGAGAAACCTTACCACCCTTGACTCTAACCTCTGCTGGTCCTGTAGCAGGAGCAGACAGCAGCTTGTCCTCCAGTACCCTGGCACTTCCAAGACTGCTTCTACTCCCTGCCTAGCAAGCATACAGCCTCACTCAGGCCGGGGAACTGCATTTACTGTGAAGCAGAGGGAAAATACAAAATAAAGGAAATTTCTCTGGGGGAAAGGAATGATCAATGAAACCGTTGCTTCTGTGGTGCAGCTGCTTGATCCTGTACGATATCAATGAACAGCCCTTTGTGGATTAGTAGAAAGAACCAGTACTGTTGTGCTATCAAGATAAAACTATTCAGGTGTGAATTTACTATTCCTTTAAGACATAAAAAACTCCTGACAGCAACTTCTGAGCACATCCTATTCTTCTCCTCCTCAGAACTGTGGTAGAAAAACAGTTTATTGATCTCTGCTAAGAAATCAAATGTTGTTATAACTCCAAAGGGTGTCCAGTTACAGAGAAAATCGGGGGTAATCGGAAGCTTCGTGCAGACCTTGCATGACCCTGCTCATTCCAGCACAGAGAACTGTTTTTGTCTAACTTCGAAAGAAACCAGACAAAGCCTTCAAGGTTACTTATAATCCTGACACTGCTCTCAGATTTGCCATATGCTGGGAACAGTCCTTCTTGCCTATTTACAGTATATATCTGAAGGACTTTGTTACAGCCCTGATATTTGGCATATCTTAAGCCTATTTAGAACATCAACACCATCAATCACTTGGTACGGGGCCGAGCAGCTGGATGAACCTTGGCTATCATGCAAAGGCTATTTGTCATCTGGGCAAGACTGTTTGGCGTATAATGCTCCAGTCCCAGAACAATTTTCCTCTCCAAAAATATTCTCTTTGATTCAGGAAGCACGTGATTAATAACAAACAAGGGCTTAAAGATGGAGGTCAAGGCTGAAACCTTAACCAAACAAGTGCATTGCTTATTAATGTTTGCCTCAGCCTTCAGATATTCCCTTGAAGAGTACCCTTGGTGGAGAAATGCAAAACTGTTCCTAAATAACATGAGATTTGAGAGACCTGCGTGGCCACTGCCACCCCAGAGGTTTTTCCCAACTGTGATGATGCTGTTTGTACAAACTGGTAGCCAGACAAGAAATCGCTAATAGTGACCCACATTTAGGATGAGCTGTGCCACATTACATTCCCGATCTCTTCAAGACAAGAAATACTCAGCAGGTCTGATATTTAGGCAATTAGCCCTCTCTTTAAAATAAGAAATATCAGCTGACGTATTTCAACCATCTGTGTGAGCCAAAATAAGGGCAAGGGAATTTACATAAACAGTCTTAGCATGCCTAACAAGCATGTAGATAATGATTTATTTTTTTAATCCTCAACAATAGAGATTACTGGATATAAGCAAGTGCTGCATCATTTATGTCTGTGCTGTTAATGAAAGACTAGTAATTAGTGGGTGACTAAACTTCAAAAGTACATGTTGCTTCAATACATGGTGTTGTAAAAGACAGATTCTCCCCAGCCATCTGCAGAGCCAGAAGGAAAAAGAAGGAGAAAAATATTTTGAAAGTTTGCCTTATCAATTAAAATATTTTGTTCATACCTTCAGCCCTACTTCTTAATGTCTTTTTAGCACTTGTGTCTCCCCATCTTTTCTGTATTTGTTCGTTGCCTAATCTTGTTTAGAGTGCAAATAGAGAGGTTGTGTGTCGCTGTATTTTTATAAACAGATTCCAACATAACACAGTGTAACTTAACACTGAGAGGTTTGCTGGGTACAAGGCATAGGCGATGCTTGTGCTTACACGGATGACCCTGTTAAGCAATGACAATGCCTGCAACATCCAAATTTGTTAGCAGTCATTGTTACTAAAGCAGGGTGAGTGACCTTGTCATATTTAACAGTTCTGAGCAGACACAGCAGTGGAGATCCTGAGGGCAAAAACAGAATTTCCACCAGTGATGTAACAATATACTGGCATAATTAACCCCTTTTCCACTTCCAGTGGCTTGAATGACTGCATAGTCCAGCTGGTAAACTCCCGATGCTTGGAACTCGTGCAGCCAGGATTTGTACAAACAAAAACCAAATCAAAAGTCATAAGCGGTCTGTCTCATCTCCAAACAAGTGCAGCATTCAGAAGGGAGTGTGGCTGTAGCCTGGCAGTGGTCACACTAGCACAGACACCACCACCTCCATCTCCCAGCACTGCTGGAACAGCAACAGCAGTCACAAAGGTACAAGTAATGGCAAGAAGCAGTCCAGAAATTTGACAAAAAGATGCTCATTTCTAGCTGTTTTTCAAATGGAACTGAAAACCCTAGGGTCCAAAGAGTGAAATATCTTGTTTACAATTAAATTCCTGATCTGTGTAACTAAGCAACACAGCACTGTGGCTCCACAAAATGGAAGCAAAGTTAATTTTTTAACAATGCCACATTACCTTTGTACATCTTGTTCCTACTCTCCCTCAGGGTCTTACATGAATGAATCAGAAAATTGCTCCCTTATGTTAGGCTTATGTCTGCACCTGCATTAAATTCATGTTGGAGAGGGGTGGAGGAGGCAAATGTTGGGAGCACCAATAGCATGGTACTTCAGAATTTCAACTCACAGCCTGTCCAATATGACAATTGCTTTTAATAGCTGTTCGAGGCACTATAAGAAACAAGCCTTGCATCAGTGGTGGTCCCTTCAGGTTAAAAAACCCCCTAAAAACCACAAAAAAAAATCCACCACCCTGGTGTCTTGTTTAGTTTAATGCCTGTCTCCCATACAGCTGTTCATGCCCCTGCAAACAGTCAGAGAACCAGAGTCCATGCAAACAGGAATTAATACATCTACAACATTTTTGCAAATAAAAGTACTTTCTGTGCACCAGGCTAATATTTTTGACAGTACAAAACTGGAGTTTCAAGTCGTTGTATCTGGGGCCTGTGGCTGTCTCAGTGCTGGATTCCTGGACTGATGCCCACAGCCCTGGTCTGGCTTTGGGCCAAATCCAGAGCTGAAAGGAGCTGTTCTCTGGTTCTGGTTTTAGATGTTGTTTCCGTGATTTTGGCACAGGCAAATCAAAACGCAAGCTCAGCCTTGAACCCCAGCATTAGGCTAAACCTAATACAAAGCTTCAGCCTGCTTCACATTATTCCTGCTGGTTAATTCCAGCTGTTAAACTTCTCCCCCCACTACCGAGCCAGAGAGTGTTTTGTTGACAAATTTGCCATGCATTTCAAGGAAAGCAGAATCTGGCCAAGGCTTTGGGGTTATATGTTTTTTTTTCCATTGCAGGAAATGGAAGTGTTGGCAAAAATATTCACCGTTGTTTAGGATAGAAGAGTGTTTGGACATATCCAGTTTTAAGCGGTCTGCTTAGTCTGATACTCTTGATATATGAGACAGCAAAGAAATACATCTAGGAGTCTTGCAATGAGGCATCTTTTTTATAAGATGAGTGAAATACACACGAGGATGAAATATTACTTGCATATTACCACCAAAGCTGGTTAGAATTCACTCAATTGACTCCAGATGTGGGTTTCTTCAGCAATTTTAAAGTTAGCACTACTGTAACTAGGTGTGAGGCCAAGGCAAACTACTCTAGTGCTTTATAGCACTTGGAAGCTACAGTAGTCAAATCAAAATATGTTACAAGAGAATCAGTTTCTTTAAGCTTAGCAGCAGGAAGGATTTAATATACTGAATACAGCCAACCCATCTTTATTTGAAGGAACATAAAATAAATCCTTACCACATTTGTGCCTTATTATTTGCATAAAGGACCCAGTTCAAGAAGCAGATCCCTGACATTACTCATGCATGCAGGGCCACACAACTCAAAAATACTTTTTATATATTTTATTTTATTTCCATGAGATTACAACTATACTTCAGGTGAGCATACATCTCCATGCTTTTCTGATGCAGGTTAGTTGTCTGAATATTCAAAGCTACTTTTCATCACTTATGAAGTGCTTAATGGAAGATACTAATTCTATTTTTTTTTCTCTTTTTCTCTGCCTGCTCATTCTCCTTAGGCACTCTATATAAAAAGCTTCAAAAAGGAATCCACTATAGCACTCACCAGAAAGAAGCTAGACTCATCCTACAGTGATGACACTGAGTTTATCTATTCACTAACCCCTAACAGTTACACAGAACATTTCAGCTACTGCCTTCACTTATCATTTCTTTAATAAGCTATGAGGGTGATCCTATTATGACAGGTAAGCAGCCTCTTCAGTGCTTTCCTAATGAATGGCTGATGCTGTCCTGGCATCTAGCCCAGCTTGCCTTGGTGGAGCTTCAAATGGGCAATGCCCATCATCTGCCATGCTCAAGGTAGAGAGGATTTCCATTGGAATAGATATTCAGATTGTCCTTTACCCACTGACACTGCTATGGTGATAAAAGGACTACCTTTCTCCTGCAGCTCCAATCAGTTTGGCTTTTTCCACTGCAAGGCTGGTAAGACCTTATTCTAAAAGCCCCAGGTCCTGGACCAATGAGGTTGCCACCTTCCCTAAAGTTTCATTTTGTCTGGCTTTTTATTCATTTTAATACAGAAGGGCCCTTGGAAATATGACCCCGGGGCACCCTAAAAAAATAAGAAACTGGAAGAGAAGATGATTTATTTTAAAGTAAGAACCTTGCTCTGTGTAAACCAGCTTCCTGACTTTTGAACAGCTAATACTGGTCATATTGCAGCCATGCTATGCTGGAATGACAGACGTGCTCCACTTTCACCACGGAAAAAACTTTCCCTGGCTGCAAAGGAAGAAGTTAGATTTGCCACAAAATTGCACAGCAATCTAAGTGTTTAAGACTTTCTCTAAACCACTTGAAACCAGCTCTTGTCTGCCTGAAATTTCCAGTGTGGGCATATTGCAAGAGGATAATTTTAATAGGTAATTTAAGGTGGTCAGGTAAGTCTCTTTTAATATATTTCATACAGCAAAGGTTTTAAAATAAAACCTAAAGTCATTTAGGTGTTTTGACTGACCTTCTGTTGAAATAATTTTATCAGAAAACTGCCTTTGTACGTGTTGGTGATATCAGGACATATCCTTGACTGGTAAAAATCAGTTTGTAGCTCCACGCATGGCCGGGGGTACTTTGCCAAGATACAATAATCTCATGCAAATTTCCCCTGATGATTTTAGAACTCTTTAGTTCTTTAATAGAGCATCACTGATAAAACTTTAGCAGAGATGTGAGTAGCAGAGAAAAGAAAAAAGTGAGACTAAAATAGGAGAAAATATTTTACACTTAAGAACCCTTGGCATGCTACACAGTACTACTATTTGATTAAATGAAGTTGTAATACAAAGACAAGGATTAATCACACAAAAGAGCAACATAATTAATTGCAAAAGCTAAAGGAGAATTTCAAGAAAGAATGCATCCTTTCATTTAGCTTACAAAAATACAATTAGTAATTATTACTAATTTCCTGGAGAAAGTCCAGAGCAGAATTAAAAATATCTTGAGTCACAGGGAAGTTCATTGGTCTGGAGGGACATACATGCTGGGCTGCAGGAAGCTTATATTTGTTCAGCAAACTTCTTGTTTTTAAAATGATCTGTGCTGAATTACATATCAGGACACCCATGACTGGGTTTGTGCCAGGACCAGGGAACTCTTATTTTTAAATGCCCATTATCTATTTTAAATAAAAAGTAAATTGGATTTCTGCCTGAAAATTTTGTAACAGCTGCTGTTATAAGTAATATTTAAAGGTCATTGTGATTCAGAAAAATCGTTATAAGCAATCAGAAAAAACATGAGGAGATCAATTTTATCTAAATTATTTTAGCTCACGTGGGGCAAATTGATGCATTTCAGAGGAACAATATCCTTTAAAAATCTATCTACCTGGGATCATCTGATCAGCCTCCTCATTTGTTCCAGGCTGCGTACACCCGAACTCTGTCAGCCACAAGAATCTAAGCAAAACTTGAGCCGATGTTACCCATGAAGGGGGGTTCTTTCATTCCTCCTTTCTGGGGAAAGCAGCAGCTCCTGCACAAGACTGTTGCCACCTCTGCAAGGATGTGGGAGGATGCCACAAACATAGAATCATCACAGACCCAAAACACAAATTTTGAAAGAAAACCCCTCCCCACACATCATTTGGCCCTGTATCTCCATGCTCGCAGCCTTTACTCTCACAGGGTTTGCTCAGCATTAGGGGTTAGTGGACAGTTTTCCAGTCAATTTTAGTACGAACTGAATCATACCATAATGATGTGCATCCTGAGGTTGATCAACAAATCGTAGAGCTACACACCTCAGATTCATGAAAAATGCTCAGGATGAGAAATTACTGTCAATGGAAATTAGTGGGGAAAAGTCAATTGATGTCAGGTAAGAATCTGGACAGGCAGTTTCCAAGTACAGGGAATATGCCTACAGAATCACACTGGTGCAAACACCTACAGATTCAGATAAATAAGCATTTAGCCTGGGTATGCCAAGATTGCAGTGAAATGAACCTACTTGCCCTGACTTTCAAGTCAAGCTGCATATGTAAGTTACCTTCCAGGCTTTCTTCATACACTGTCTGCCTTCAAAGGCATTCCCAAATAATTCTACTTCTAATGGTACATCTCCACTATTAAAAAAGAAATTAGTACCAAACTTGATCCTAAATTCATACTGAAGCTTGGCCTACTGGTTACAAAGAGCCGGAGTGTTGTCTACAGCCCTGATGTTCTGCTGCTGATGGAGAGATGCCCCCTGCTTGAGAGACCCTCAACAGGAGCAGAGGCAGCACAGCCAGACACGTGTCATTGACCCCTGCACAGCCTAGCAGAAAGAACAAGCTGAGGGAGAAAAGGAAGCAAGAACAAATTATTTTGGGGGCCATTCCAAGATGGGAGCAGTTGGAGGAACCCTAAGGTTGTTCTAGCCTATCTTGTGGGTAAACATGGCATAAAACAATCCCTAAAACCTGTCAACCACAAACACCTTCATATGCACCTTTCACACTTAGTAGAGTCCAGCTTGGCACCACTAAAAATGCTTCAGCTACGTTATTTTATTTCATTGTAGCCAAGCATCTTCCTTGCCTGCTTTCTGTGCTGCTGTTGAATACAGGAACAGAACCATCTTCTGTGGTACATGAAAGCAAAGACAACCCATTGTATTTAAAGTTGTAGAGCAACAACATATATTTTTAGTTCCAGGTACTCCTAGGATCAAAAGTGTCTCCTGAAGGACATTGTTCTGGAAGAGCAGAACTGATGTAATTCTATTTTCGGGTGAAGAACCAATGTGGTAGTCGTTGTAAAGTCTTCTTAGCAAATGCCTGTGGGAAGTTGTACTGATGAAAATACAAACTACTTCATATAGATATCATCAGAGAGATTCCTGTACTTACAGTGAGGCAGATTAGGGGTTCCAATAGATCTTTTCCATCTTGTTTTTTTATCACTACGATTCATGCTAATTGTTAGTGGGAAATCACTTAGTGTCAGTAATAGAGGTGAGACATGCATTTCTTTTTAGTCATTGCACATATATTTTATTTGAGGTGAAAAAAAGGGTTTATTTCTCCCCTCCTTTCCCCAGAAGCATGTTTGGATTTCATGCATAAATAGTCTTTCTTCCCTTAGTTTGATTCACATGACAGTATGCATTTGCATAAAGCTTCTTGGGAAAACCATTCAAACCTTTATCTAGAGACAGTAGACATGTCGTAGAATTATGTCCTGCTTTATAAGACAGCTTCTTTTTTCCTTTTTCTGATGCATTATTTGTAGCATATGCTAATTTATTACAATAGTTATTAAGAGCACAAGGCCTTGCCTTTCAGCTTTCCACATTTCCCCAGGCATACCCTAACATTTGTCTCTTTTCAGCTGTGCTCATCTTCTTCTGTCAGGAAGTAAAGAACAATTAATACATACTGCAGATAAAAATGTTCACACCAACCCACTCGTTATTTGTTGTGGCTACAGCTCCAGTGTGCCTTGTGCTTTCTAGACATCCAACCTGGATCTGCCTCAGCAAGAACGTGTATGGTAACATACCATAAAGCTGCTCATTTTTACCACACCATCTGTGGATGGCCAGAGGGACAGTACTACAGTTTAGCCTAAAAATCTAGTTCTGGGACAAATAAAGCTCAGATTCAGATCTGGCACTTTAAATTCTTCTAGTCTCTACCTCAGAGGTACTCACCAGTTGAAAGTGGATGAGAAGTGAAGTCAGGATAGCAATTGCCCTCATTGGCTTTCTGCCATCATGAGCTAAAGTCTTACACCTGGTTACTCCATTGAGGAGAATCTGACCGCTCTAGACCAGGAGTGAAGTACAGTCTCTCTTTTCACTTCAAACACATCCAGTTCCCTAAACAAGAATGAAAGTTTCAAACTCCCATCCCATCTCCTTCCTAAATTCCACATGGAAAATCTCCTACCTGAGGAGGAGTTCATACTCTAAAGCTTTGAGCTACTATTCTTCAGCCAACAGAGTCACAGTTGGATAAAGCTAAGCCCCAACTCTATCCCTGGCTTCCACTTTGTCCCCTTCCTAGTTCTTGGATTCACAGCAGTATCATTCTGAATTCTGACAAGATGTAGTGCATGGGATAACTCATTTTTGTGGCTATGTAACCGAAGAAAGAGAGATTCCAGCCTGCACAACCTAAGTCTTGAAAAAGCTTAAGATATATAATGTAACAGCAAATCTAGATATATTTTATGGCTTTTAATAAACAATAAAATTGTTCTGGACACTTTTATGAAACCTAGTTTCTTTTGTCCCAATCCTGAAATAAAAGTTTGAACGGAGCCAGTATCAATATTTTTCCTCTTGATAAAGTATTATGTTTTAGAAAGCCAAAATCTATATAAAATTCACTTAAATGCTACTTTTCCATGGAGTCACAAAGTCTCAAGTTGATACAATATTTACCATCACAACTGAATTATAAAGTGCCTTCTTGGGAAAGAGAAGTATAGATAGATGTTATATCAACATTAAGCAAACAGTTAGGATAAGAATAGATTAACATCCATTCAACAGAGAGCTAGAATTGTGTCAAGAGGTTTGGTGACACCACAAACAACAAAAGCACAAGTCAATTAGCCTCTCCTATGGGAAGATTTTGAATTTGCAGCTCAGTTGAAGTGGCTCTTGGTGAACTAGCAGAGTAAGAGGCATAGCCATACATCACTGTGTGTATGTTTACATACCTACATAAAATAATTTCAAAACAGTCAGAGGGATGCAAGGAAGTACTTTCCAATGAAATGAATGAAGGTAACATTCTAAATCCAATCACCTGTATCGTAAAATCACAGCTATTTTTACATCAATTATTCCACTGAGATGATTTGTAAAAGTAATGGTTTTCAGAATGGGGCCCCATATTTTCAAAATGGAGCAACAATCCTTAATTATCAGGCTTACTTAATGGGCATGCAAACTAAAGAAGGTGAAGGTTAAATATTATGTTTAAAATTCAGTAATCAGGAAACGAATCCTTTAAAGAGGAGAAATGATTTAGTGGGAGGAAAGCATTGTCCTTCTGCTTCTCAGTGAAACCTTTGCATTCCTAATTATTCCATGTTGAGTAATATATTACAAAAAGGAGAAACTATTATGTATGTGAAGATTCAATTAATTTCTTAAGGAAAGCGGTCTGTGTCATCTCAAACAAACGCTTTCTTAGGGAAAGGAGAAGTAAGGTGAATCAGAGAATTCATCCATTGTGGACAAATAGCCATTGAGGTTAACAATTCAGAATCGCTTTGGTACCCAACATACTGTAGTCCTGAGACACATCTCCTTGGTTGGTGGAGATAACCATCTACAGGAGGATTTTGTTTTGCTTTTTGGATCTGGAGAGCTGTCATTACCACAAAAAAACCCAAAACCAATGCTGTGCTACTTGGACAGACCTAATGCCTGTCTGTAATCAAGTTATTTGTCTCAACAAAGAGGGGCTCAAACACACATATGTTTGGAAAGAGCAAGTGTTTACAGCACTCAGGACACTGCCAGCTGCCTTACACCCCATGAGTCTTCCACACTTTGGTGAAACTGGGGGTTCATTTGAAGCTTGCAGTGTATTTTGTCTTGTATACACTGTGCACAGATTCCTCAGTAGGGAGTTCTTTCTTCCCACATCCTCACAGTCCTGTTTCAACTTACTCCAAGTCCCAGAGATAAATTAGATGAAGGAAAGAGATGAAAAATTTATGAAAAAGGGAACTCCTGATAAGTACACCTCAAATATATTCCTTTGTCTCTGCTGTAGCGAATCATATACCCAGCCCTTAGGTATAAAGAGCTGTTTTATAATGAGTAAGTGGCTTTCCTGGGGGATCAGGGGCTGCACTAAGGCTCAGGTTGGATTATACCCCACCTGCTCGAGTTTCTCTCCTGTTTTTGTTGTTGCTGCAGCCTGCACAACTAAAGATGTACAGGAGAGAGAGTGCCAATGAAAGGAAGAGCTACCGGAGGTCATTCCTGTTTCTTCCAACAAGCTGGATCTGCAAAAGGTCTGCACATTTAAGGAGTGTGTGTGTGTCTACATGTGGCTCCTGGTCTGTCTTCAATGCCTATTCCCCAGGGAGACGTTTGGGAATATCCTGTGGCTGGGAGACAGCTAGGAGATGGTGACAACACCAAGCCATCCCTAAGCTTTTGTTTTACCACAGTATATTCCTCTCCATCCTTTTTAATAATTTATTGCCCAATTTAAAAAAAAAAAAAACCAAAACAAACCAAAAACCAACACCTGAACCAAAAGACAAGATTCTCAGTTTAAGAGATCAAATGAGTCCCTAAATGGGACTGCAAATACCCTACAAGGCAGAAAGTCTTAGACAGTGGGGTGTACAAGGTCAAACACCAGCAAAGGGATAGAGGAACCATCTTCAGTCTTTGCACTGTTCTGACTTCATCACTCCAGTTCTTCATACAAAATCTCTGCTGTGGAAACACTTTCCTGCTTTTGGTATGCTATGGCTAACAGGAGAAAACTGCAGCAAATAAAGACATGAATCTCCTTCTGCCCAAACGGCTTCCTCACTCTGCCTTCATATCAAAAAACACTCCAAATTGTTTCTTTTTTACTCTTCTGTCCTGTACAAAAAGTCAGATTGAGACATATTTGCAGGATGGTTTGAATAACCACTGCTCTAAAGCATTGAGGGACCAAAACATCAGTACTAGCAGTTGAAAGACTTGCCTGTTCCTTGCTAAAGGGACGCTGGGGAAGAGTGTCTTGAATAGGACAGCTGAAATGAAGAATGTGACAGTGAGCCCTAAAAAGCTGTTTGTGATAAGCCCCTATAGTCACAGCTATAGAATATTGGCAACACCCTAGTAAGCCCTAAAGACTGTTCTGCAAGAGGGCACTGCACTTTGGTGTACCTGTCCTAGAGATCTCCTGTAGCTAACAAAATGAACCTGTAGCTAACAAAAATCACATAAACCTGCATTAGTGGCCAAAGTTAGGACTTGGGATTCTGGGTTGAAGAATGGCTGCATTTTCTTGCTAAGATCAGCAACAGCTGAAGAAATCCAACAATCTTTTTTTATGAGCCCCTTAGAGCTTGTAAAATGGTATTAGCTATTATCATAGTTAATATTGCTTGATGTGGAAATATAAACTTGAGAAAACAAGTACTAAAACATTTGTGTAAATGTAACTCCTGACATTTATTTTTATTAATTTGCTTTTGAGCAATTTTTCATATTAAAAAAGAGGTTGATTACTTTGAATGTGGAAAATACCACATTGTCACTTATATATTTTATTTGATTACAAAAGTAATAGAAAGAGGGTTTTAATATAATTTGCATGCACAATTCAATATGCAAGGTTTTTTTCAAATCTAACACACACTTGACAAGAAACAGATATGTTGAAAGACATCAATAAATGTACTGATTAAGAGTTTGAGACACTTACTTAAAAAATGTGGAGCAAAGGCTGACTATTCTAATTGCCTGAGACATGTGACGTCAATTGTCCTTAATACTTTAAGAATGACAGATTACAAATGAATAGATATTAGGGCTTTCTGCTCTGTTGCTTGCTGAAGAATCTGTTGAAGGACAAGTACTTGGATATGTCACCTTGTGTCTGGGGAGAGAGGGAAGTGAAAAAGAATGAAAGGATGATGATGGGAAAAGTGAGATTATCTCAGTGTTGCATTCTTTCCTAAATCCAAAGTAGGAACTGATTCTCCAAGAGAAAACAATGCTTTGTGTTTTTCAAATAGAAATACTTAAAGGTATATGCAGCTAAGCTCCAAGCATTAGCTTTCCTTCACAGCTCTGAGGAGTCCTAAGAAACTGCACAGACCACATTTCCCATATATATACAAAAGGAATTAATTCTCTTTAGTGCTGGACATGGTCCTCTGACCAAGTTCTTTGCTGCTTTCAAAAGGCTCAAAACAAGAACTAAACTTCTAATGATGTTAATACAAACTCTCAGTTAAAGAAAGATTCTGTCTTTGTTCTAAGAAGTCTGTAAGCAGCTTTGCCCTCAAATAGAAAAGGCATACCTGGGTTCCAACCTGGCTCCTCTACAGTCAGGAGGAGTACAGTTTGAGGTTAGCAAGTGTGGCATTTCCTTAAAGTAATGATTTTTACATGGAAACAGGCTGTGAGAATTACAGTGTGATGCCAGAATTAGCACAGTCACCTAGTGTACATCTCCTGCCTAAAATAAGCCATACTTTGCTGCTTGCGGCATGTAAGCCTGCTAGGGATCCTTTGCTGTTGCATTTTGTACAGAGCCACATGAGGCAAAGAACACCCAGCAGAAGTCACAGAGCAAACACAGCAAGTGCTATGGCCCATGAGGTCCTCCCAGGACAGCTACCACAAACAGCTGCAGCCCATGCCAGGGCACATGGCAACAGCCTCCCATGGCAGAGGGTCCCTTGGCGATGGGGCTGGTGTGGACCGAAACAACACAGACCAGTGTTCACCCCCGTGTGACAGACAGAAGTGGTGCACATTCTCCCAGTGACCAATGCTTATGCACTAACTCCTCCTGCCACTCTTGACACAAACCCCATTGAAACTGGTGACCTCGCCAGGGAGGTATTTATGACATGTTCATTACCCAGCCTCTGAACACCTGGAAGAGAAAAGGGTCTGGATTCTGTTACCAATCCTCTGAGTTGTCCTGTTCCACTAATTACTTTTAATTTGCATTTGTTACAAATGACATGGCTATTTCTCTGCCCATCTTTCTCTTTCTGCGTGAAGTGTAACATAGAAAAGTTATTTATACTCATTTAAGTCACCAAGTGAGAAAATGAGACAGTATGTCTCTTCAAAATCCACAAGAAAGACAATTTCTTTAAAAAAATGCTTTATCCATAAAATAATAGCATTTATTTATGTAAATAAATATTGGCATCTATTGTCCCCAACACAACATTATATTTCCAGGCAATAAGTCACAGTCAGTGACTGAAGACAAAATGCAGCTCTTGAGAAGAAAGATTTCAACAAACACATATTTACCCTTCCTGGGTTTTTGCAACACAACCACCCTTGTAGATACAAAATGCCAGTTAGACAGATGGCTTGTTCTTCTGTGGCTTTCCCAGAATTTAACTCAAGATGAATTCTAACTAGTATATCTATACTGCTATCTGGTAGAAATACCCAAACTGCACATAAGACTGACGACAAATGTTTCTGTGAGGTTTTTCTTTTTGCAGAAAGACCATTCCCTTTGGAGTGAAGAAAGTAAAAAATCAGCAGACAAAAGGCACATATTTTAAAGATTCAAAACATGGACTCCTTATTCTTTCCCCTGTCATAGGCTTAGAAAAAAAATTGTGGGTAGCAGCACAGCCCAAAATGCATTTTATAAATATTAAATAAATGTATTTACTAAAAAATGCATCTTAAAAGTACTAAAGAAAACAGGACTCAACATTATTTGATGGTGTTCTCCTGAAAGCACATGAGGTAAGAGGGAAGGGTGAAATTTAAAGGCATCAGCCAGTGCCCTCTGCCAGTACAAGAGAATAAATTGAAAGCAGTCCTATAAAACACTTACTTATAACATGAAATGAGTGAAGAGGTAGAAATTGAACTGGAGAATTGTCTTCTCATCCTCCCACTTTACTCACTACTTGAGAACAATCATAAAAATTCGAAGCAATTTGGCGCAATGGCCCCTTCTCCTGTTAGACTCCTTAATGCCTTTCATTTCTTCTAGTTGTTCTTAAGTGCTTCATTAGGCAAACAATTATACGATTCATGCACATCTAGGACAGAAAATATTTTAGTGAACTATTACAATTCTTGACTCTACATTCTTATGGTCAAAACCACAGGGAGACAAGACAAACTTATCTATAAAGCCACACAAAGCTTTTCATTTTCCCCAAGGTATAATGACTAGGTGTAATTACAATTAAACCCTTAATGAAAATATTTCCATATTATTTCTGTCAAGGTGTGACAAACTCATCCGTATTTCAAGGACTTGGTGAAAAAAGAGTTCTGACACAACTGAAAGACTTTAAGAGACTGAGCATACAGAAAGCAAGGTAATTTCCTCCAACAAAATGTGTCAGAATGTAGCTTTTCAGAAAGAAAAATCCCAGCTTGAAGATATTCCAAAACGCATTTGCTCACAAGAGTGCTTGCTAAAGGAAAGAAAATACAAAAGGAAGACTATTGCATAAGAGGAGAAAATCCACCTAACTCAAACCATAGCCATTTTCTTGTCTGATAAGTCCAGAGCCAGGTGGCTAGAATAAAAGATTGGTGTTTATCTGTTGGAAGATCAGTGCTGATTCATTCTATTTACTCCAGCAAGCTCACCTGTGAGGCTTTATAGATGCCTTGGGGGAAAGAGGTCAGCAGGGGTTAACTTCTTGTTGAGGGGGAAGAAAGGAGAGGTGAGATTTGGGGTTTAATTGGTGCAAGGGGAAATCCCCTCTCTTTTACATATGTGGTTCAGAGAAAAACACAGGTAATAACAATAATAATAAAAAGTCTTAGGACAGGAGTTCTGCTAAGCACGATTCTCTAAGCATTTCCAGGTCAGCTTGGAGGTGGGGGAAGGGAGTTATCATTATAAAAGCTTCCCCTGAGGTTCAGTATGGAACGTAGTTTTGAGATTTGTAGGAAGCTTTAGCTTGTGTGAAATCTGTGAGTTTATTGCTTGAATTAACTCAGAGTTGAGGAATAAAGTATACTTAATGCACTTTTAAAGCACTGTTTTACTTCCCCTTTTGTTTCTATAAAAGGATGCTTTCCAAGCTGATCTGTGCAGTATATTTGTCCCTCTGGGTTTTACCTTAATTGGCTTGCTTGATCCAGAACTAAGAGACTTGAATATCTGGTCCCAGAAGTTATTCTTTCATTGTGTACCACTGTCACTTTTGTCTTACTTTCCATTTAAAAGACTCCAGCTTGCAGGATTGAAGTTTTCAGGTGCTGGAAACCTAAAATGACAATGCTTCTCTCCAGTGTAGTAACTGCAAAGATAAAAGAAATCAGTTAAAAACCCCAGAACAGTTGCTTTAGCCCAATTTGCAGTTGATGTGGGATAAAACACTAGGCTGTTTAAAACTAAAAGCAAGAACAAAAAAACCCCCTTACTTTTACATATGGCTGCAAGGCAGTTTATTTTGAACAAAAGCCCTCTAAAGTTATTCCAAAAGTATTTACTTGTAGAGGCAAGGTTTTTCAATAGCAGCGGGCGTGTTTAGGTGTGTTGCCCTCTGTGTGGTTAGCAGATATTCTCCCACCAGCCTCCTCACCCATCGGCTGCTAAAGGCCACCTCAAACAGCAGCAGGAGATGGTGCCAGACTTCATCCCTTTAATGTGAAAGATTTTTCATGTCCTCCTCCCTGAGTTTCTTCACTCTCTGATAAAATACCTGAAGAATTATACTACTGCTCTCTCTGGACAATTTGATCAGGAAACACTGCTGGCAAATAATAATGTTTTATATTTGCAACATTTGCTTTTTTTTCTTTTCTTTTTCTTTTTTTTTTTGCATCTATCTACTTGTTAGGGTAGACAGCTACCTACTTTGCCTACCCTTAAAGCTAGTCCTGGCAAATGCTGTGTTGTATTCCCATTGAGTCTATAAAGTTTACAGAATAACAAGGCTACTTTAATGTGGCAAATGGAAAGGCCAGAATAAGCCAAAATTACTTTGACATTTAAAAAGTCCAGCATCCTTTTCTTTACACTTTCACTTAGTGCTGGAGTTGAGAAACACTTAGAAAAATAAAGCTTTACAGCTTCCTATTAAATCTATTTCATACAGTGTAATTAATTGTGCCCTCACTCTTTCAATTCTCTCAAACTGAAATGAGTAGAATCGTGGGAAGCTGTGACTTTTACAAAGATGTGTATAAAAACTGTGAAGAAATACTGATTCAAAGAATAAAGTGAGAGAAACATAATAAACATTCTGTCTGGGGGAGAAATGAGCCCATTTCTTCATTTTTTGTTGGCTGGAGTCTCTGAATTTCCCCACCTTGGACCATCTTGTGAAGTGAACAATTCGAAGTAGATGACTTGTGGTTGTACAGTGTGGTAACACGGAAATTTTCTGGCTCCACAGCACTCACGTACCTTCATCTATGTTATACTCTGTCAGCTGCACGTGACTGAAAAAAAATGCCCAGTTTAACCTTCCATCCCATTTACTATCCAGGATAAACTGACAATGAAAAACTGGGGATAGGAGTTATTTGTCCTTAGTCCATTTATTTGTTTCACAGGATGGGACAAGTAGCTCCACAATGTACCTCAAAAAGGAAACACTACTGGGTTTTTTTAACTATTTTCCTTCAGCTAGGCCTGAACAGAGCCACACAGCTGCTGGCAGCGGCACAAGGGCAAGCAGTGGGATAAAATGCAGATGGCAAATGTTCTTGCCACTGTTTCCCACACAGGTCCTACTGTGTCACTCCTTAGGGGTCTTTCTGTCTCTGGAGGCACGTGCCATCCTGCTTGTAAAGGAAACAAAGAATGTTCATTACTGCAATGCAGATCAAAACCAACATGAACTCTAAGGGTCAGAAGGGCGATGACTGCCCAGAGCTGGCCATGATAACTTTATCACGTTGTAGAAAGATTGAACACTATAATCCTAATTTAAATGTCTGTTCTGTGGCTCTCTTATTCCCTAGTGAAGCAAACAAGAAAATAAAAATAAAGGAGCCTGAAATTTCTGGGTAATCTTACTGACATATCAATAAAATACTCAAAGAACCAAACATGAATCTTGTTTGAAGAAGAGTAAGATAGGAAAGAAGTTAGGACTTCACCACCAAGTCCAGGGGAAGCTGCTGTGTCTGCATTAGGGCAGGACAAGATGTAGTTGTTTTTGTCCCAGGAGCAACTAAGCAAGGACTCAGAGTCCAACCAGCTTCTCCCAAGAAGTCCTGGAGAGCTGCACCCAGTGTTTCCCACCAAGAGGACTGGAACATGGCCACTGCCTTCAAGGAGATGGGTGCAGGGTCTTTCATCTCAGTGGCTGCTTTGCCAGTACCAATGGATTACAGTGCCGACTGGGGATGAGATCTCCTGTCACTACCTCGAGCTCTGCACCCAACCAAAGTGATTTTCCTGGCATCTGCCTGCGTGTCAAGTCAAACACAGCTGCAAATTTTAAGTAGAAAAATGTGGCAAATAATCAAACAAATCTTTTCAAAAATATTGGTGGGCAGAAAAAAGAAACAATTGCAATTGGAATAACAGAAAAGGGAAGAAAGGTTTGGCTGGGATCTAATAGAGATTTGTGAGGCAAGTATTTACTGTGCCTGGTGATTAAGTATCCAGCTGCCTGTATGAGTTTATTACCCTGAGTTAGGTGCTGAGGGTCTTTACAGAGGGTAGGGCCTTAGTTGCTCAGAAAAATCAAAGCACTTAAAAGTAGCTGCTCAGTGTCTAGGAGTAAGAGTTCTAAAAGCAATCAGTTGGAGAAGGGAACTGATCTAAAGTAGTAAGAAAGGCCAGTATTTCTAACTTGGAAAGAGAACATGTTCTATCAGAGCAATTCCCTCTCCTTTCTTCATCAACAAATATACTGGACACCCTCATATTGATTTGTATGTGCCTGTGGAGAACACTAACCTGGATTTAACCAAAGGTGTTCGCAAACTGCAGGTAAAACGAAATACAGAAAGAAATGTTGATCTGCCTCTTCCATTTGTTGTTCTTTAAATGAGGCAGTGAGCCTGCTCCTAATGAGTAACTTGAGAGACAAAAGAACCAGGAGGCAGGAAAACAGAGGGCACTTAGCATAGGTGGGAAATTCCTGTTAATTCAGAAGCCAAATCTGCTTTTCAGTGAGGTGAAACTATTTTCTGAATTTTTACCCCAAGACAGTGCAACTCATACATTAAAACTCTGTATTGCTTAGGGAATCAAATCACTTGCTACAGCTCCTGGAGTAATTTCTTGAAACAAAATATATTTGCCTTTTCCATTCTAAAAAAAGTTGAGATACTCAACACACATGCAATGCTAAGGGAATTCTTGTTTGTAACAGCAGTAAGAATTTAGTGAGATCAAAAATACTCCATGTGGAAGACAAAACCTCTGCTCCTCAGATATTTCAATTTTTTGGACAAAAAACTAGCTAACACAAATCACTATCCTTTAAATTACAGATTAGTTTCTCAGAGACCTGCAACACTCCATGCACCAAGACTTCATTTATACACTAACCAGCTTTTGCTGCTTCCTTTTTCCCTGCTTTTCAGAGTGATTCCTATTTATATTAATTCCCATATGTCTTTTCTGAAAGTCATTGTGTGGTAATATTCCAGGCCAAGGATGTACTTGGTGCTTTAAAACAGGGATTGAACAGACAATGCCCCATTGCTATTGTCTTGGCAATATTTCACTATCATTGCAGAAAAAATAGGTTTTTTTGATGTCTAATAATTATTGCTGATGTTAATCATACTACTAACATATTTTTATGTCAGCTATTATCATTTATTTATATGATCCTAATCAAATCTTAATATAGTAAATTAATAAAGTAAAAATGCATACTGTGAGATAGCACTCTCTTTCAGCTTCATTTCTCTTGGTTGCTCTTTACCTACTGGTGGGACACAGCCAAAGGATATAGCAGGGGCAAAAAATATTTTAGAGGTGGGAAAATTCTTCTCTACTGGAAGAAGAATTCTTTGCCACATTATGGCTGTTGTAAAAGACAGCTGGACCCCAACAGCTAGGACGTTCATGGAAGTCCTTTATTACAAGCTTTTTCAGTAGCATTATGACATTAGTTTCTGACCCAAAGGATGTTTATGTGCTCAAATCTGCACACAAAGTTGTTTTAATCACAGGAATACCGTGAGAACATGTGCAGGAACATTTCCATAGAGGAGTCGCTTTATACACTGCCTTGTAGCTGCTCTCATTTTCTGAACAGAAGCCAGTTGAGGATAAGCAACTTCCCACCTTCTCATGGAAAAGATATTCCAAGTCAGTAACTCTCACTTTTTTTTTAATATGAAAACTTGAAAACCCTTTTCATGGGAAAAGTGGATCAGGCTGAAACCTGCTAACAATAAGGCTCCTTTTCATAGGGCTTCTTGCAGATTTCCCTACCGTAGTTCCTCTCTCTTATCCTTCCAAACTGTCTCAGAGCACAGGTTGGAAAACATTGTTCTGGAGTTAGTTTCCAAATGACAACATAAAGCAATGAAACAGAAATCCCTATGGCACTACTATACTATGTTAGAATATTTTAGAACTGCAGGGAAAAATTATGTTTCACCTAAGGAGGAAAAGGTAAAACTGTTTCATAAAGACCTGATCTCACATTTCTTCAGAAAATGTAATTTAGTCATAATCAATTAGGCAATTTAAAAACCTTCAATAAATTAAAGATATTATTTTTTTGTGGTTGCATTACAGTTGGAAAATCAATTTCTTAGAGATAAAACAGCAAATGCATAACCTGGGTTACTGTGCTGTGTTGCCTGACAATCCTCAGGTGAGATTGCTGTGTTTTTCTTTAGGTGTGAGAATCAAACCTGTGCAATCCTAAAGTTACAGGTGTGAGGATCGTCTCCTTGTATCCTTCCTTACCCTCATAAACACGTATCAGATTGAGATGGGTTGGTGATCATTTTTTTGCTATAGCTCTTTTATTTTGGTAATTTTGTCAACAGTCTTACAGGAAAAGTGTTAGGGTTTGAAAGTGTGCTTTGGGGATTTAGACACTTTCTTCCTTCTGCGGCATTATACGAGTAATTTGGTGGTATCTCAGAGCATAAAACAATTGTCTGGGGATTTGTAATGAGCTGGTTATCTCATTTCCCTTTGCAAATCAAATTAGAGAAACAAACTGGGAAATATCCTGTTTGAAGGACGGGTGGGGGTTTTATTCAGGGATGGCAAACAGACAAAGTAGATAAAAGCTGATTATTAGCATTCCTACATTTAGTTCCTGTGACTATAGATATTATATACACTAACCTGTTTAATATGAATACTGTCTCTATAGCCCTCACAAAATGCTGGTAATAAGAGCTAAACTGTGCTGTATTTCATTTCATTCCCGCTGATAGCATTTATCAGCAAAATCGGGATTTAAAAACCCCCAAAATATGCAATTTAAGCCTCATCATAACTGGACTGCTGAGGAGGAAAGTGAGGGGATTATCTGGAGCCTGGAAGCACAAATATAAGAGTGTATTGTCATCTTGGGTTATAGGCCTTTTAGCAAATGGTAGCGTAAGCTTCAGCTGACAGGCCTTTTCGCAACTGACAGATGAAAATATGAAACTTAAATTCTTCATGACAGATAGCTGTGCTGAATGAAGAGGCCAATGGGACAGTGCTGGGCTGGGGGTGAGGGCGACATATACAGGCCCAGTGTCTACGCGTGGAGTGGCTCTTTGTAATTCGCACACAATTCATTCCTCCTGAAGACTTATCCACTTTGCTAACCAAACTGCTATAGCAGACTGGGATTTTTTCCCCTCTTTTTCTTCCAGACCAACGTCTTTTTTTCAGAAGATGAATGCTGAGTCTTAAAAGATGGGGGTGGCTGATTAAATTTAATATGCAGGCATGAAAGATGTTTCCTGGATGCTTCTCCATTGGACTTTTCCACCCAACCTAACACACTGCTATTGTAGGAAGCTTATTCACTGGTTTATGAATTGGCTTAATCCTCAGTGATGGCAAGCTTTGTCAAAATTTTTAGAAAATTGTGTTTTGAAATGACTTTTCCTTTCTGTCAGCACCCCACCTCTTCAGCCCTGTTTGCTCACAGGTTGCATTCCCAACCAGGATGTCCTTTGGTGCAGGATGGGACTCTTTTCATGAGATGGAGGCCCTAGGAGCAGAGCACAGCCCAGCTACCGCCTTCAGATGTGGTTTTGGTATAGCAGGGAAAACACAACTTCCACAGTCAGAGAGGCCATAGCTGTCTCTGCTTGCGGAGCAGCCCCAGCCCTGGGGCCCCACTCTCTCATGGCTCCATCACTGGTGCCTACAGTACCTGCCCATTGGGAGGTCATTTTTCCGTGGCCCCCAAGATCCTCCTGAGGGTGCAGCTGCCTCCTGCATACACTGCTACCTCATCTACCAGCAGCAGTTTCCAAGCTAGCCTCCTTCAAACCACACTTTATCCAAGATGCTGTTGGTGTGGCTGCCAGCCAGTTTTCTGCAGGAAAACTCCTGGCTTGGTGTCCTGCAGGGTATCACACCAGGTGATGGCAAAGGTCTCCTCTGGCCTTCGAGTCCATGAAAAAGAAGAAAACCCAGGCACGTTTTGTTGATTTGCTTGCTTCTCCTTTCTAGAGGTAAGTGCCCAGCTATGGAGCCATTATGGTCTCCCCTGTGCTTTAAGCCTCGTTACTGGGCTATGACAAGGGTAAACGGGAGCCAAAAATAACAACTGCACACTACAGCCTCTGGCCAATGCGAGAGTCATTACCTTCACAGAGTACCCTCTGAAGTCAATGGACTGTAGGATCCAATCCCTAGTATTTGTCTTCTTTTATACAATTTGTAATTATCAATACAAAAAAATAGAAAGCCCTATGGTAATATGTTAATTCTTACCAGATGTACCGTATATATCCTTATATGCTAGAAGCCTGGCAGGACTGCAATGTCACAACAGACATTTACAGAAGTACCTGGGGAAATGTAACAAAAAGTGTTAGTAGAAAATGGTCTTTCAGCTAAATTACCTAATATATTTGCTAATGGTATCTGATTTAAAAGCCATAAAAATACTAAGTTAAAAGCACATTAGAAGATCTGGTATATTTATAAGTGTTTGTCACCTTGGCAACAAAAGAGAAATTCCAAATCTAACACTAGCTTTCATGGGCCAAGACCTTTGAAAATTGATAAATACCTGCTCTTTATAGCAATGATCTTCTTTCAGTGAAGAAATACCCCACTGTAAAAGGAAGTTCTTCACTGCACAACAGGATTTGTGATAGCTTTCAGGTACGGTTTTGCCCTGTCTGCTCACAGTAGTATAATTTTTTAAAGTCTTGACAATTAAAACAATATGTTTTCAAATAGGTAAATACTGATCTTTGTTGTACCCTTTTTGGTAACTTCAAGCCTTAATTTCCTGTATACAAACCAGGTTTGTTAGCATGGCACTGAGCTCTAAGCTGGCCTGGGTCAGACCTATAGCTCTGCTCTGATGGCTGTGATGGAGGCTCTTTTTCCTGCCGAAGAATTGCTGTGCCACGAGCACTAAACTATGCATGCCTTGATAAATGTAGTACAGCTCTGCCTTCCTACATGATATATGGTCCCATGAAACTGTGCTTTAAGACTAAAAGGAAAGCTATTTACTCACTTGTAATGCAAATGCTTCCAGTAAGTTACTTCTGCATACAACTGAGGATAGATCCTTATTATGTTAATTCTCAAAGCTCCACTGATTTGCCCACTGATCATGGATGGAGAACACAGGGACAGATCTACACAAAGAACTATCAGTAAACCAAAAGGTATTCATCCAGTGGACCCCTTGTACATTGTAAAGCTCTGTTCTGTGTGATGGTAACAAGCTTCTCTGAGAAACTGGGAGTCAAATTAACCACAAGAAAGAAGCATTATCCAGAATAATTGCCTTTCATCCGTATCCTCACATCTGACAGAACTGATTAAACAACTTGGTCACAAAAAGGAAAGCAGTATCTGTTGTATGTTGATAGTCTCTCAGCAGAGGTGAAAACCTATGGATTTGAAGCTCCAAGATGCCTTTAAGGATTAGAGAAGCCTTCAGAGAGTTTTAGGTAGCACTAGGTTAGACACTGGTGAGCATCTCATATCCCATTTTTTCTCCTCTTTTGTAGATGTTTTCATTTTCCTTCTACTGTTGATTCATGAGGTTGACAATTGGCCAAGAAAGGCAGAGCATGAAAATCAACAGAGGAGAACCAAAAGGGACATGTGAAGGGCAAGGCAGGCACGGAAAGCAGAAGGACTGGAAAGTCGTAGAAGCCTTCATCAGCAAAATTAGGTTGGAGCATGCTCAGAAATGCGTTTTATATGTTGGGCTTGTGAAATGGAAGTACTTAGGTTTTATTTAAGGCACAGTAAAGCACAGCTGAATTGTCCATGACCTCAGGAGACACTGAACTGAGCTGCGCAGAAAATTTATATTTATTTTTCATTCAATTCAAGTATCTATGGGAGAAAGGAAATGTGTGAAAATTGGAGAAGTTGCTTTGAAAGGAAGAACTTTTCATTTCAGAGATGTTTAGGGTTGTCAGTGTTGGTATATTCTGCTGTTCTAAGTTTAAAATTTTGTGGGTTTTTTTTAATAGGAAATTTGAAAACACATATTACTAGTATGATTTAGATTTCCCCATGGAAGTGGTCATGTCTAACTAATTTTCATCATGAGCATACTTTGCTTTTGTTAAAACGAATGAAGACTGAGAGTGTTAATCAGATTGAACCTCCAACCTTGTGCAGTGTTTCAGTGGATTGAACACCGAGCTCACAGCTATATCCATCTCTATCTATCCATCCAGTTGTGCCCTAACACCTCTAGAATGAACATCTACAGTGAACCACAGAACTGACCCTTATATTAGTGAAATTGCTTTTTACCGAAATACGTGCAATTTATATGGAGCTGATAAAGGGTCTATTAAGACACTGGTTAATAGATGTGGTTGGAGTTATTTTTCAAGTATTGATAATAGGGTGGAAAAAGGGTTTCAATTAACTGAGGTAGCAAGAATCATATGGATAAACACGTGCTCTTACACTCAAGTGCACAATTTTCACTGATTGATAAACCTAATACACCACTTGAGACTATATTCTAGTTACATCATTTCACCATTAAATTCTTCATTTACCCCCAAATGAATAGATTAACATTAAGTAAACTCCACTGAAAAATTGTCCCATTCAGTGAAGCTTTAATATAAATTAGTGCTACCCATAAAAGAAAATTAAATTTTCTCATTCGAAGCTCATTATTTAAAATTAAAAAAAAATTCAAATTTTCTATTCAATAAGTGTTTCAAGATGTGCTTGTTCAATAAGTTCATGCAAATTTGCAAAGGACCATCTGCATCAGGTGTATAATATATATATAAAACACAGATAATTACCATATGAATAAATGAATAAATATTATATACAAATAATATGTATATATTAAAAAGGTGATTAAATTTTATTATTAAGATGACCAACCACATTGTTTTAGCAAAATCTGTATTCATACTTTTTGCTTGCTTTTATGTATACCTCAAATAGATTGGATTTTTGTTCTGTTTAAAGTAATTAAGGTAGGCCATATGACTCTGTCAATTGAATCAGCATTTTATATGAGAAAAATGACTATATTATAGGGGCATTTCTGAAAGTCATTGAAAATGCAGAGAAGATGGAATCGCCTTAAGAAGAGGTGTAAAACCAGTACTGCTAAAGGATTGTCAGGACTGTGGCCCAAATTTTAAGGAATGTGGAGTTTGTTCTGTGAACATGAGACGATTGCAATCCACACTGTAATACCTCAAAGAATCTGGGCTCCAGTACACAAGGTTTGGCTGCACGCAGAACTAAAGACCAATTGCTAGTTGCTTTGGGCTTTTAAGAGGAGATGGTTTTCCATTATACCCAAAAGGCAGCTGTCACAAGTCCTTGGTGAATATTTGGAAACCCTTAGGGTCATTAACAGTATGAAAAGATATGATGTTTCTAAATAGTCTTGTATAACTTAGTTAGGAATTCTGAACATTTGACACCATAGGGGAGATCTGTCAACCTCTTTCTTTTACTTTCAGCATTAAAAAGCATATCTGTTTTTTCAATTCTCTTTTTAGCTTTGGGTTTAAACTCTTACAGCTGAAGAGCTGGGCATTTGGATGTATTCAGTTACACTGTGCCAATGAACCATGCGTGTGATAACTGGTTGGGAAATCAAATTCTATATTTAGTCACGTTTTTGGGAATTGAGGAGCCATTGCTTCAGTTGCCTCTCTCAGATCTGCGCGTGATTGTTCAAATTTATTTTTCTTTGTGGCTTACATACAGCTTTCATAAACACTGAACATACAATTTCAAACCTTATTGTTTTGTTTTGGTTATACTTCAGACTGTAGCCACCTCAAACCACTTCTGAGTGAAAACACAATGGCAAAAATGGACTTTTCCCTACAGATGACAAGGCAATGAAACACAAAAACAAAAATCTATTTTTTTGAGACAGTGACTTTTTATATGGCCTATAAATCGTTTGCCATTAAAGTGCAGGAACATTTGTGAAGATGGTGCCATAGTCAGGTAGAATGAGGCAATAGAGAGGATCTAAACCTCCCAGCATTTCAGAGATTTTTAAAAAAATAATTATTGTTGTCTTAACTTTAAGAATATTAACACTTTCCTGAAAGATGGGAAAATGTTCTCTGGTGACCAAAGTTATATATCTTACCAGTAAGCACAAAACTGTTGACTTAAAATGTAGATATCTGTTGTGAATGGTTTTAATAAAATCTGTGCTACTACACAGGGCAAAAATTACTATCTAGATTTGCAAGAACATGAAAATAAGATTATAAAACAACCTTCCAGATCTCAAAGATCTGACCTGCAGAAGTGCTTAGCATTGGTACCTCTAGGTGTTTGGAATCTTTCAAAAATCAGGCCCAGAGGCTGAACCAGAATGTCACCACAAGACATTTCTATGCTATTTGCAGATTTTCTTTACAATACCTCCAGCTTTTGATTGTGCTAAAGGCTTAAAAGCAAATCAGAGAAAAGACTCTTCTATTGTGCATTAGAAAAGATACAAGCCAGAAACAGCAAAACTGAGGGAGCTATTTCCTAATGCACTCCTTCACATGACAATCAGTTTAGATCTTTTACTTTCTCAGCCAACCTCAGTAACAATGTACTCAAATCTAACTTTTTTGCTGTAATATACTGCTGTAGGTGACCTTACCCACTTTTAATTTACTTTGTACATTAAAATAATAATTACAGCACCACTGTACTATCATATGAGCCTGCTTAATTGTATAGTTTACCTGTACAATAAGTACTGTACAAACAAATATATTAACTTCTGTATATGTATACAATACAGACAAAAGGATTATATATATATATATATATTCTGTAAAACCATTGGGTTTGTAGATTGGTTTGACACATGATCAGCGTTTACTCTGATGCTGTTTTTATAAGAATTCCAGCTGTCACTGCATTTGCTACGGGGCTAAGAAATAGAGCTACAAAATATTTATGTGCTTTGGAAAGAAAGGCAGGAACAGTTAATAGTTTGTTTTCTAGGGTTTTCTTTAAAATACCATTCAGAATAAACCACTAACTGAAACAAAAAGGACTATCAGTTTTTCATTGTTGTACATACAACAGCCCAGAGTCTTCCCTGTACTCATGAGTTGGATGAGATGAATTAAGACCAGGACTTGCCTGAATTGTTCCTTGTGGCTCTGATTTGTCATACTGCATCAACTTCACTTGGTAATCTAAGATTAAAAAAAGACCGATTAAGCTCTCAAGAGTATCCTTGTTTAGAAAGAAATTAATTGCCACCTCTGCTAGTGGCACAGCATATATATCTTCATTCTTTTCTGTGGTAAACCACTAGATGATTTATCAAAACCTCTATGCTTGCTGAAGAAGACAGGTTAACAGGAGCTCTGAGGAAGAAGGTATCCTCTGCTTTGCAGGATGGATGAGGAGAAGCTTTGGGGCTCTACATGTTCCTGCATATAAAAAGTAATGCTTTGGCTCATGCCACAGGCGCCACTCTCTACTTTTGCAGCCAGGGTGGCCTTGCTGCCCTTCTGACCATGCAGCAGCTGGCAGGGCAGGAGCTGGGGTGGCCAGTGTGGTGGTTCTGCTCATGCATTGTGCTGGGGTGGCCAGTGTGGTGGTTCTGCTGATGCATTGTGCTGGGCCCGCACTGCTGGCACCTGTGTTGTACCTCCTGGGAGCTACGTCCATGGCTTCAGCATTAAAACATGCCTTAGACACCTGACTTTCATTTACTGGATAAGTCTGTGTGATAAAATTCACCCATCTTGTTCTCCTGACATGTTTGCAACAAAGATGTGTATGCAAGCTTAGGAAGTAAACCAACTGCCAACACTTCACAGGCCATGGGTCAGCCACGCTGGGGCACAGGAGCAGTAAGAAGCAAGGAACAGTGGAGGGCAAGAAGTGAATTGCAGTGAAAACAAAAGGAGCTGTGGTGAGAAAGGAGAGGGGAGAAGTGTTTGACTAAAGTAGAGCCTGAAGAAAGGTAAGAAAAGGTGTTTCCCTGAGTGTTCAATAGTACATGTTTTCTTCCCCCCCCCCCCCCATTCACAAATCAATAATTAAAAGGTTGTGTTAATTGGCAATAAATTAAATTAAATTAAATTCCCTGAGCTGAGGCTGTGTTGCCTGTGACACTGCAGAACAGCTGAACAACATCCAGGGCTGGTGACAAGCAGGCCCCAAGGGGGTGGAAGGGCAGCAAGAATGCTCTGCCTGCCAGCACTGAAAAGCCAACACCAGCAGCAAGCTCTGAGTGACACCTAACTGCTACTGCCAGCTCCCACCAGACACACTGGGGAAGCTCCTGAGAAGCATTGCTGAGCTGTTAAGCAAGCTAAACAGATACCTTTAAGGCTAAAACTGCCCCTGGAGGAACTTTGCCAGAGAAATGCGGCCAACAAGGGTGACTGCTGTTACATGGACTTGTAAGAGATTATCTCCATCCCCTGACTTTTCATACATAATTATGGGGCAAGTCCTCTTAGCATAGTCAGAGATGAGACAGGTCCCTTCAAATTACATTTCAGGGCTGATACTTTTGGCAGGTGCTCTGAATCTCGACCTTGAAGAGCCTAATTTATCTCTTTTCTGAACTGAGTGGACAGAGGGATTGCCTGAGTAAGCTCCCTATAGTGAGGGTGGCCTCAAGTTCAGTGGCCTGACTCCTGCTATTGAAATAGTCTAGGTATCAGTAAGTCCTGCACTTTGCCAGGATTGCTAATGAATAGCCCTGCTTACCTATCAGAACATCAGAAATAGTGCTTAATTATTCTTCCCGGGCTACAACATTTGATTTTATTTGGGTTGAGCTTCATCCTGACCCCAGCTTAGCCACTATCTACATATGTAAAGGTAGAAGCACGTTCAAGATGGAAAAAAAGGCCTAGTCTGTGCACCTGATTCCTAAAGAGTCATACTAACCTATCAAGTGAATATCTCATGTTGAGGTTACCACAGTGTAGTATTCTCAGGGTAGACATGGCAGAAATAAATTAAGGCAGTTGTGCAGTAACATAAAAAAGACACTTAAACACTAAACACAGTTATTCCAACATATGATAGGAGTGCAATTCAGTCGCCTAAACTGATACCATTTTAGAAACTCTGGAGTATTTTGTCCCATGTTCAGCTGCAGTTGGGAAGGGCCAGAGTCTCCCAAATTACATCAAGTGGCCCTGTGTTTTAGGGCATCTCAACTGACCTTAGAAACCTTTGTTTAGGCGACTGAATTGTACCCTGACAGTCCTGATACTTGCATGGAAATGCAAGTCATGGTGAACGCTACCTAATGATGAATTATATTGTGATTATCTTACATGTTCAAAACATCTATACAATTTGCATTGAGGTTCAGCAATAAACATTCTGCTGATACAGCTACATGGAATATTCAGTTATCCCAGGATTACTTGCCTTTGTAAAATCTGGTTCTGAACGTATTTGGTACTCTTCCAGGATGTAGAGCTGGAAGATCAAGTGGTCAGAAAATGAAAGAGAAACAATATCTAGGAAACTTCCTGCATCCTATCCAGAGGAAGAGTCAAAGGAAAATAATGCTGAAAATTTGCAATGATGGACTGAGAGGAGAAGAAAGATGATACCAGGAATGGTAAACAAAGGCAGGAAATAGCCTGCTGGTGGTGTTAGCTCTTGATTAGGAGCCGTTAAGTTTTGGCTAGAGGGCTAAACCCAAGGAGTCATTTTGTCAACCCAAATGTGGAGAGAAAACAGAAAGACAATAGAACAATCAGACAGAGGAAGAGAGCAGAAGTGAACAAACACATTGCCCCTATTACAGTGACACACAGCTAGAGCTTTGTAGCAATACTGCCCAGCTGCCTTTAGATCAAGTGAAAATGAGAAAATAAATCAAACTTTCTCTTGACTGTCAAGGGTAAAGAGAGAACTGTTTCTATTTCAGCCACTGGTAACCCGATAGCTTGCCACAGTGTATTTCACATAAGGAAGTCTGTAAAGCAACATCTAAGTGTTCCTCGTGATTAATATTCCTTATGATCTCCAGCCACCTAATCGCATTCTGACCTCCATGAGGGTCAGCTGTGAGAAGGGATGGGTTGTGGGAGCAGGGTGGGCTACCAGGAGGTGATGGTGAATGATGGAGCAGCTGGAGAGAACAAGAGGACCTCTGCAGACATGAACAAATAAATAGTGGCAAACCAAAGGCACTGACCTCAGGAATAATGCCATGGGTCCAGAGCGGCACAGAGCTATTGAAAGAAGCAGGGCAATCTGTTCCTAACCTCCAGATGCACTGAATGTAGGATATGCTTTCTTATTTCAATTTAATCCAAAAAACTTGAGCATGAAATGCAGCACTATCCTGAGGCACAGAACACTATCTCTGAAAGGATCCCCAGGATGCATTAATCAGTGCTTGGCCTGCCCAATATGCTGCATAACACAGGGCAGATATTCTGCACTGCACAGTAATTCACACAATCTAAAACGTAACAACAGTAAAAACCTTTCCTGTTTGTTTGTTTGTTTGTTTGTTTGTTTTTTGTGGTTTTTGTTTTGTTTGTTTGGTTGGTTTTGTTTTGTTTTGTTCAGGAATTAGGAGCATTCCTGCATATCTAATAGCCTGGACCATAAGACAGTCCCTCTCCCATCCAGATAAGCTTTGTAGGCACCACTGGTCTGAGACAGATGTGTCCTCAGAATATGCTTTCAGACATTAAAACATCCAAGTCGAAGAAAATGGCCTCAGGCATCAAAATGACTGATAGTCCCCCACAAAAAAAATGTGGAAATCTGAACCAGTGTACTACACACATTTTTTGTTTCACCTTGAAGGAAAAAAAAAAGGTTCTAATACAGAAAAAAAGATGCTCTATTTCCATTTTTCATTTATGCAAATTACACTCTGAATAAATAAATCTACATAATCCACCTTCCTGCTAGACAACTTGCAGTAACGTTTGCCAAGAGAAAGACAGGCTTTTCTGATACTAATGCATAAAACATGCTGAATAGAAAAATTAAAACAAATCATATTGAGTAAATAGCTGCTGTGTAGCTCTGGAAAGATTAATAGAGGTACTGATGAGTTACTCAGGATTGTCTTGTTCAATTATTTCAAACATGCTACCAGTTAAAGGTATATTGAAGTTAAGGTTTAATAGAGACAGTCATATCCCAAACCACTGAAATCTATAGGAATTTTTTCCCCTTAATTTCCATGGAACAGGTATGTCAATCTTTCTGCTGAAGCACCCAATAGTGTCAGTTTGTTAGTCCTGGAAAACCAACCTATTCAGCATGTAGCTGATGTGCTGTGCAGGGGCTGCAGCCCCAAGAAAGCAGATCTGTTTTGGGAATGTAGGAAGTGCCTTACCTAATTTGATCAAAACTGATCTTTGCTCTGTGATACAGGCTTGGTGACTGTAAAGGTTGCCACGAGTCTTGAGACTGCCACAGGGGAAGGATAAAACAAAAATCAGTGTCAGTATGTTCTTTATCGGTATCCATGGCCTTCCCCCACTGTGGGGTAGATGATGAAAGGCAACTCTTATTCTCTGTGGTCCATCCAGAAACTATCAAACTCTGATCATACTTGGTGCTTGGACACTCTCCTCTAAACTGTCAAGTATCTTTCCACACTGGAAAATCTACTCCGGACAGCTGAATCCTTATGCTCTTTTCTCTAAAGAATTAAGACTATTCCATGGGGCTGGGTCTATCAAAAGGCTTGAGTATTACAAACTGCATCACTACATTTTTACATACTGTGATGCTTCATGGAATTCAAAGATATCTTTTCTTGGTGGAGAAATGTAAGTTCCTTACGTGCTTCCTGAGGGCAGTGGAGTGTGTGATATACAAAGCCTACAGACAGAGTAGGAAGCCACCTAAGAAGGCCAGTAAGAAAAATTAATAAAATATGATTTAATACTGTGCCTCTGCTAAGAAATCACAGTCACAAGACTGGCACTAAAACCAGTGTTTTCCAACAATTACCAACTATCTGCAGGAGAATAAATTCTTTCTATTTGTTTACTGTACAATCCGGTTGTTCAAAGCATGCATCTGGGATATGGTATGTCACCCCTCTCCACCAGCTGCCAGGAGAGTTTCTCCTTGGTAGGCTATTTGGTGTTGCAGACTGAGTTATTTACTTGTCAAATCTGCTCTACCATGAATGAAAATACCTGAATATACTTTGGAAGAGAGAAAAAGACTGATCTCCAAATAACCAGCAAACAGTTTTGCGGCTGTGGCATTCAGCATTGACACCAGGTCAAATCCAACTTGCACACAGTGGAAATCTGAAGGCAAGCCCGTCGCCTTGCCCACCGGGAACTTCTTCCTGCAAGGTCTAGTTGGCTGGCTTGGAGAATGGTCTGCAGATCAGCTCCCTCAGGCAACATGGGATGGGCTTACCTTACGAGAGAAACACAGCATGGCAGGTACCTACGCCCTTGGGGACCTTCCCAGCAGACAGTTAAATGGTTTGGCGAAGTGAGGTCTGAATCCATGCATTCATCTCCTAAAAAAGCTAGGTAAGTTAATAAAATTCCAGGCTTCCAAAACCTGTGGTATTGGATTTAAAGCAACGGATTTACAGATTTTATTTCTAAAACCGTTATTTAAAGCAGTGGGTTTTGCCTGAACACAAATCAACACTGAAAGAACATAAAGAGAACGGACGCGCTAGGTAGCGGCCCGGGGAGTTTGGTCTGACGTTGCAGCGGAAGGATTTGCTCTCGGCACCCACCCAAAACCCAGCGCTGGACCCCAACCCAGCGCTGGACCCCGACCCAGCCCGGACCGCGCGCTGACCGCGCGGGGCGGGGCGCAGCGGGCGCCGCCAGGCTCGGGGCCGCCAGGGCGCAGGCGCAGGACCGGGGCCGCGCAACGGCGCAGGCGCGGGCGCCGGATCCCATCAGTCTCGGGGCGGCGGGAGCGCAGCGGGCCCAGCATGTCGGAGAAGAAGCAGCCGGTGGACCTGGGGCTCCTGGAGGAGGACGACGAGTTTGAGGAGTTCCCGGCCGAAGGTGCCGGACGGGGCGGGGCGGGCCGGGACGTGGCGGGACGGCAGGCGGTGGCTGTGGTGCCGGCCGCAGGCCGCGGCCTGGGCCGGGCGAGGCGGGCAGGACGCGGCGGGCCCGGGGCACTGTGCCCGGGATGCTCTGTGCCCTGGGCCGGCCCGCGGGGCACCGCCACGCTGTCCTGGGCTGCTGTCCTGGGCTGCCGCCCCGCTTCAGCCACACGGGAGAGGCTTCCCCGCGGGTCCCTGCCCAGCCCCCGCCCCGGTCAGGGGCTACAGCCACATCAGGGCTGGGATCGAGCGCGGTCGTGGTGCCCGTGCCCGGCTCTGTGCGGTGTCACGGCGCTGGACACATCGCCCTGGAAGTGCTGTGTCATTGTGCGAGGGAGCTGCGAACAAGTGCGGGGGAAACTTCCCTCCTCTCGGCACTGAAGATGAGAATCCCCAGGGAAGAGGAGGAATGAGGGCTGGAAACTTGAGTGTGAGGTGCAAACGAATGTGAAAAGGAAATTATGTGCTCCGTAGTTACTCTGAATCACTTTACCTTTTGAAGCACAGATATTTATATGTTGATTTGCTTGTCATAGGCACAAATATACTGAACGGGGAAGTTGAATTCAGAAAAACAACTCACTGTCCCTTTACAGAGATAAACAAACATCCCTATGTTTGTTTTCTATGTTCTTAATTCTAGAAATTGTCTCAAGCTGTGGATAATGAGAAATTTTATATATAGCATGATGGATGAAAAGTTAGGGGCCATTTTCTGTAATGTCTTCATTACCTGTGGTTTTTCCGTGGCCTTAGATATCCGGAATCCTTCAGTACTGGTAAAAATTGTATTTCTCCACTTCTTGAGAGAAAAAGTTAATAACATGAGTGAAATAATAGCTGAAGTAAACTTAGAAGACTGTGTCCTCTTTTTCATATGTATTTCCTAAACAGGAAAAAAGTGTTTAGCTGTGCTGCTAAAACAAAGTACTGTGCAGGCTTTCTGAGTGGAACAGAGATTTTAATAGGAGTGATCACCAGCAAGGCTTCTTGCTGTTCCCTCTTGCAGAAAATAAGAACCTCAAAGAGGCCCATTTGAATCTTCAAGTGAGGTCATAGTTTTGGGGTGTTATAAAGAGTGTTCAGACCAATTTGTTACCTGCAGTACTTAGGAAAGTGCTGTGATAACTGTGTGCTTAAACCCATCCCACACTGTTGTTCCCTCAAGTTAAACCACCACTTTCAATGCAACAGAAAAAACTTTGTGTTTTATTACCTAGGTTTTAACCAAAGGAAACTAGATAATGCAAAGCTGTGTTAAGGGATGAAAATACTGGCTCCTGGGGTTTATTCCAACTTAAATTTTTTCTTAAAGCAATTTATCAAATCAAGTTTATGTATCAAAAGCAGACATATACAGTTTTTATAGGACACTACGAAGTATAGCATTAGCATGGTAGATTAAAGTGTATGGGAATCAATCACTTAAGAATTTTTTGTACAGTGCATTTCAGAGTATAAAATGTAATGTATAAAGTAATACAGGAGGTGATTAAAAAAAAACCCCTAAATTCTAAAAATTGTTTTTTGTTTCCCAAGTGCAAAAATAGGACAATCAGTGATCAGCATATTAAAATACATTCTTAAGGAGTCCAACCATGACAAAATTATAATTTTGATGTGTATTAGTAATACTTAAGGGTAGTGGGCTTTCAAATGCTGTTAATACTTTCAATCCCCAATAATGCTCCATTATTTTTTACTTTTATTCAGTCACAGGCATATAATGTAGCTGGGAGTGATAGCTGTATTGTGCAATTTTGGAGTATAGTATCAACATACAGGTGCTGTGGGATCTTGTAGCCACAGTGATGAGAATGTAATTCAGGCTTTATTTTCCACCCCTTCAGTGTGGAAGATCACATGGGCCTTTCTGACTCTTCATCACTCAGTGTGATTTGGAACATATTTTCACAGTCTGCCCAACTGATCTTTTATGATTGAAGCTGCTGTTTGTTGTGCTGGATACAAGTTAGGAGCAGATTTTTTTTTTTTTTAAGTTTGTGGTTCTGTCTGAGTTACTTGTATGTTTGCAGATAGGAAAGTATGACTTCGTAATTTTAAACTGGTTTGAACTTTTTTTTTTTTGTATCTTTGAAATCCAGATAAATAATTGGTAAAGCTTTTTTATTTTAACAAAAAAAATCAATTGTATATAAATAGGCAAAGCTTATTGCAGGCAGTTCTAAATTATAAGTCCTTCTCTTTGAGCAATTAGCAACACAACTAAATTCAAATAATGTGGTTTTTTTTAATCTGCATTTTCCCTTCACCTTTTCTTCCCATGTTTTTTTTTGTTTTGCCCTTATAGCAGGATTTTTATGGTCCTTCATCTTTTCCCATTATATAATTTGTATGAGTAGGAAAGTTTGATTGTAATGCCTTTTATACATGTGTCTTCAATCAGTTACAAATGGATTTTTGTGTCCTGGTGAATGACAAATATTAATTTTGTTGCCTGTCAGTGTTAAAAAAAGGAGGTGAATATGCAAAGACCAGGCTTTTTTCTTAGAAAGTTAGCTGTTCACAGGGAATTAGTTTTTAATCTTTTACCTCACTAGCTTCCCCTCCCCCATACCTCCATCAGTGTTTAATGTTACTTCAGGCCTTAGTCCTCAAAGTGTTCTGTAGAAGGGCAGCAGATGGCTCAATGAACTGTAAGGGGAAGAACTCTTTAAATACACTACCAGACTTTGAGAAAGACAAGTGACAGAATTAGGGGCTTCTTTTGTTTTGGTAGCATTTGAAAAACTTGGTGTCGTTCAGTAGGGGAAAACTGAGAAACCCGAAGAAATTGAATGAAGCCCACTTGTGTTTTCATGGTGATTCCGAGCTTTTAATTTTCATCAGTTTTCTAAACTATTTAGTTTGATCATAATTTTTTTTAATAATGATGCATTAAGTGAGCAATGAGTAATTTGTCAAGAATGATGTGCCAGATTACTTTTTTATAGGACTAGTAGAAATAAGGTTAGCAAATGGGCATTTAGTGCCTTGCCTCTCTAAGGAAACAGCTTCTGCTGTCTTGGGAACCCAGAAATAGCTGGTTACAGGTATCAACTGCTGTTTGCAGATGCCTGTTTCAATTTGCCTTTACTTCTGCATCATGGAGAAGTTTTTGGCATTTATCCATAGCCTGACTGCATCTGCTCTGAGTGAATGGAGGACCTGTGCATGTGTTTTTGCAAAAGCATCTGATACATATTTACTTTTTTATTCTGAAAAAAAGTATATCAATACAAACTGGAATCTCACACCTTTTGTTGGAGCTTTTAGGAGTCAAGTACTCTACAATAGTGTTACGGTTTGTCCATTTGTTTATCCATTTGTATGTCCATTGTTCAAAATGTCTTTTATGAATGTGTAATCTTGGAAACCACGATGTGTGTAATGATTTTTTTTAACCAGGTTTCACTTTTATTGTAATTCAAGAAATTGTGAGGCATGTTTTAGATCTTTCTGTCTCATAAACACTTGAATGTGATCCAGACTTCTCTGTTAAACTTAACAGAAGGCTGCCTTACTCAGAGGCTGAGCTAATCTGTCAGTAACACATGGTACCAAAGCTATGCAGCATACAATATTTAGACCTCTTTTTCTGTGTTTAGATTGGACTGGTTTAGATGAAGATGAAGATGCACATGTCTGGGAAGACAACTGGGATGATGACAATGTAGAAGATGATTTTTCCAATCAGTTGAGGTAATTTTATTTTAACTTACTGTTCTGGAAGATGGGTGAAATGTTTAAAATGGCACTGATTAGTTACTATTTCAAAGTTTGAAATCTGCTTAATTTAAAAAAATAGAGATCTGAAGTGGAAATAAACAAAAGCTCTACTTTCTGCTTTTCTATTTAAAACCTTCCAGAACCAGACTTAGAGATTACAGCACTCTGAAGTACTGATCAGGATTTCATCTTTTAATAATTCTAGTGATCCCTGAAATATGCCTTATGATACCGGGGGGACAAACAGTGCAAAGATCTCTGCAAGCTGCAACACAGTTCACACTTTCTCAATTTACCATTAGATCCCTTTTCTAGTGACTTTCCTGCATATATGTGAAAGTTCTGAATTGTGCTGCAAGGATTAATGGCAAGGCATCCAATATTATCTCTTCCATGCTATGTGGTGTGCAAAGTTTTTTCTTTGTACTTTTCAAATGGCACTGCTGTTCTTTGTCCAAATGGACAAATTTTCTAGAGATCAGTGATCTGTAATAATGTTAAGGTTCTCTTCTGTGTGATGAACATGCTGTTTATGAGCAACAACAGCAAAGTAATTGTTAATTATATGCTTTAAAAAAAAGTGATAGCAATTTGGGTACCTCTAAACCAGTTGCTTAATCCTCTTTGTCACTTGTTTTAGTAATCCTTTACTGATGCATAATTATAACTTAAATTGTTTCAAGCATCAGAACAAAGCCAGATTTTATAATTAATCCCTCAGTATGTTGCATGAGGAGCAAACTGTCTGTAATACAGCCTGCTTAAACAGTTCCTGAGTTGATCTCCCTTGTACTCCAGCAAAAGCAATTATTTTTGTATCTTCTACATAAAAGATCTTTGGTATAGTTTTTTCTTATGAGGTTGAAAGGCATAAAGCTGTAATATTGGAAAACAGGTTGATAGGTAGTGAAACAGACTTTCAAGAGGTATAATAATTCTTGATAAACATAATTGATCTAGACAGACCTTCCCTAACTGGCCTTAATTGTAGCCTGTAGTATTGGTGACTGTATACTGTTTTGCAATGTTGCTTGGTTGCAGGATGGTTTTATTTCATCTCTAGAAAGCAAATACTGCAGCCTTCCATTTTTAAAATTCCACTGCTAATTATGTAAACTAACCTGAAATATTTTTGGTGATTTGGAGTTCTGTATGTAGAGACACATATGCTAAGATGAGGAGATGAAACAGGGTGCATCTCTCTGTTTGGAGACAGGTGAGGAGCAAAGTGGGGACAGGCCAGGAGCAATAACAATTATAGTTGCTGACTTGCTGTCCTGGCAACTAAGGGCAACAAAACAATCCTTTCCCTCAGAATTGTTCACTGCAAGGTGTATTTCACCAAAACATAAATAAAACTACCAGAGTGCACTATTTTTAAAACAAAGAAAAAGCTTAAAATTGTCTTGGAAGCACATGCACTTAAATGATTCAGAATTGTTTGGTTTAAGGAAATCTTGAGAATAACCGTATAAGATAATACTTTGTTTTTTCTGGTGTGTTTGGAGTTGTGGCAGGCTCATGGGTGCTGCTTTGGGTCAGAGGGCAATAACTATGATTAAAACAAATATTTGAATTTTTCACTGAGAAGTCACTTCTAGTGATCTAAGATATAAAGCTGAAGTTCAAGAACTACAGAGTAAGTAAGGTCAAGGTTACTGGTGTGAATCAAAAAGCAATATGACATTGATATTCTAAAATGATTGTATATTATATAGTACATGCAATTTTTTAAAGAATCATTTAACAGGATTGTATCTGTGTGTTTCAGTATATCTATCTCTTCTATACAGAGCTGAATTAGAAAAACACGGATACAAGATGGAAACGTCATAGTTTTTGCAGAATATGGAGTGGCTTAACATGGAACTGTGGATAGACTATATTGAGAAAAGAAGAAAAGGTGGAAAATGAGAAGACACACCTAGTTCATTATCTGCTTGGATTTATTATTGTTTTGTATAAAAAATAAAGTTTTTAATCTTAGCCTCGTCATACATCAGCTGCTACTCACCTGGTACCTTGTAGTTTGGTTCTGAAATGCCTTGTGTGACAGAATTCGTGGACCTGCCTTGAATGCCACTAATGATCTCTCAGTGGGTGACGATCTTGCACCAGCTTCTGTCATGGGGAGCTAAATATGTGTAACTAGAATGAAGACTAGTGAACATTTCTGTCACAGGGAATGTGGAGGTGTCAAAAAGAAATAAAATACTGGTATATTCCAATTAAAATGTGGTAGAGATAGAAAGCAGTTTTAAGGAGTGATAAAGCGTGTTTTACATCAATACTTTGTTTCATAATTACTTGGATATTTTTGTTAGTAATTTCATGTGGGTGCTGGTTTGATAGACTCAAAAGATAAAACCTGCTTTAAAGTGTCCTATGACAGCAGAAACCCAAACTCTCCAGTCTGGTCTTGTCATTTCTCAGATCTGTTAACGAGGACACCTCTCTGGAGGTGAAAGAAGTTTAAGCCTAGGAGTCTCTGCTGAAATTGCCTCCAATTTGCCAGTTGCAGCAGTTCATGTGTATCACACGAACAGGCCTGCTGAAAACGGAAATCAAACTTCCAACTCGTTTCACAGAGGCCAGCAGATAGTTGCCAGATAGATATGGCAGTAGTGACTGGATTCGATTACTCTCTGAACTAGAAAACAAGGTGAAAATTGCAAAACCTGTGACCGCTTCCATGAATCTTCCCCAAAGGAGCTGTTGAAGCTGGTGTATGTAAAGACAGAGGGAGATGTAGCCATGATTCCAAATTTAATTTTATTTTTTTTTTAAATAAAGAGGCAACTGTAGTTACATACTAACAGAATTTGAATTAACTGCTTGCTTTTTCAGCAGTTCACTAGAGAAGTGGAGCCCTAACTGTTATTTATAGTGAGCTTTCAGAATAAAGGTATTAGTTGATGGACATACAGTTATGGTATTAAATGCTTTAACCTTGTTAACTAAATAACCGAGTCTCTTATGTTATAATGGCATTTATTAATGCAAAATGCTAGGAAGTTTCCCTTCCCCCAGATTATTAGGTGGTGCTATATTATAGTGGAGGCAAGATTCACTGTGACCCTTACTGCTTTCTGAAGATAATTCTGTAAAGACTGAGACCTTCCATTGCCATCTGAATGGCTCTGCAAAACTAGATGTTTCAGATGGTGTTGGATGTTGTCAGTTTGTCCAGTTCTGTGCTGCTTGGGAAAAGAAAGGGAGGCCCTTTCAAGTAGGCTTGCCCTAGGGTCATTTAAGTTGTTCACATTGAAATATGTGTCTCAGGCAGCCCAACTCCGTAGAATACATAGTCCTTGAGTTCATATTTTGATAAGTAGGAAATAAAAATCTGTCTGTTGAGTGGCAAATAGCAACACAAACATCCTCAGGTTAGTGTTGAGAGTTTAAGAAAAAAGTATGTTGAGTATAGTTCTGGGATTATTAATGCATGGGTACTTGGAAGTTGAGTAATGTGACTGACCAAAGGAGGATGACAAAATAATTACGGAGATGTCTGGTGCAGTCTGGAGAGGGACAGCTGTTTTCCATTACAGGATTTTGGAAACTTTACTAAAGCAGCCCTGTCCCATCAATTGCTAGCAGCAGGAGGAAGCCATGGAGGTGGAAAAGCATCTTTGCCTAAAGAAATCTTTGTTTTTGCTGAGCCACAGTTGTTAGTATCTTTTTCTGGTTTTTTCACAAAAGCAGAATTGGAAGGAAAACCTAGGCTGAGGTAGCCTGATGGCTCTGTGCTCTTGCAGTAATAGCCTTCAGCTGCTGGGTTATGATCTGAAACCTGATGTTTTAGAAGGAAGTTGAGGTGGTTGGCCAGGATGTCACTGTAGCGATTCACCCTGATGTACCTGCTGTTCAACCTTAGAAGGATCTAATCTTCCCATATGAGAAGAGGTTTTTAGATTGGCCATGCTGAGAGGTTTCCTTTGGAGGTGTTCCAGTGATCGCTATTACCAGAGGAATGCATGAAGTGTGGGAGATAGGAATGCTTTGGGGTTGTGAGGGAGGACACACTAAGTGAGGACAAGGAGTTGGGAAGGAAGATCTGCAGCATGGCAAGGGTGGGAACGTGGCGAAGAAAGAGAAATTTGGTGAAGATCTGAGCGAAGAAGAGGTTGGGCCTTCTAGTTAAGGAAGTAGGATGTAGGGGGGGGTGTGTGGTGATGGCTGGGTGTGGGCTGCTGAGTAGTCTCTGTTCACTGTTTTGGGAAGCAGATTTAGGTTGATGTCACCCTGTGTTTGGGGACCTATCCTTGTCTCAGCCAAACAGTGGGACTCGTGGCCAGTATCTTTAGTCTGAACCATGCTGGGATATGTGGCACATGTCTACAGCTCTCCTCTACCACGAAGGAGAGGGTGTTTTGCAGTCTGGGAAAGGTTGGCTTGCTCTGACCTAGATGCTGAGGATGTCTCAAGGCAAAGCACTGTTCAACTAACTTGGAGGAAAGCTCTGGAATGTTCCTCATTGCCAATGAATTTGATGCTTTTGCTTTGCCTTGGTCCTTAAGAAACCACACACACATAAGAAATGCAAAATCACAAATAAGCACAAAAAATAGTGAGCAGTCCAAAGTAAGGCCTCTGGAAAGCCTTTAGTTGAGCTCTTTTGTTTCATAATAGCCTTCCTCTGGCCCTCCCTCTCTGCTAGCTTGCTCAACAGCACCAACAGCTTCCCCACATTCTTCTGCTCTAGGGTCACAGTGCGTCCTGTTCCCCACTTCCTGAACTGTGTCCACACTGTGCTGTACAGAACGAGTAAGTGTGAGTCCCCACACTGCAGCAATCCGTCTGTTTTGCAAATGCTCTAATACATTTTCCACCATCCCTGGAAAAGGGAGAAGCGTTTCCCCCTTTTATAGTGTACAGTAATTTTAAGTGCTTGGTGTGAGACCCCAGGACCTCATCTTTCGCTGGGTTTGGTAGTATGTGAAATGCTCTGCTCATTCAAATGTTTCTTTAGCTTCAGTTACTGCTGTGCATATTCAGCATTTCTAAGGATCAGGATTTATGGGGTACCAAGTCAGCCACCCAGAAAATGAAGAACACACATTCTAACATTTGCAGCTTCTGTAAAGAATGAGGCAAGGACTCCACAAGTGGATACCTTTCCCTGCTAGCTTTTTCTTGAACCTTATTTTTTCTTATCCTGTTTTTTTCTTGAACACTAATAAGAATTAATAAGTCCCCCGAGGGATAGGGTGCATGTAGGAAAATAACGATCATAAAATTAAAGGCTATGAAAATACATATGTATGGAAAAAGGAATTTATATTGCACAGAGTTACAGTTCCAGCATTTCTTATCTTTTAACTGTCTGACTTTACAGACTTAATAATAATCTTTTAATGCAGGTATGATTTTGTGTTTGCATAATGATACAGCTAAATTTGATTTAATTTCAAGGCATGCAGAGAAGTAAGAAGATTGATGCCCAGAAAGTTTCTGTGATGGAATTTTACTAAAGAATAAATGTTATGTAACATTTCAAACACAGTGAGATCCTTCAAGATGAAGTGTGTGATATAAATGTAAAATATTTGCAAACTATAATTTAGCAACCGTTTTAAAATCACAATCAGTATTCCAACCTCTTACATGTGGCGTGTGAGATCCTTTGTCAGCCGAGAACTAAGGGCAGTGAATGTGAGATTCATTAAGTAATTATATAGAAACATTAATTTCAAATTAATTTCAACAGTTGTTTTAGACATTAGCAACCAAATTAAAGGACCAAAGGCAAACAGTAATGCAGCTTAGTACTTTTAATAAATGAAGGCATTTAAAGTGATTTACATAAATCGGATGATAAGTCCTCATTTAATGGGCTTCCAAATGCCCCCACCTCCCCTTCCAGTTCACCTTTGAGCGTTTCCAAGCTGTGTCTGTGCTCTGCATCTCCCCAGCTCTCTTATTACGTTGTGCTTGTCTCAAATCCTTCCTTCACTGCCTTCATAATAAACGGTCAGACTTTCTGGAATTTGTTAGCGTGAGCTGGAACCCTTTAAGGCTTCTGAATCTGCAGTGCTGGGAGGCATGGGAAGGGAAGGGAGCCACTATTGACAAGGCTCCTAGGAAAATAGATGGTGGAGAACAAAAAAAGCAGATTAGGGTATTGGGGGATGCTTGCCTGCAGGCAGGGCAGGGAGATGAAAACCATCCCATCACCAAGTGAATGGGTCACATGTAATGGATAATGACCAGCCCTTTTCATCTTTCCTGCAGTGAGCTCAAGGCTCTTAATGAAAAGGAACAGGCACTGGTCTGGACTTACATAGCACCTGATGGTTGCAGGGCAGCTCGGTGACTCACCCAGGAGGTGAAACCATCCCTACCAATGCTCCTGCCATGGGTTCCTCCTGCCATGAGAAGAAATAAAATAAGTAAAAGCCCTTCCTTCCCGAGGGAGCTGGTAGTCTGTGAGATGTAAAAGGTTGGATAGGGCAGCTGAGGAGGGTGAGTGACAAGGCTGCATTTCCCTTCCTCTTAGTATTAGTTTGCAGTGTCTAAATAGGATACAGTGGAATATACAATGCAAGCCTCTAACATCCACAAAGATTAAAACAAGGAATTCTCCCAGTCACCGGGCTGTTCAGTGATACTCTCCACCTGGCAGTAACATTGGGACCTTGTTTTTCAAGACTTGAGTGATGAACTGTTGCTATAGAGGCACTACTATCAGGGAAAGCATTGGGGTGGCTGGGTGGTACCAGCATATCAAGAAAACAAAGATGTAATGATTCTGTTTGTGGTTAGCTCAGTAAAGCTTTCTTACGTCAAAGAGATCTGGTTCAGGTCAGAAAGATACATAAGCTCTAGAAGAAGAGTTTGATCAATCTTACTCTGAAGTATTTAAGATGTTTGCTTTCCTCCTCCCTTCCCAAGCTGCCTGCTGTGCCCTCAGTTCAGGTGAATAGGAGCTGGTGCTTGAACTGGCAGAGCTGAGACCCAAGCACATTTTCTTCTTGGCTGGCATTTTGCCATGGAGGAGGATCCCAGAAGGTCATCAGGGCGAATGGAAGACCATGGCAGCAAGAGGCAGTGTAAAAAACCCACCCTTTTTCCCTCTGAAGATTAACATGGGAAAGAGTAAAAATCCCTCCTAAGCAGAAAGCAGCATCTGAGAGGGTATGAGAGCCCACCACATTTTTAATCGCTATTGCTTCAGTGGCTTTTTAGGGTATATTAATTTTTTTTTTTTTTCTGGTGCATATTAAAAATGTAGAGGGTGCTATGCAAAGCAGACCTCATCCAATAGGTATGACCTCAGTTCACTGAGTTTCCTGATGCAGGGCCAAGCCTCTGAGCACTCAGTGCTGCAACCAGATGTGGCTCTTCAGTCTTTTCAGGGCCAGGTTCTGGCTTCAGCTGATCCCTGGTACCTCAGAAGAGAAGTGGGCTGTGCAGATATGGCTGCGAGATGGGTGCTACTGTGTGTTGCCTACAGGGAGCCTTGGCTTCAGCCTAGGAATGTGACTTTCTCCATGCCTCTGACTTGACATTTCACAGATGAAGTATTAGCTGCTAAGAAATTTAAGGGATTTCACAAAAATGTGCGTTGGATTCTGTTCCTTGCTCTGCTACTCTATGATCAATGTCCATTAGAAGAGAGAGCAAAATAATGTTTCATTGCCTGTGAGCATCAGTAAGATTACATTAGTGCTGTACATCTTTTCAAGGATGCCGTTTTCGGACATTACTAGGGTGAAGCTTGCCTCATTAGAGCCTGTCTGTTCACCTTTGTAGGTGCTTGCTGTCTGTACCACAAAGAGGGTCTGGAATGTGCCAAGCCAGCCTTAGAGGAATTATAGCAGTTAAAAGAGTAATTATAAAAGCAATGGCTACAGATTTGATTGCAACTTGATGGAGCTGCAGGAACTGTGTGACTCATCTTAAACAGAATATATATATATAACAATTATAAATCAGCTTTTTTTTTTTTTGTGGTTCTAATGGAATATTTAGAAATTGCTGTTTTTCTTAAAAATAACTTTCATGTTATACAGATATCTGGAGCTTGCAGTTGCATTGTTTATTGTGAAAACACACCCTTTAGCAGCAACTTTCTGTCACAACAGGCATGCATGGTGCTTTTGAAAACACAACATCAGGCATGGCCTTCCTACCCTGAGACTCTCAATGAGACCAAAACAATGCACAGGATACATACACTGCAAGAGAGGATGGAAAGGGTTGTGATGGCCACCGGTGAAACAGCACAAATAGTGGATGTTTGGGATCAGGCAGAAGAAAGGAAAGAGGAGTCTCCTGAGTGAAGAAGTTAAGATGAAACAAGGGACATTCTGGTTCAGCTTCAGTGGATAAAATGGACTGGATCCAGGTTGCATCTGGATTGAAAAGGCTAATGTGAAATGAGCTCTCTTCCTAACCTGAAGAACATACTGCGTACTTCCTAACCTGAAAAGCATACCTGAAAGACATAGGGAACTTGGTAAGTTTGTTTCACCTAGGAGACAGTTCAGTGGTGATATAACTCCAGTTCTCAAGTTCCTTTGTGGAGAAGAAAATTGTCCCATAAGGAGATGGTTTTTTAACCTTACTATAAAGGCAGAACAAGACTGAGAGACTGGAGGCTCAAGTTAGACTAATTCATGCTGTACATTTTTACAGCAGGTTCTGAATTGAGCCAGTGAAAGATTTTTCTCCCTCAGATGCAGCAATCTGCCCACCGTGGAATTGGTAATCAAGATTCCTTTCGATGCTTTGTGAGAGAGATGGTGTAGGTGCAATGCAGGAGTGGCAGTATGGAAATATGGATATGTTAAAGGGGATAAGTGCAGACGAGTGGTTCAGTCCTTCCTCACCATAGCTTTTCTGTTTTCCTTCTGTTCAGCAGTGCAGTGATTTTTGCTATGCATTACTGGTGTGCAACATGAGTTCATGTTGAACCATCTCTAACCTTTTCCATGACAGAAGACACTGAATCAGGCAGTCTGCCTCCCAGGTTTTTGTCTCATCCTGCTTTAGCTTCATTGTTGTCAAAGAGTGTTTGTCACTTTTGCACTGATGTGGGATCAGAACCTGGAGCTTGAGAACATGAGGTAAAATGGTCGCAGCCATGGACTCGAGGAATCACCACAAGGTTGTTTGTGGTGTGTATGGAGCTGCTCCCCCGGCACGACTGGACCACTGGGTCCTTCTGTGTGTAAGAGGCATGGGTCTCCTTTCACTCCTCCTTCTGAAGGCTGCAAAGACAGAGATTTAAATAAAAGATCTTAACTAGATTCAAACTTCTTACAAACTTTCAAAATACTGAGAAAGGTGTACAAATTCTCAAATATTTGATGTTTCCAAGGGGCAGTGTTTGGAATCCAGTGGCTGAAATCCATCCTGTTGGAACCATATTGTGAGCTTCAGCTACGTAAATTGGGAACTAGAAGTGATTTTTCCCCTAGGAAGTCATATTAACAAGAGCATTCAGGAAGCTTCGTCCTTAGCTTTGCTGAAGCCTGTTCCAGTAGGTAAAAGAGTCTCATGCTGATCTCATCTTTGCCATTTCCACAAAGGTTTTGAAAACAGGAGAAGGAATCAGGGAAGAACCATGAACTGACTCAAGGGAGATTCCTGACAGCAAGAACATTGTGCATATTGACAATGTAGCACTGAGGTGTCACAGGACAAAACCACCTTAATATAGTGAAGGTCCCACATGCCTGAAAAGCAACTGTAAGAGGGTCTCACCCAGAGGTGCCAGCTGCTAGGAGAGACAGTCTGGGAGGAGTATCCCTAAAGCAAAAACTTCCCCTCAGAGACATGCCACTAGTGCTGCTAGCAGGTAGACACAGGTGTTCTGTTTTGAGTGGGGAAATGGTCATGGAGAAGCATTTTTGCCTTCATATCAGTATATCTCCATGGTGCAAGCTGGTGACTTTTATAGCTGTGATGAGTGACAAGCAACAGTGATCATCTGAGGCACTTCAGCATCAGCTTTGTCATCACTGATTGCTCTTACTGAAGCTTCAAGTGATTGGAGAAACTACCCCAACGTTCATGAAAGGAGTTCAACCTATTCAACCTACTGCTGGAAAACCTTGAAAACAAAGATATTGGTTAGTTTGGGAGGGGATAAGTCAAATACTGTGTTAGTGAGTTTGGAAAAACATAGAAGGAAAGAAAAATGTAATTGTAGAGACAGCAAGAGAGATGAGAAAATGCAGAAGAGGTAAAACCCACAACGACCACTGAGTTGAAGAGAGTAAGAAATGTTGAATTCAGGCTGTGGCCACCACAGGGACAAAGGAGGATGCATTGTTCCCCAGGGAGGTACATATTGCATCAGGATGAATGCTTACACCCAATCCCCATGCCTGAGTGCCGTGTTTCGCCAGTGTCTGGTATGCAGAATGACACCAGGGCCTGGGCTGTGCCTCTCTGTGTGTCAACATATCTGTTTTAGAAAGTGATGGCAAAATACCAGTTGGATGTCCTTTGGGAAGAAACCTTCCCGTGGGTAGATACTCCTCCTCCAGGAGGGTGTTCTGGTTTTGCTTGCTTTGAAATGTTGGAAATAGTTGCTGGTTTTCCAAGGACACCTCATTGTGCAAGATGTTGCATGTCCCCACCTGAGCACACCCTGTGACCTTAGCCACAATGTCTCAGGACAGAAAGTATTGTTTTTCAGAAAATCTTTAGTTCCTGAAGCCAAGAGTCTCTGTGGGAATGTATTATATTGAGCTAGAGGTTTCAGATCTGAGATCAGAATAAATGCAGAAGAGAGTGGGACACTACGGGAGTTACTGACAACTCCTTATCCAATGGCAGGGAGTAGCTGGGTGGACGAACCCACCGGTGGAGAGTCTGTGATCTGGGTGTAGAAGTGGCAGCCAGACCCACTGGTGATTTGCCAGGCAGCGTCTTTGTCACTTGTCATGCAGAATTTCAGGAGCTTGTTGGTTTATGCTGAGAAAATGGTAATGAATGAAAATTCCCTTTTTTTTTTTAAAAAAAAATCTCACACCACCTGTTGAGGAATATTTCTGCTATTTTAAGAAATTCACAGTCTGAGACCCTGTTGGTCATTTTTATCTGGTAAAGTTTGCTGAATTTATAGCACTATTTTCAATCACCCAACACTTATGTATCTGAAATTCGTACCTTCTCATAAAAGATACCTCATTTTCTGCTTTTCCCTACCAAAACAGTCTTGCTCAGTTTGCCAGAGTTGTCTTTTAAGAGGGTTACAGACCATAGGAGGTTTGATCTCAGTACAACCCAGATGGGCCCATATTTTGTTACATCTCCTGTGGGCCCTGTGTCTTCCAATCTGCCATCTGTCCTTCCACCTCCATCAGGGAATTCGGTAGATGTAGTTGCCCACAGACTTTTTTCTTTCTAGTGTGCAAATTAAAAACTATCCCCTGCTCATAAATGGGGCAAAATACGGAGAGGGGTGTTGGGCTGGAGGAAGGTGCACAGAGCTCCAGGACACCAAACAGTAGAGGGGAACTGCAGGCTCCCTTCAGCTGTCACCTCAGGGGGAACGAAGGCAGTGGACTGGGGAGAAGAACAGACATTGCATTTTCAGCAGAGTTAGCACTATCACAACACAGTACACTGTTTTCAATATTCCACTTAACTACTACTACTGACACTCTTAGAATTTGCAAATAAATGAATTACATGCTATTAATGATCAGTAGAAATTACTATTAAAGTCTTTCATGTTATCAGAGGCCAATTCTCCCTTGCATAGTCACCCTTTGCTTTGATGACTTTGAAGTTGCATTTCTGTTTCAATTGAAATAAAACTGAGCAAAGGCAATATTACAGTCACAGGCCTGTGTTTATTTTCATTGGGAATGCATTAACACTTCAAAGAAATAAAATCTGCCCAAAAATCACTGGGTGATCATCAGAGCAATGCTCAAATAAGATTGTAAAGTCATAAGGTGGAAATCCACACTCCTGGTAATGTTGAGTAACAGCAAAGGGAATGTCCATAAAATAGGAAGTGTCCAGAGCTGCATTACTTTAAGGGCCATGGAATCACACACATGGTGTCAGCGAGTTGGCACTGCTGATTTTGCTGGAAATTCAGCAATTAAGTAACCTAATCAAGTGTCATAATTAATTGGAGGTTCATTTCCTTTCTTGGAAAACATTAAGGGTAATCATTGCTTGCTAAAAACAAATTAACACTCCTCACAATGGCATGGGGGTGTTTCTCTCCCTTGCTGACATGAACCCATTGGCAGCATGCATCTGGGGGACACAGTGGCCAGCCATTCAGTCCTTAAAAAGGGATGCAATGCCCTCACACATGAAGGGAGCCCCATGGGGAGGATGATGGGGCTTTCGTGACAGCTTCACCATCCATGAGTGAGCTGCCCTTGATGCCAGAGTGGGCATGTGTGTTGGGAAGCAGCGTTACTTCCTTCTTTGTACAAAGGGCCAAGATGCTGGGACTTTGTAATTCTGGCCAAGTAAATCCTTCCCTCTGAGGCTGGCAGCCATCTCATCCTCTGCACAAGGGGTCGCAAGGAAGACCTGATTCCTGTCCTCCAGATATGTGCAATGCTGGGACCCTGCAGTCCCTGCTGGGGACCCACTTCCCTGCTTGCAATGGAGACAGGAGAGACTGAGCCTGTGAAGGCAGTCCTGCCCCGCATTGACAACGTTCAGCTGTGTACAGGTGTTTGCATGTATGTGTAACAAGGATGTCCAACTGCAGAGATGCCCAGGTGTGCTCCTTGCACAGGCGGTGGGCACTGCTGGTGTGAACTCACCTCTTGCTCCTTCCTCCTAGTGACAGTTGCCAAAATGCACATCTAAAGCTGGGCAACAAACACTCTCTGTGGAAGAGCACAGTGCCAGCAAAGAGGATCACCATTTCAATGCTCTATCCAGATCACAGGCAAGTTTGGTGGTGTCAAACACCTCCCATTTCCCATGTAAAGAGCAAAGCATTGCTTCTTTAATGTGTTTTGGAAACACCAGTTCTTGGATTAGCCCATACAAGAGATATCACTATCTCTTAATGTTTGGCGAAAAGAATATCTCAATCCAGAGGAAAAGGTTTTGCAATTTTATTTTAAGAAGCACTTGAAAAATAGTCAGTTTTATTTTTGAATGAAATTTAAGCAATGTTAAAAATCTGCAGTTCTTGTAAATCTGAATTTCTGACTTCCAAAAACACAGTATGGTCTCCAGTGAGGAGATTTCTGTGGGCTCTGCAGAAGTACTTTCACCAGGTAGTTCTACTATTGTGCCAGCTTAGTGTAATCATTGTAATCAGCCAAGCCAATTACAGAATAACAACCTAGTATACACATAATATTCTAGGTATGTATTAGGGATGTTCTGTTAAAATTGGTAAAAGTCCTTTAATGGGAAGAAAAACCTTCATCACTATTTTTTTTTTTGTGCTTCATTTCACTGAAGACATAAATACAGTAGCATTTATATTTTTCACCTTGGAAAATATTTGTGCTTTAAAATAACACATTAAAGCTTTGAGCCCAAAAACACTAATGCACAAGAGTGACTTTATTTATACATTAGGAATATTTTAGTCAAATGGTCTAATGTTTGCAGAACCGGATTCTGAAAAATAATGTACTGTTTTATGTTATAGCACTATTGGTGCAAAATTAATGGATGCTTTATTTAAATCAGGCATTTAGAGAGAAGCTTTATAGCTTGGCTGTTTTGTGCTATCATACTGTTGGAAGAAACAAGTAAATAAAATATGAGGGAATGAGAATTGAAAAGAGGGAATGAAATGAACACATGTGAAATGTTCAAGATGTGAGGCACACCTGCTTCAGCCTGAAATGTCCCAGATTCAGAGAAAAGGCAATTTGCAACCTTCCCTCCGACCTAGGATTTAGTAAAACTCTTGATCCGTCTTTTCACATCTAAAAAATCCTTTCATCACTTTGGTCTCCATCAACCCCAGAGGTTAAATTTTCCCTTTCAGCTCCGATTATCACAGATGTGGCTCTGTATGAGCGGAGACCCCAGTTTTATCCAGGACTGCCCTCTGCATTCAAACTCAAATGCCTTTTCTTCCAAAGCTCACACAGACCAATTTGTTTAATGCTCTGGATATTAAGTATAGTTTTGCAGAGAACACGTGGGACTTTGCTGAAGCCAGCTCACTTTTAACTAGAAGAGTGAACAGTCTGTGGCTCTAGCAGGATGGCAAACTGTGCTTGTTCAGATGCTGGAAAGAAGAAGCTGAAATAGACAAGCAACACTGCTAGAGGAAACACAGGTAATCCTACACACAGGTATCTGTGTTTACTTCTGGCAGTGATCCTTACTAGACCTTTTATTAGAGACCTATATAGCCGGTGGTGGGAAAATACACCACCTGCCTCCATCGATAACACTTCTTGACTCTTTTAAGATTAGATTTTGACCTCAAAGTTGTGTTATCCTTTTCATTGCTGTTTCTGTCGCCCTTGAGTAGCTGGTGTGGTCTTGATGCCATGATGCTATCTACAGGAGAGGTCCCCAGGTAGAGACTGGATTTGTAGCACACTCCACTGGGTGCTGAATTGGGTAAGCTGTAGCTCAGAGCCAATGCAGTGCTCTTGGGTGGTTAAGCAGTTTCTACCATCATTACTACAATTTACTGGTAGCAAAGCAAAACCTTCATTAAAAGAAGAGTCTCCCACTAAAACACCTAGCTAAATAATTTTTATCCTGTCCTGTCACTTTATAGTAACAATCCACAGTTTCATACTTGAGCCACCAAGGTGTGGAGACCAGCACTCCTCACATGATCCGGTGGAAATACTTGGACGTTTCACTCAGAGGAGCATTGGGGAGTTTCCCAAAAGCAGCAGAGCTGGTTGTGTGGGAAAGCTAGGAGTAAAAACGTCACTGAGAATGAACTGATGACAGTCACAACCCTCTACCTAAAATAACGTCTCAGTTGCGCAAATTATAGTGTCACCACAACTGTAACTCCTTCCTGGCCTGAGATCTTCACAGAGAGGTAATGGGAACAGAAAGGTACCCCATAGATGGGATGTTTTGTGCTCACCAAAATGCTTATGCTTTTCTGTGTAAATGCAGTGTGGACTTGTTGAGAAACAAGGATGATCTATTTCACCTTCTAAACAGTGAGTGGTTTTCTACTGCATCATGACCCACAGGAGCACAGCAGCCCCCTGTGAAGGCCTGACCATCTCTTTTTTTTTTCTGTTTTGTCTCTCTGTAGCTGTCCAGCTCTGCTTCCTCCTACAAACATTCCTAGGCAAAGCTTCATTGTACACTTTGTTGTTTATATATACTCTTTGAAAAACAGCTTTCATAAATGGTACCTGCCTTTTCTTCCTAAATAGACCCTTTTACACAATAACTACCATGCGTTTCTGACTGTGAATATGTAAATAGGGGAAAAAGAAAATGCATCCACTGTCACACAGAATAACATTGCAGCCTTAAACTTCCAATTCATTCAGAATGATTTGCTAACATTTGGTCCTCCAAGTTGAAGTTCCAAAATTGCCTGTCTTGTGCAATTTTCAAACATTCCACCTGCACAGAGCGAAGAAAAAATAGCTATCTCCAAGAGAGAGCAAACTCCATTTAACATGTTTTGGAAAGTACTAAATGGCTTTCGTTTTTCAGATGAAGAGCAGAGAATATGTCCTTTGTGCTGTACTTACCAAGTACTTGCAATGTTGTCTATTCTGGGTAGTTGAAAAGATACTTTAACATTTGGCATTACTATGATTATTTATCAAAACTGCAGTCGTGAACCTTTGTATGCTCCATGAGCTCAGTGGGTAAAAATTTAATTTCTGTTGCATTTAATTTCTTGAAGAATTGAAATAATTTCCATTAAAATTACTTTGAAAGACTAAAGCTTTCTGTAGTTTGCTTGCAGAATACAATTGCAACTATAAGGTACTTAGGGTATCATTCAACAAAAAACCTGAATATCTAACTGTAGTCAATTATCCTTAATCTTAGGACTGGTAGTGCCTTCTGTACTCTGGGTCTTCTGTCACATCAGAGTTTTTTATAGACATGAGAAACTATTTTTCCATATGTAAAGACATTTACAAAGTGTACTTTGTAAAGCAGACCTGCTATTTAATCTAGCAGGTAAAGGTTGACTCCTAATAAAGTCTAGTTGTACAACAGTCCTGTTTTCACAAAGAAAACCTAATTTACACAAATATGAACCTGCACTATAGAGGATGGTAAAGAAAAGGCCTAGTAGGCCTTGTGCAACTGAGTCCAGGTTCAATGGGGGCTGAAACTCTACAACAATGATTTATTTATTAATAAATATTTTATCTGAACCAAAGACTGTCCTTACAGTTTGTAGAAAACTTGCCCATGAAATGGGTAGCTGCTAGTACATACACCATTTTGGTTTATACTATATTCTACCAAGAATATTGTTGCTTTATCATTGGTTTTTGTTAACAACCGTGCTTTTATGTGAAGGAACCATAGTTTCTCATAATGGCTGAGAATTCAGAAACTTTTGAGGTTCCTTTGCATTAGGTAATTTTCCCAATTACCTATGCTTCCTAAAAACATCTAAATTATTCCCATGCTCTTTAAATTGTTTAAATCAAACAAATTTTCCCCTAAAACAATTAAAAGCTCCACACCAAATTTTTGCTAATTGATTTGCAATCGATTTGTATGTGATGCAGCTTGGAGCTGGATATCCAGCTTGGAGCTGGATATAAAGAATTGTGTGGGTTTTTCTGTAGACTTGATGTGTTGAATTCAGGTCAAAAATCGTAGTCAGGACAACTGACACTGGAAAATAAGAACTTTTCTATGGCAGAAGGAAAACAGTCTTTTGAAAGGGGGATGCTTAATTTGTGAATATGCCATAGTGCAGATTCCTTGCCATATTTCCAGCATTTTGTCTTGCTCTCTGGGCTTGAACTACCAGGAGAACGATTTGTCTTGTGATGCTTGGCATTTCTGCTGATGATGTCAGAGTAAACTAAGGAGAGAAAAGGCAATTGGAAATTAAAAGGATGCCACATGAAAATCAAAAACTAAGGTTAAAATTTGGATGTCTTTTATTTTAGATCCTCACTTCTCTCTAATATCAGCTGAAGTGTATGACAGCCACTTCTGAAGGCAGGTCTCTGCGGTAGTTGCCAAAACAACCAAGAATCACACAAATACCCTAGGAAGAAGTCCGGTCAGAGGCAATGTGCTCAGGCAAGCTCTGAGCCTGAAGTGACAGAAAATTTGGTCACAGAAAATTTGGCCAGACAACATGTCCTCCACTGAGACACACACCTGCATGTCCCACCACCTCCAATGAAGGTGGTGCGGTGCTGCTGAGCCAAGCCCTTCTCTGAGGAGCTGCTGCAATGGGCCCTGCCATGAATGCAAGTCCAGGGTGTGAACTCCCAGCATCCCCAGGCAGGCGAGCCATCGGTCCGCTGGAGCAGTGATTGTGATGCTGGCTGAGAACCAGGCCTGATGGAAAGCTGAAGACTACAGTTGAGGTAACAGCAGTTTTCCGTGGTGGGAAGCAAAATCAAGGAGGAATTTTGAGTCATCTGCTCAGTGCTCACTCATGAATAAGGACTAATGGCTGGTGGCTGCAGCAGACATTTCAACCCCAGCCTCTCCAGTTTTTCTGCTGTCAGAAGATGTTGTTACAGGGGTATGCAGCAGAATAAAATCTTTCAATCCAGAGGAGACAGATTTGATGGAAGAGAACTGAGTAAGAATATTACAACAATGTTAAAAGACATCTGGAAACAAAAAAAAAAACATTACTGATTTACCAGTACTGAGTGAGGGCCAGCAAATGCAACAGCTCAGTGAGAAACCATGATGATCTACCCTTTGTGAACATGAGGCTGTCTTGTGGTGATGCAGGAATCTCTAGCACTGTGGCTGGAAAGTCAACAGGACTTTTGTTCCCAGCATACTGAGCAAACACCAACACAGGCTCTGTACCATGCAGAAAATGTCTTCCTGATCAGTTCCCAGCAGCTTAGGAAAAATTCACAGCCCACCACCCAGAAATAGCAAATGTTTGGCTGCACTTATGGTAATTTCTCACTCTCTGCTCTCCCTGTGTCGAAATGATTATGTATATTCTTCAGAGTCGATAAAGTTACTCAGCTCCAAAGCCAAAAACATGTGTTGAAAAGCCGAGGTTCATTAAAGGCTCTTTCTTGATTCCAGCCATTTCACACACATTTTCCCTAAGCTATGGCAGACTTCCAGTGCGACTGAATCCAAATTTTGCTCCTCTCGCAGGCACACAGTTTGCCAAGGCTCAGGTTATTCCTTCTCCTTGCAATGCAGTTTTTGTTAATAACCACTACTGTGTGGAATGAACCTGGTGGCACCAGCTTGGCTGCTGAATGTGAAAAAAAAATTCTGATCCCTCAATTTTGGGAGTTTTGACATGGTTTTTTGCATTTATTTGCACATCTCTAAGCATTATTCAATTGTCAAACAATCATGTGTTGGTGGTAAGGTGGCAGGTAAATAATAAAACTGAATCAGCAAGATTTTCATTTGCAGAAAATAATTTGTCTCCACTGTAATGCATGTATATATTGTCAGGTTGGTAAAAAGGAGTGTTCTCGAGAAATGAGAATCAGATTTATCAGCTCAGTTTCAGAATCATGTTCACTTGCTTTATTTGCATAGCATAGCAAAGAAAATCCAGCTCTCCTGCTGTTTTCTATTTCCCGAGAGCCCCCTTCACCTCTCGCACCAGCCCTCCCTTTGCTAGTCCCACATAAATAAAAAATGGTGCCAGCATATTTTTCTAGGTGGAAAGCTTGTAACCTTCCCACCCTGACAATTCCCACATGCAGCCGTGTATTCCTACCTTGGCTAAGAGCTGGGAAGTCTAGATAAATACATCATTGTCAGAAGAACATTTGTTCCCAATGGCATATGATTGCTGTCTCAATTTCTTGTCTTAGCCATAAACCTGCATAAAAAAAAAAAAATATGCTTCTCTTTTGCTTTGCCTTCTCAAGGCACCAACTTTGGCAAGAGTCACAGGGTAGAGCTTGGTGACATGTAGGATGAGGTCGTGCTGGCTTCTTTTGGGTCACAGCAGTCATGGGGCTTTTGGCTCACATGAAGGTCAGCACAGGTCTGGGATATTCAGTGCTGTAGTTACAACAAAGCGAGAGTCCCAGACCATTTGCTTACTGCTGTCTCATTTTTCTTGCTGCACTTGGAGATTGCTTCTTGATTTTACTTGGATTGTATCTGGTGTCAGGACTCTACAGCCATAGTATGGCTTTACTAACTCTACTATTCAGCCATAGTATGAGTCTACTAAGTGTGGCCTGTAAAACCATACTTGGAGAGCTGTCCCTCACTTTGTGACAGCAACGGGTTCATCATTGTGTCTCCATTGCTGCAACAGCTTTTGCATTAAAAATTAATTTGAAGCAATGAGGCAGGCAGCAGGCACATTGTCAGTGGGTACAATGAAGCATAGCAGAGAAATGAACATGATAGAAGAAAGGCTGGAGATGCCAGGCCACACCTCTTCACATGTCTTCAGGTATTTTCAGAATAATTTTTCTGACTTTTATTTTTGGATTCCTTAAAAAAAACATAGAACCTTGCCTTTTGCTTGTCTGGGGCTTTTGCTTCTCAGTCTTCAGCGGCTGCACTGCTCCTCCTGTTCCACAGTATGCCAAACAACACATGACATATTGCAATTACCCCAAGGGTGGCAGTCCCTGTGGAGAGCTGACAGCACAGTTCAGATCAGCAGAGACTTGGAGTTATTTTCAGCTAGTTTTGAAAATCATTCAGTAATTCCCTTACATATTCTGCAGATTATGATCTAGATTTTCCCTCTTGCAGTTTTCTAAGTCAAGAAAAAGAATCACTCCTTGTTTTCTCTTGCAAGCAGAAGCAAGAGGACTCTGCATTTCAGCAGTGCAATGGCAAACTATGAATTTAGAGCACCAGGCTTTAGGAGTACAAAGGAAAAGTATCTGGTCTTTTTTTTTTTTTTTTCAGATTCAAAGAGATAAGACCCACTGCCATTGATTTTAAGCTAGTTTTATGTATCCTTTCCATGGTCTCTTCTTGGTCTCCTTCCATAAGACATTTTCTCTCACTAGACATACTACACTACAGATTGCAAAGCTTCCAGGGTCCCTAAAATGTCAATGGATTGACCCTTCCCGGTCCTTGGCAAGGAGGTTCAATCGAGCATTAGAGCAGGTTTCCCAGTGCAGTCTTCATCCCAGGACAGCTTAAAAATCTGTCTGGATAAAGCTCTGAGCAACCTCACCTGATCTCAGAGCTGACTTTGCGGAGAGCTGGAGGCTGAATTGAGACTTCCTGAGATCTCTCGCATCCTAAAGTGTCTTGTGATTCCATGCAGTGCATCAGGTCAATATGGTATGGTCTACTTAAAGTTGCAAAAAGTTAAAGAGGTTCTTTACTGGGACCTAAGAAAAGCAGAAAAAAATCCATCCCTCTCCCCATAAGAGGTAATTGATAAGTGTGTTGACACAGAGTCTTTTTCTCTTCATCCTGGATTAGTCAGATAATCCATAGCCCGGCTGTGTGATTTGAGCACAAGGTGTTGGCACACAGTTTTGGAAGACCCTCCTCTGGCTGTACAGGCTAGCTCACAAAGTGTCACTACAGAGGAGACAGACCCCTTCTAGGACTGACCACCATCACACTGGATATCTGCTGGCACCTCTATCCTAGTACCTTTTGCACAGCCACACTTTGGACATCCCTTGTGCCTGTGTGAGCAGGTGTAGGCTGACAGCAAGGAGCAAGAAACTCAGGTCTCTACATCTGGTAGGTCAGGATAAGGCCCTGTACAGCTGTATTTGTGTCTTAATGGAGGCTGGTGGGGCAGGGAAAGGGAAATCTGACCCTGAACATTGGCTGTGGGGCTGCTCACAGTTTTCAGCAACTACTCAGAGGATATGACCATGTCAGTAATTTGCCAATATCAAATAGCTACTGTGAGCAGCATCTACCAAGAATGACAGAGATCTAAATACTGAGAAGCTTCAGTTCTGAATATGGGACATGACACTGAAATAGATGGGTTTTGTAGCTTCTTGTAATTTTTCACTCTTATATTGCAATTATTCTGGACTTCTGGAAACTCCCTGATACCAATAGGATATTGGTTCAATCAGAGGTGATTAGATATGTAACCAAATTCAGTGTTGTCAATTTTTATGTACTTGTTGTGACCATGAATCCATTCTACTTACAGCTCCTGTTGCTCTGGCTATTTTATAACTAACTTTTTGTGTGAATGAAGAATACGCTTCTAGCCCTTATGTCTGGAGAGGAAAGCTTGAGGTCAAATAACCTGTGCAAAGATGCCAGCAAAGGAGACGTGTGATAACAAATGGGTTATCTCTTTCTTGCTTCTGATTTTTTCTAAGCTGAACTCAGTACTACCTAAGCTATGTTGTCACCTATGGGATTTCTTCCAATCGTTGAACATGGCTGGGAAATTTGTTTTTTTTTGTTGATGGTGCCTCCATCTTGAGACCTGTTTGTTACCATACCATATTGCTGAGCATTATCCTGCAACTGTGATACCAAAGAAAGGGCTTGGGCACACATTAAGTGTCTCTTTGGCAAAGCCAGCTAGCTTAGCTATGGGGCTGAGGATGCTGATCTACACTTACACAGTCAGTTTTGCTGGTTGAATTCAGAATAACTCAGAGTCCTTTCCACCCACACATGGTAAGATGGGCACAGCAGACCTGAAAGGGGACCACAGTGTGTGGCCATTTCCCCACCATTAGGGCTGAATGAAGTCCTAGGTGAAGCTCTCCACACAGGCACAGCCTTGTCCTTCCTTCCACCTGGGAGGTGATATCTGTATTTTCCCCTTTTGGATGCTGTAGCAGCTTATTCTGTAGAATTTCCTTTCTTGCACCCAGGACACCTTTTTAACTCCCTTGCTTAGCCCTCCATTATAATTTTGCTGTGGAAGGAGGTGGCAATTTTTATGTCAGGGTTGCTGGGCACAGAGCAGGACCTGGATGATAAGTACAATAGAATGAAGGTGTCAGATAAACACTTCTGCAATGCCTTAAGAATTATCTGATATCCTCTTTCCTTAAAATGAAGGTGTTTCCTAGTCCATACATATCGATCATTCGTGGTCACTGACACTCCGCTGGCCAATGAGCCGCCCAAGAGATTGCGTGGACACACGATCCTAGCGACAGCACTGGATGTGTGTTTGTGTGGGCAACTGAGGCAGTTAAATCATCCTGGTTATCATCCCTTTTGCTCACCCCCTGCCATGAAAAACCGCTGCAGAGAAAGGAGAGGTGGGGAGAGGGAAGGGGGAAGGGGAGCTCTTGCATGAGTTTTCACCTGGATACAGTTGCTATAGGAACCACTGACAGAGCATCTTGGTGCCTCCACTATAGAAGAAAATTTGCTTGCCCTTAATAGTGGGCAAAATGATTTACCCATAGGTGTAGACATTTGGCCCCTGCTCACCCCCAATAGGACAGGAGCTCCTTGGCTGGGGCAGTGGAGAACACCGGCACCTGCAGCAGGTCAAGGGGCTCTCTTGTGTGACAGGGCAGGACACGGAAAGAGAGATGCTCTCTCTGCATCTGCAAACAGCAGTGGTGGTGGTCAGAGTGCTGCTGAGGTTAATGGACAGTGGTGGAGGGTCTGTGGTGGACAGGGAGGATAAGAAGCCAAGAGATAGTGATAGAAATCTGGATTTTTATTGCAAAGGGTACAGGAATAGAGAAAGTGCATGTAAGCTCTGGAAGAAATGGAGTAGAGGAAAAGATGAGAGAAGAAATCAAAGCTGTCGGAGAGATGGATGGCATTAAAGGTGGAAACCTTGGAGAGTGAAGCAGCGTTAGTGGAAAGTGCCCGGCTTGGTGTTTGTAATGTGCTCTGGTATCCTTGGATGAAAGGCTTAAGTAGAAAGAGCAATACTGTGTCTTTTAATATAATTTTGATAGCTTTTGCAATAGCTATTAGTTTCAGTCCTTGAAACCTCATCTTGATGGAAACTGCGGTGGTGGCTCCGTGTCATTATCCTGCTGCCGGGTGTACATTTGTACTTGATGGTGTCGTACAAGTGTGGAGATTGCAGCTGCTGGAACAGGGGCTTATCAGCTGTATATTAGAGCAACTCTTGACCCTTGGTTTGTGGGGAACAGTTCATTGGCAGCCAGGAACAGACCACAGACAACAAGTTAATGACCTTTCCTCACAAGTTCAACAGGAAATGTAACTGCAAAATTGACACTGCTTGCAGAGCCTATATCAGAGGAGAACAGTACTAATCACCGCAAAGCAGTGAGGGGAGCCTATGAGGCAGGGAAAAGATTAAACCAAATTACATGAAGGGCACCCAAGTTCAGCAAAGCACTTGAGTGGCTGCCTAATTTTAAATCATAACTAGCCCAAAGTATGAGCCAATTTGGAGCGATCATAGAAGGAACAATCTAAGGATGGCTCAACAGAGCAGTGTCACTTAACTGGAGCTCAAACGAGCAGAAGAAAGGTAGAGGCAAACTTTAAAATGGCTCAGAGTAGGCAACAAGCAGATGAGCAGAGGTCAGGTGGAGAAGTGTAGCATGACAGAGGAGGAAAATGACAGCAATAGGAGTGAATTATAAGCTATTATGATAAATGACAAAAGGATTATGGTAAATCATTTTGATGGCCTATTTGTAGGCTGCAAATCAACAGAGGTTGGAACCTATTTACCATAAGATGTGCTTTAACTTCACAAATTAATGGTATAACCCTAAACAACTTCTGCTAAATACACCACTTCACAAAATTACACAATTTAGGTAAGGAAACTTGAATTTCATATGTCAACTGATATAAATACAATACTGGTATAATTGTATTTTTTCAAATATATGCATTTAAAAAAAACCCACATAAACTGAAGAACTGAAAAGTTTATAGACTATCATGTGCTGTTTGTGCATTGCCAGCAGAACTTGGACTGAAAGCGTTTTTCCTGTAGTCAGCTCTGCAAAGGTCTGCCACCACAAAGGTTCTGACTTCAACAATTATGTATGTTTCTAGATAGACATTTATGCATAGTTTTTTTCAAAAATATCCTGCGACTACTGCCAGTGCTTTTTGGCTAATCCCATAGTAGACACAAAGCAGAGCATTTGGTTAAAGCCAGGAGCCAGTCATACACCAGTAGCTGACATGGACAGGACTACTTCAAGTGGTGGTATGTGTTAAAAATACTGTCAGTGGTGGTCTGCTCCCAGCCATCCTCTGTACCGGCTATAAGTTTCCAAAAACTACTTTCTGTGGTCAGTGAATTCATTGGTTTGGGTTCAGAGCTCTCAGAAAACTGGGACAAACATTTCTCCCTTGACCATGATGGGCAATACACACATCTAACCATAGGCCTCACAATCGGTCTCCCAAACATCAAGGACAGAGCAACAGATTTTAAATACCTGTAACTCATGAGGGGCAGGAGCCACACAAGGAAACACAATTACTTTATGTGCTTCTGCAGCAGAGGGGTGTGATACAAGTAGTGGAAGAGAAAAGTGGAGAAAAGACATTTATGTTGCCAACATTCAAGATAAAGAAATAGACTGAGCTCTGGGTAGGGGTGATAAAGACCAGCTGAAGAGTTCTACTACTATGTCTCAGGGCAAAGTATATATTGCAAAGATAAAAGGTTGTCATAGGAGAGAATTCCAGGCAAAGCACCAAGCTCATTCTAAATCTTACCAGCCGTGAAGGTGATCTTTCACTTTCAGAGGCTGGAGGTAGGAAGAGATGATGGAAACACTACAAGTATTTCAGCATGCAAATGCTGCTGACAGCAAGGAGGAAGGTGGTGGGATTCAGGAGCTGGGGGAGAGGTTAGTGGCAAGAGAAGTGCTGCTGCTGCCCCTAGGGAGGGTTCCAAGGCATACTCCAGCCAGAGCAGACTGGCGGCTCTCCCTGGGCAGGAGAACTGCTCCTTTGCCAGGCGGGGATTGCCTTCCACAGGCTTCTGGGAAGAACTCTATTGCATTACAACTCCTCCTCTGCTCTACTAATTACCTGTTGACCTGATTTCTCCTCCAAGAGATCTTTATTTGTATCATCCTCTCTTGTGGTTGTTCTGGATATGTTTTATATCCATATAAATCTAAGTATCGTAACATCTTGGGGACCTGGCAATAGACCAAGGAGCTCTGCAAACTGACTGCACATTGTGTAGAATAAACATTTCTGCATTTTCTAGTTCAATACTCCTCCCTATTAAGAAAATTTAAAGTTTTCTTTTTCTGGGTTATTATCGGATGGAGACAAGAGACTTTCTCACTGTAATTTCTCTCATGCATTCATTCTTCTATTAGCTACTTTTCTCATGGCTCCTCCTTTTGTCTCATTGAAAACTGACCCCATTTTTCCATTCTCTCTTCAGAGGACTGTTTTGACAGCCCGGCTCCTCAGGCGTCTCTTGGCTGGCAGGATTCACTTCTCTTCTGAGCTGGGAGGAAGAAGAGCTCTGTCCACTTTGCAGACAGGGCTCTCTACTGCTTTTTGCAAAGGCTCTGCAGCGTTCTCCATATGACTGAGTGTGCTCTTCCTTACATAGCAAAGTGGAGGTTTGCTTTTGGGCTGTAGCTCCACATTGGGCTGAAATCTTCCCCGCACTTTCCAGTTGCCAGATTTGGTGCAAACACTGTAGGATGTAAGAGTCACTGCCTTTCTCCTATCCCAGTGTGTGCCATTTTGCTTCTCTGTTGTAAAGCAATATTATTTATTACTAGCATCACAATCTCACTGGCCTCTTCATGCGTAAAAATTATTATTATTACCAGGGTTGAATGGCGTAAGAATATTCAGCATGTTGCCCCATAGGATTTTTATCCTCAGATGTAAATTCCTGACTCCACTAAAATCCTAGTGGATTTCAATAGATTTTCAGATTTTTGTTCCTAGTAATATTTATAACATCACTTCAAAACTCATAGCAGCCCGAAGAAATAGATTTGGTGAAATTCTGCATATTCAAAAAAACTTAGATTGCCATGAAATTAGTGCAAAATAGTAAGAGACCATAATGAGAAATATTCAGCATTTCTAGGTTACCTTGCACTATCTTCCATCACAGCTTGAACATTTTCAGAAGTTTTGCAGTGTTAGTAGAGAGGTTATGATTTTCAGTTGGTTTTTTATTTCCCCTGGAAAAAAAAATCCACATAAATAACAATCCATCCAAGCAATTTATTCCTGTAAAATTAAACAAAAGATGAAATCTTTTCTTCCCATGAAATCTAACAGAAAAAAAAAATCCTGTTTGGCAAAAGATTTTTCAGTCCTTTCGTCAAGTGAAACCTGGTTCTTGAGACACCTACTCTTTTTTTTTTTTTTTTTTGAAGGATGCTGTCCAACGAGAGATCTTTGACAGGCTTGAAACACTGCAGCAACCTTTAATTTAGAGAAATTATTTCCAGTAGGGAAAGCGGCTGGTCATGTACAGGACTCAAATTAGGACCAACAACAACAACACCTCCCCCCCCCCCCCCCCCCCCCACCCCGATGCCCCACACCATCCAGGCTTGGCTTAGCTCTGAGATTAATTTGTGCCTTACCAGCAGCTGTTCAAATAAGGAGCTGCCCCGAGGAAAGATCTGTACAAATGACTGGGCGGGTTTTGGTTTTTGGTTTTTTTTTCAGTTCTTTGCCTCTCACCTAAAACCCTGAAACAACTGGTTGCCCTTGCAACAGATGATTATAATAATTACTGGAAAACAATTGAAGTGTGATCAGGCAGGGAGGGTGGTAATTGAAATATTGACAGGTGGTTGCTTTGTGCCAAATAGGAGTTTCTAATATCAGCTGTGTTTGAAGGATTCCCAGCTAGGATGCTTCTGATTAAATCTTTAGTTAACTGTATTAGAGATATTACTACAGGATCTGCAGAAAGACCATAGCAAGACTTACTAGAAGAAGCTATGAATCTTATACAAATAATTTTCTGTTAAATATATGTTTGTAAATAAATTTTTCCTGATTATTCGTCTTTTTTGTTTACATAGATGATGTGTGTAAAAATAAAAAATTTGTGTATCTCCTCTGATGATTAAGTATCATTGACACATAACATCCCAAAACATCGTTGACATACAATATTATCACTAATGAATGATACTAAGGTGGTCACATCATAGAGCTGCAAGTCAGAAGGGAAGAATTTAATATCCAGACAGCTATGCCAATACTAAGAGGATGACTAATTGTAAGGATTCTGAGGTTTGTTTGGACATGGAATGCAGTTTATGACCTGGACAGTAGATGTTATGAATTATTGAGAAACTAATAATATTAAAAAGTATATTTTTGTTTAAGCATTACTCATAATAGAGTAAAATAATTAGAGTGTTTCCAAGATACTAACAAAACCTCCTGGTAGGAAGAGTACTTCCTGAAAGGACATCCTGAAAGGATGCTAAATTTGAACTGCCTGAGGCATTCCCTCCTTGTTGAAGGTCATTTCATCAATTATCGTTCAAGAGTTGTACAGAAGATTTAAACACCCAATCTTGCAAAAGTTTTCACAAATGTAGCTTTTTCCTGAAGCATGAGATGTGAGACAGACACTGTCCATCATTTTGGACCTGATGAATGATGTATACACTTTTCTATCACCCAGTGAAATGGTATCCATTCCTCTGCCAGTAGAGAACACATCCCCCCCCAAAAAGGGCACTGATCAGTTTTCATGACTAAGGAAAACACTAAGGATGGGGCTGGGAACTGCAGTTCTATTTGCATAGGTAAGTGTCTTTTACAAACATATACTCACTACATGAGGCTCCGGCATCAATTGAAACAGCTTTGTTGTTGCAATTCATATTTCTCAGTGAGCTGATTATTTGTAATTTAAGGCTAGTGATCTTCAGTAAATGTTGTGAGTAATCAAACTATCTCTTTAACTGTCTGCATAACTTCTACCTGCTCCACAATTAACTAGGTAATTTAGAAGCATCTCTGCAGTAGAATTTATTAGTTCATTTCTAACATTTTCATATTAACTCTGTTAACAAATCACAGTATCCTTGCTAAAACCTTGGGAACAGCAAGAAAAGCTGTTTTCTGCTGCAGTTTCCCTGGAGAGTGTGCTCACACAGAGCCTCCCTGAGCATCTCTGGCAGGCCAAAGGGGCACGGACATCAGGTCTTATTCCACTTTCCTCCCATTTTTGCTTCACTTCTGCAAGTGTGAGGTTGCTCACTTCCTACATCCATCAGGGACTGCGTTTACCAGGGCAGACCAATGTTTCAAAGCTGGGCACTGTGTTGAGAGGTGCTTTTGGTTACAGTTATTCCAACTCATTACTAGTTTTCAGAGGGGCTGCACCTTTGATTTTGAGTTGCAGAAGCATGGAAATGTTCAAGGACAGGTTGGATGGGGATTTGAGCAACCTGATCTAGTGGGTGGCATCCCTGCCCATGGTGGGGGGGTTTGGAACTAGACCATTTTAAAGGTCCTTTCCAAACCAAGCCTTTCTATGACCCTATGATTCAATGAAGCATAAGGTATTTATTTGAGTTGCAAATTTCAGCCAACACACAACCAAAAATATTGGTCTCTGACTTTGATGGCATGGCACCTTTTCAGTGGAGAAAAGTGGTTTATGCTACAAGGTAAATGTTCAATTTCTCCTCCAAACAAATGATCAGCCTTGGCTCCCATTTGAGTACACTCAGTGATTTACATTGTTACAGTGCCTTTCTCTCAAGTGTTTCTAAAGTGTATAGTGCTAAAAAGACCAAACAAGACAAAGACTGTGGCGAATGTGGACTTTTAATGTGGAATACATCATATGACTGTGTAACTGAACCATCAGGCACCAAAGTAGTTGCACTTACCAAAATGTGGCGAGCTCTAGCTTTCTATTTAACATGCACAGGAAAGAATCCAGAATAATGGAAAGGAAAGAAAAGAAAGATTTCCAAACAATATACAACGGAGAAGACAAGAATTCTGAAATTCAGGAATATGATCTTCTAACTGATTAGATTCTCTGAAGAAAGTTAAATGTGTTAGAAAATTAATATAAAGACATTCAGATAAAAGAAAAAAGGAAACAATACTAAACTGAGCCCCTTGTGTCCACTTTGGAGGGAGTTCTGCTAAGCAGCAGTGATTATTTAGAGCTGGATCCAACCTGAAGATTGAACATGGATATAAAAGATAGCCCTACTTTGTACTGATAGAAGAGTAGGAAACTCATAACCACGTTGTATATGTTGTCTCTTTTTGACCATGTGGATTTTTCATCTATCTAGCTACTTATCTGCCTACCTACCTATTTAATAAGCAAGTCTGTGCTTAATAAAAAGATAGGACGTTGATAAAAATAATTTCAATCAGTGCTTACTACAACAGCACTAACAATGATGAGCTTTTTTAGACAAGCAGTTCACAGCCTGATAGTAAAAGTAGATACAGAAAGCCCTGATCTAAACAAGGATAAGAAGGACAAACCCTCCGATCTACAGCATGTGACCTGGGATGCACTATGCCAGCTTTCCTGGAGGGAGAAGGATACAGGGGGATGAGGAGAGGGGAAGGCAAGCCTCTCCTTCCCATCTCCTCCCTGCCTTTGAATCTAGTAAACCAGCATCTGACTGGTTTTTTTCTTAATTTCCTCATTCTTAAAAACTAGGCTAAATCCCATTGTCTGCCACCATCTAACAGTGATGGCATCTAACAGATTATTCAGCACCTCCTTAATATAGAAGGGATCAGAGCATCATGATGAGCACTTTTAAAAATTACCACAGAAAATTACTAATGACTTGGACGATTTTAGCTCTGCTGACCCAGACCTGGTGGTCAGTAGCCCACTGTCTTTGTTTCCCTGTTCATGGAATTGCCTTTCTGGTCTTTGTGTAATCGCCTGATTCACTGGTGTGGCAGGAGCTGCTGAAAAATGCATTCTCTGTACCTAGGAAGAACATGTATAAATATTCTCAATAAATAAATAACAGTTGTCATTTTCAAAATATGACAATCTCCAGTTGCCTGTGCTTAAATTGAATGACATGTCATTTATCCTAATAGATGTGAATGCATGTATAGTACATATGAGTGAGTCACCTAATTCTTATTCACCTCAGTCTTGGTCTCAGTTGGGGGCAAGTGCCTCTAACAGGGTTTGTATGGATCAAATCACAGGCAGAAAAATCTTGGTCAATTATAGATGCCTAAGGCTAAAAGGGAGGTGTCTTTTTTCTTCTTCTTTTTTTTTTTTTCCTTTCCCTAATCTTACTGAGCACAGGATGCCCCTCCTATCCTGGGTTTACTGAAGGAGCAAGTCAATCTCCGATCTGTGGAATTTCTGGGAATATCTCTTCTCCCTGTAATTTAGCATGACTCAATTCTCCATCCTGATAATACAAGTGGTGAGAAAAGCTCCTAATCCTATTGGCATACCCTCTTGTCAGCACCTCTTTATTTCACTGTGTTAAAGGCTCAACATGTTTTCATTTACAATAAGCACTAAGATAACTGCAGGTGCCCTCTCTAAAAGCAGGGTTAACTCACCTGAGATGAATTCTTTTACTGCAAACAAAAGCAACACATGAGCAGGAAACACAATTAATACAGGTGCTTCCCTGAAACTTAGCAAATGCCATTTGCCTTGAAATGACATAAATCCCCCTTACATAAACAGACCCCAGAGGCTTGATTTGTATTATTTCTGGAGAGGAAGGATTTAAGCAAAAGATGAATGGAGTGGTGATGGTGGGGAGGAAGAAATTCTTATACTTACAAAGTATTTATTTGACAGTAAAACTGCTAGTGTGCTATTTTATGATTATATTAAAAAATACAGAAATGCCTTAACAGAGACAAAAATCCTAGTCTAGATGGGATTTGCAAGTTAACTCATTTTTGCTGATCGCGTGTAATATCCTGTGTATTTTCAATATACCCCCCAAGCATTAAGTCTGACAAACAAAATCTCCTAATGATTTGCTGTTTGATGATAATAATGTCAGATTCTTCTGGACATTGCCAGCTATGAAGCACTGGGTCTCCACAGCAGCAGAAGGATGCTTCTTCCCAGCTCTCTCTCTCGGAGGGCCTTGCAGGGTGCAGCCTGGGCTCTTGCTCCTGCTCCTGCTACCTTTGCACCTGGAGTGCAGCTCCAGCCTTCCTGATGGCAGGGATCAGGGGCAGGTCTGTGGAATTGCCTCTATACCCACCATCTCTGGGGCTACTGCTGTCCCTAGGGATGCTGGAGTTCAGGATGTCTGGTGAATCCATGCTGGTGCCACAGAGCTGGAGAATAGGTCATCCCCTGGACAAAGGGTACCCCAGATGTTTGGTTTGTGGCTGGGGCTGGGGTAACCATGTCCATAAGCAAACTAGAAATATGCCAGCGAAGAAGCAGACTGGAAGGACAGCAGCCTGCTAGATGATGTATTGCTGCCAAAATACTCTGTTCTCTTTCCAGCTCTTCTACTGACTTAAACTGAGTAACCTCAGAAAACAACCCCATCTTTCCAAGACTCTTCATGACTCTTTCCCCTGCTGATTTAGTCTAGCTAGTCTTCCACTACAGGTAGACCCCAGGGTCCCCAGTTTTTAGATTGAACAGCTATTGTGCTATGGACAACAGCCTCTATTATGTTATTTTCTGAGAAATACGTGTTACTTTCCTGAGACCCTGTACCTCTCCTCCTTTTGCAATTACCAGTATGAACCCTTGGTGTTTATAAACAGGTAGGAGGAGGGTAGAAGGCTATTATCATTGCTGTTTACAGTCTAAAAAGCCACTTTGAAATGGTATTTAGATAATAATTTCTCTTACCTATTTCCTTTAAAATTCATATATAACTACTTAAAAAACACACTCCAAAATTACCTAAAACAAATAAACAAACAAAAACAGGGAAAAAGAAATAGTAACACTTAATAGGATCATCAGACAAACAACTGCAATTATGTTGACAAGTATAATACACTCTTCTAGGTATTCAGCTGTATCATCACCAAATTCAGTACCTGCTCTTTCTTCACCCAAATGCTGTGCTTTGTCTGATCTCCCAGTTCCCAGTTTTTAACAGCTGAAACCCTAATTTTTGCAACCAGTCCTGCTTGGTTGGATTTTTGTAGCCCTGTGGAAACTATTGTCCTCAGGTTAACTATGACCTCACCAGGAGCCAACCTGCAGAAAGCCAATTACATCATCTGGGCCAAAGCTGAAGCACCAAGGTGGCCATTCTCTTAACTCCATTCTAACAAGCCAGTAATTTCCAGTATCAAGAAATCGAAGATGTAAAACTTTATTACTTATCCAAACCCCTCACCAGGCTTGAATCTATTGCACATCCCAAATGTCCTCCATTATCCATTGGAACTTTAGGTGTTAAAAAAATATAACAGTCCTTTTGCTCCAAAGTTCAGGATTTATTCGAACAGCTACAGCAAGATTTAGCAATCCCAGTCTGCAGACACTACCTGCTCCAGGCTTGACAATTTGATGTGGTTGTATGCTCAATTAAACCTTCTCTTCCCTTTTAAACAAGTGCATTAGACTACTAAATTATGTGCAAGTTTTCTTGTACACTTTGACTACATTAAACTTAAGATGCCAAACTTTGGCTGCAAACCTTAACTTGGTTATTTGGAGAAGAAAGGCTTAACACAATTCTTTTTGACAGACATCAAAGTAAAATAAAAATTGTTTTAGAGTTTTCTCCATTTCATAGGAAACATGCAGCTTCCCCAGAAAACAATTCTTAAATGTGTGATGTGTAAAAAAAAAAAAATAAAAAGAAAACTCTGCTTTCCAGAAGTCTCAAGAACAAGCAATTCCAGCTGACTAAGGAGATGGATAACCATTACCTGCAAATCTAGTCCTGATGTTCCACAAAACATACTTTGAAAACTTTACCAACTATTCAGCTCTATACTCAGACAGCAAATGTGGTATTTTTGCTTTAGAGCTCCTTTTTTACAATTAGTTTCCATGAATGGGCCCTTTCCTTTGTGTAGAAGTCCACTGAAGTCAGCAAAGGATTTGCATCTAAAAGCAGAAGTAAGTGTAATAATTTGTTAAAATGATATTCTAGACTGGCTGACTGGCCTGTAGATGTAAATATCGTTTGGGAAAATTGATCATTTTTATAAGAGAAGCTGTTTTGACTGAATCACTTTAAGATTTTTGTTGTCAGATAATTGAATGAAAACAACCCAGTAGAAGCAACAAGCTTCTTCTGGTGCTACTCTCTTTGTCTAGGGTTTTCATAACTATTTCTTTAACAGAAGGAAGAGTTGAGAAACCATCTCTGTCTCCAAAAGTAATTTCTAATTTTCTCTTAAATGGGTGGGTGGAGCAGTTTTTTCCAAGGAATAAAAGGTGCCCAAGGATCTTTCAAAAACTGAAGGTCATCACCAATTCCTTATTTGACAGAGTCAGACTTCTGTAAAGACCACCTTCCACACACTGAACTTCCTGAGAACTAGAGGTAGATAGCCTACCTGCCTCAGCAGCTGCAGAGGGACATGTCATGTCCATTGCCCCCACAGTGGGTTGGGGATGTCACCTTGCCACAGTTCAGCTTCTAAAATTAGAGGCTCCAACTCTTCTCTGCTTCGTGAAGCTGTTTTATTTTCAAAAGGTCAGAGTTTGCTGTAGTTCAGAAGGTCACTGAGAGGCATCTGTGCTCAAGATACCAAATGCTGAATGGAAAAGGAATAACACCACTGAGCTGAAGTGCTTTAGGTGTGCTGGCCTTTATTGTAGGAATCAGTCACGTTCCCTGACTTCCCATTCCACTGGAAAAGAGAAGACAAACCACTTCTTTCACAGGCATTTCATTGGTCTAAGAGAGAAGGTACACTCTTAAGTAATGGTTTGACATATTTGTCAACTCTGAAGACTCAAGAAAAAATTCCTCTGGAGGGAACAGTAGGGAGTCATCCCAGCCCATCCCAACTATTCTTCAGTAGCTGTTAATATGATTTGCAGCCACTGGCTTTAAATGATGCAAAGAGAGTCAGAGAAGATGAGGATAAGGCTGTAGTGTATTTAATTTTCAGTTTCTGAGTATCTCCTATGAAATATCCTCCAAGCTTTTGGATTCACAAGAGATTACAGCAAAGGAAGGTTTCCCTCCAGATAGCATAAACAGAAGAGGTCTCTTGCAAGGCCACACTTTTCATTCTGGTCAGAGGGCAAGACCTTGAAGCCCATGCAGCAGAAACGCAAACCTTTTACTAATATTAAAAAAATCTGTGGTGAACCAGAAGCAGAGCAACAGTGTCCTCCTGTCACAAGTGAGAAAAAGGACTCTGTCCCCTAAATGAAGGAGCAGAGGACTGCTCAGTGTTTGTTTCAGAGAGACCTCTTGACCCAGAGATTGATACCAGGTAAGACTGTGGGATCCACTACTAGGAACATCTGTGTGCAGCTGAAAACTTCTAGTAGCTAAAGACCAACTAAATCCTAAATTTAGTCACACACACACACACACTGACTTCAAAATTCCATGAGAAAAATGGAAAAAGCTCTCAGCCAAAATGTTTTTATAAAAGACCTGGGAATGCATTTTATTTCCTCCATATCGTAAAAGACTCACAGAGATCTGGGAAAGGAATGGACAAAACAAGACATATGTCTCTGAGTCTCCCAGACTTCCAGGGAGATTTATGTGCCTTTGAATGTAATATGATCAAAATGATGATAATATTTTCTGTATCAATGTTTTGATTTGAAATGTTTGTAACTGAAATAAGCAATGCAATTTGTACCCTTATACCAAAAATCTGTGTGGGCTTTGGCTAATTTAAAGCTGGAAGATTCACACTCCAGATACACAAGCATTTAACAATGCTGTGTTTAGGGAGCACTGCATTTATTGGAATGGGTCTGAAGGATGAGAACAATATTGCTGTTTGAATGCTGAAAGATGACTGCAAATTCTGCTGGGGTGGAGGGAGGGGGAAACTGCATGGTCTGAATGAAATCCTGAAAGAACAACAGTGACTGGAAAGATGGAGAACCAGAGGAAGACAGGGCTGTGGACAAGTCTTTCAGAAGATGGGCCTGGTGATATCAAAAGAAGTTAAATAGTTGCTAAGGAGCAAGGGAAAGTTGGAGATATTTGATGCAGGAAAGGTAATTTACCATAAGACTGGAACTGATCAAACAGAGTAAAGGCAAAGGAAAATGAGGAACTGAAGAAGGAGAAAAACATTTGGTTTCCTCTGGATTACCATTCTGAAGCTTGAATATCATAAATATGTACATCTTAGACATGATATGAAACTTATCTATCGACTGTTCATGAAGAAATTAGACTGAAAAGCACTATTATGTCAATAAAAATACACTTTTCAAAAATGTGCTGTTATTTCTGGATATGATTTTCTGATATGCCTGATCCCCAGCTAGTATTGCTCTCAGACAAGTGAACTTCACTGTAAAAGTTTGATATTTTTTGAAAATCACACCTAATAACCTCTCTGAAGTTACAAGTGAAGTTACATTAAATCTAGGAAAATGCAGTATATGCAATACAAATTGTCAGGATTAGATATAAATGCTGTACATGCATATAGAGAGACACAAATGCTCATTTGCAAACAGACAGAGCCGTAACCAGGTGCTGGTGCTATTGAGCTGCTGTGGTAGATTTGGCATTCTTGTCTTGTTCTTGCTTCAAAGTCCAATTGTCCTTGCAATTGTCGTTTTGATTATTTATCAGAGCACTAAAGTAATATTGTTCTCCATGTTGCTGTATACTAGGAGATGTTTCTCATGCAGGAGATAAATACATTTCCTTCACTTTAGACTGTCTTTCTCCCTTCACTTTATCTATAAACCAAAATGTGTATTAAAAAGGTGTTTTTTCCCCAATTCTTCTAGTTGAAAAATCAGGGATTTGTGACAGACCTTCTACTCTGCTTTGATTCCTATGCCAGTATCACTTTGTACACTGCACAAACAGAAAATACATTGCAGTCTTCTACTGGGGATTTTTCCAACGTGGTAGATTTCCCAAGCGTGTAGGAGCCTGTCCAGTGCCCATGGCAATGTCCCTACTGCCTTCAGCATGGGAATAGGATGTGGCAGAGGGGCCAGAGTGTCCCAGCCACAGCTTGGGTGAGCTGCAGCATTCCAGAGCTATGGGAAAGCAGAAGGATAGGTTTCTTTCCAGCCCCTCTAGTCTCACCAGGCATTTAAAACAAAGCCCCCTGCCTGCCCTTAAGTAGATTGAAAATTCTGAAACTGAATGCAATTGCCATCCCTGTAAGCTCTGTTTCACATGTAGGATGCACACAGGTCAGAGACACTGCCGAATTTCATGTATCTTCTGTGAATGACACCAAGGTGATAGATGTCACATGAAAGAAAGATAACTAGAATGTGCCCTGAATTCAGAGCACATGGAGAAAGAGTGGAGAGAGATACTAGCTAGCTGGCAGTATTTTCATAATTATAAGTAAATAGGCTTTTAGCATCAGCAAAGCCCCCATAATCTAATACTAGTAATCTAATCAAAGAGCTTGTGAAAAGCAGATTCTATATCCATATGATGACGTGATGACCTATAAAATGATAATAGATATTCCTAGCTGACATTGGTATCTAGGAGAGAAAAACATGTTTATTTTGTGCATTATCTGAAAATGTAAATTCCATAATTATACACTGATCTGTCCACAGAACCCTGGAGTTCTAGTTGTTAAGTCTGCAGATGAGTTGGATGGAGATATTTAAAGTAGAAAATAAAAAAGCATTATAATATAAAACAGAATAGAATAGAGTAGAATAGAATAGTATAGAATAGAATATTTCAGTTGGAAGGGATCTGCAATGATCATCTGGTCCAGCTACCTGACCATTTCAGGGCTGACCAAATATTAAAACCTGTTATTAAGGGCATTGTCCAAATGCCTCAAACACTGACAGGCTTGGGGCATTGACCATCTTTCTAGGAAGCCTGTTCCAGCATTTGACCACTATCTTTCCAAAGCCTTTAAAATATCATTGATAAAGGCCTATT